>NC_080024.1:91226209-91588781 GCF_030020395.1 Manis pentadactyla | reverse complement strand
TGATTCTGCTGCTGTTTTGTTCCTTCAGTTTTTCTTTGCTCTTATACTCCACATATGAGTGAAATCATTTGGTACTAGTCTTTCTCCGCCTGGCTTATTTCACTGAGCATAATACCCTCTAGCTCCATCCATGTTGTTGCAAATGGCAAGATTTGTTTTCTTCTTATGGCTGAATGATATTCCATAAACAGTTGCTACTTTTATGTGTATTTTTACTTAACATTGTTGGAAATATTTACATGTATATAGCCTTATTTAATATTTAAATCTTATAAAACTAACACAACATTAGAAAATAGAGGATTTAGAAAATAAGATCATGAAAATGACTAATATTTCACAGATGGAAAAGCTGGCATTATGATAAATACAATAACTTTCATTTTTTATTAGAAAAGTAATTCATGCTTATTGAAGAAAAATTGCACATAAAAGTGTAACGCAGGAAAATAAAGTGATTCATGAGTTTTTCACCCACTGACAATATTTTGGTTACATTTTAATCTATTTTTTCCTGCTCTGAATTATATATATGTTGTATTGAGATTGCACTGATCTCCTGATTTTTTCTTTAATATAATAATTTATCTATATTGAAAGAAACTTTTGATAGTTGTATAATAGTCATAAATTTACCATAATTCATGTCATGTAATTATTTCTCAATTATGATTTCTGTTTTTTGTATTATAAATAGTATTCTTTGAATATATTCGCACATGAATCTCTTTTTTGTAATTCAGATTATTTCCATCAAATAATTTCTCTGAAGTAGATTCTTTAGAATGAATGGGATGGATGATGTTTTAAGATTCTTGATAAAGACTGCCAAATTACCTTCCAGGATAATTATAACCTATTTTTCATTCCTACTAACAATGTATAAATTTGGCTATCTCATTGAACCTCAGCTCACAAGGTTGTTTACTTTTTAATCTTTGTAACCAATATGTGAAAATGGTTTGTTTTTTGAGATAATTGCCATATAACATTATATCAGGTATTTCATTGTTTGGATTTATTTCTTATTTCTGAGATTGAATATTCAGTCTTGCTACTTTACATGGGATTTAGTTTAATAGAAACCATTCCAGTTTATCCAGTATACACTCCAGAGTTGTATAGAAAACCTTCCTTTGTCCCCTAACAGAAGGAATATTAATGTTTTTTATCTCCATAGAAAGTCACTGACGGTTTATTTCTTTAAAGATATTGCATGCATAATTAGGAATTAGAGAGATGAATAATTAAGATGAACAAGAACAAAAAGGATTATCCAGTTTGTTACAAAGTCCCTTGCCTGACTTTATTGTGACCATCTGGATTTTCTCCTTGGTACTATGTTCTGAACTATATAAAGAAAGGATATAGAGAGTAAGTTTCCAGAAATCTAAGTTCATAGTTATCTTTAAAATGAACTATTGGAACAAAGCCCTTTTGTAAGTTGGGATTTTTGTACACCACTGGTTGGGGAAATCTCCAAATGTAGATTTCTGTTGATAAAATTTGTTTCTGAAAATGTGTTTACTTTGTTATCACAGACCTATTAAATTACCTGAGGGTAAGAATCCGATCTTGTTCATTTTTGTATCCTGAGCATAATTCCCTAAATGCGTTCAGATTATTTCCGTCAAATAATTTCTCTGAGCAAATAATTATGTTCAGGATACAAAATTCCCTAAAGGTGTTCACTAAATGTGTGAATAACAGAATATTTGAAAGAGTGAAAAGATTGAACTTGAAATTAGAAGACCTGAGGTTTTTTCCTATTAATTATCTTGAGCTTTAGGAGTTTTATAGATTATGTAACATCCTTTGAACCTCAGTTTCATCAACTCATGGCTGTACTGCTTGTTCCATTTACTTCACAAAGTTGAGAAATAGAATAAAATATGTTGAAGTATCTTGTTAAATAAAAAAGTGCTGTGTAGTTGTGAAAGTCATCAACATTATCATTATTACATTTCTGGGAAGTACTTGGTTAAGAGTCTCACTATTAAGAAATTACCTAAAAGAGGATGGCAGAGACTGCTTGCTAGCTGATCACAAATCCACTGTTTCCTCTTCTTCCTGGACATACAATGGCACCGTTTCTTGGCTTCCCTTGCATTAGGTATGCTCATGTGACTGAGTTCCCATTAATGGAGTATACAGAAACAATGTGTGCCACTTACCAGGCATGGCCCATAAAAACCTCTCATGAGGGCTCCTCCAAATTTTTTGTCTTTCTGTGTGACTGGGATGGAGACAACATTCAGGGTAGCCATGGAAGCCATCCATTACAGGTAGTACAGTCTCCTTGAACATCATATGCTTGCATGGAGGAAGTCCACCTACAAATTTGTTCATCCATCCAGTTCTGCTACTTGAGCAAGAAATAAACTGTTGTTTTTGAATCATTACCCATTTGGGGACTACTTGTTACAGCAGTCAGACCAGCACTAGCTGTTATATGGAGCATGTTGACACAGGCTCTAATTTTTCTTCAGTGCTTTACTTTTTCATAATCCTGTTTAGCAACCTTAAAACAAGGGCTAACAGTGTAAAGATACAAATATACAGGCTTGTGGTCCTATATGCATATTCCGTGACCCAAGATAAAATTGAGGAGAGAATTATATTTTGTCAGTTGAGAATTTTTTGGCTGAGAAAAGTTTAATGAGGTTTGTAACTAGTTATTACTAAAGTTTAATTAGGTAATTTATATGTTTTTCACTGTTTCATTGAGACCAAGTTCCCAAAAGAGTATCAAAGAGATCGTAAGTTTTGGTAATAACACTTTAACTGATACTTAGTATCTAAACTTTTTCTTTAACATTAAATATGATACTCAAGATAACACATGTAATAAAAATGTTTTCTTAGTGACAGTAATAATGCCAAAATTTTTTGAAAACATGATTCATTTCTCTCCAATTCTTTTTCTATTTATTAAACGTTGTAACCCATTTCATTATAAAATAAGATTTTTGTTTGGGAGGGGCACTGGTATTTAATCACACTCCAGTAATTGTAGGGCAAGAAATTTACTTCAAAAAATGTATGCTTGTGAAAACTTCCATGTCATACTCCTAAGGAATATTGAGGGAATTAAAATATATACTTATATTTTTATCTGGCAGCTTTTAACCAAAGTAACTAATGCTGTATTCTAACATGCTCTTATTTGGGGAAGGAAGATTGCTTTAGTCAGTTTACCTATCTAGCAAAGTTTAGCTTATTTAATTTTCTAGAATATTTTGATTATGGAGATAAATACTACCAAGCATAGTGAAAACAACTATGACAAAACCTACACACTTTGCTGCCTAGAAAAGGGCTTCCCCCTTTCTTCTTAGGCAATACATTTGATTTTATTCATTATATTTAATAATCTGATTTCACCTGGGAATCACGAGGTCTTCTGTGAGTTACAATTAATGAGAATCAGATAATAAGCTGTGGACATCAAGTTAGAAATAGCGAAAGGTAAGAAATAAACCTTACAGTGAAGCACTAGGAGGTAACAGCAAAGGACAGAGCAGCAGCTATAAGGAAAAAAGGAAAAGCTAATTGTATAAACAGGAGTCTGAAGTAATTAAGTGAATTGACAAACTGAGTGCTACTTTCTTGGGTACCTTTTAGGAGTATTGAACTACTATATTATATACAGTAATTGATACTAAATATTACCCTGAAATAATGTAAGTCTGAATTATGTTCAGAATACTTAAGGGTGGAATGCTAAGTACATTTTATAATTCCTTCAGAACTTACTGTAAGTTTGGTGGTTCCCAATTATCTGAAAATTTTACCTAACTCAGAATGGCTCATTTCCTAACCAAGTATCTACTAATACATAATTTTTTAAACTAAAAGGGTTTTTTTGGTTGCAGGAAAAAATATATATGATTGTTGATTTCAGACTACCTAGTTATTCAGACTACCTTCAATGCAGTTCCTTCAAAATATTAACCTTGGGGTGGCTTGGGTTTATCTAGTTATGGGAGGAAGAGGCTGAATTTTTTAAATCAAATTCCTTTGTCAAAGTTAAAATATAGTGTAATTATTTAACATTTCAGTTTTTGCACTTTGAATTTCAAAACAAAACTTAATCCAATTGGTATTTTTTCATGTAGATGGATTTTAATATTTTATATTTAGCATTTTTCTATAAAGGCATGTCTATACTCTGAAACTTACCACTTGGCTTTTCTAGAAAAATTGTATTTCAGTATAATAGGAAGTGTCTTCTCCTTGGCTGATCATTTGTTTATATATGTATACCATTTGCAGTTGGATAATAACTAGTTGTAACCTCTGAGATTTTATTTCTTCAGTTTATAAGTGGAGTTAAAAGGCATTACAATTTTACTGAAATAATTTAATTTAAAAAGTAATTCTGCAGGGTTATTCTTCATAGCACACTAAAGGAAATCTCAAATGAAATCTACAACAGTGACTTAAACATAGTAGATGTGTATGAAATATTTTTTGAATTAATAAATGAGCATTGAATTTAATCTTAGTATCACCATTGTCATAGGAACCTACAGCGAAGTCCCAGATGTCATGCATTAAATAATTGTAATTTGGAAAAGTTAATTGTTGTATACTAATTGTTTTTATTTGTGTCTGGAATACAGGTGGCGATAAAAATAATAGATAAATCTCAACTGGATGCAGTGAACTTTGAGAAAATCTACTGAGAAGTACAAATAATGAAAATGTTAGACCACCCACACATAATCAAACTTTATCAGGTATGGCTTAGCCTTATATCTCTTAATGCTTCTCACATTCATTTTTGTATTTTGCATCATTTTTCTCTTTTATGGTAGTTTTTCTAATCTATAAAAAGATTTATTATATACTTTTCTTAAGCTGAGTACATCCATTTTTCTACATTTAAATAAAAATTAGGAAATCAAAAACTAGTAGCTTAATTTTCAGTTATCTCTCACACTGAAAATTATTTATTTAAGAATGTCTTAGTCATACATTTTTGATACCTTGCTTAAACCTGCGGGGTTTTGGTGGTGGCCCTATTAATGAGGGTATAGCATTTTTGCTTAGTTAAAAAATACACTGTTTATGTTTCATGAAATATAAAAGTTAAAATAGTATATTACTTAGTGTCATGCTTTGTAATACCTGCCACAAAATATTATATTTTGTTTGGGTTATTTTATCAGGTAAAAGTAAGAGACATTTTTAAAGAAATCAACTTGATTAAGATAACTTTTGTAACCTAAACTGCACCCATCTCAAGTGAAAGCCATGTTTTGTAAAAGGAAGAATTTATCAAAAATTTAAAAAGAACTCATGTCAGAATGATAATAATAATACCCAATTTTTGGAATATTTCCATTCATTAGTATGTAGAATTTTTGTGTTAGAAAACTATCTTTAAGTAAAATGTCACATTATGCTAACCCATGACTTCAGTCTACAAAGTGTGATGTTGGCACCCAGGGTGTGCTGTGCTAAGCCCATATGGGCTTGTGAGAGCTGACTTAAGTTTTCAAAACTTCTGCAAATTGATCAATACCCTGTCAGTAGCTCCACATCAGAAAAAGTAGGAGCATTTATACCACAGACATTGGTTTACAAATCAGAATCTTTCTTTCCCCTCAGTGTGTGCACATAAATGGGTTAGCACAGGTGTCCATTGGGGCACAATAAGGAAATATTAGAACTTCTATTTATGCTTATTTTTTGTGGTTATCTTCTTGTGAGCACTTTGTAATGTATATAACATACTTACATAGTGGCACAAGTATATAATTTGTGTCTGTATATATTTATAAATATACACATGTATAGGTGTGTGTGTGTATATATATATACACATGTACATACAGGTATGTATGTTTGGCCAAAAAGCTTTTTATTGATAGAGATTTGCAATTAAAAATGTGTGGAGACCAATGGAGATCATTAGCATTATCTGTAGTCAAGAATGAGTCTGTGGTGTGCCACTCTAAACAATTCATAAAGTTGTAAACTACAGAGGGCCACTTAGGTCAAATTGAAACCAGAGTCTTTCTCCTTTTAAGCTTTTTTTCTCTTTTAATTACTAAAGAGGATGTTTTTAAGAAACTAATCACATCCTTAGTAGTCTGATTAATCATAAGCCAAAGTGAGGTTAAAACTACCATGATACTCATGGTAATTTATCTTTATTTGAACAGAATAATCAGTTAAATTGATTTACTATTTGAGTTATTTAGACCCAAACTGTAGGTAGCTCTTAGTTTTCTGGTGTGATAGGGAATAGTGCTAAACCTATGTATTAGAGAAAAAACTACCCTTCAGCCTTTCAGTAGACAGCAACTAAATTTTCACTCATTTTGATTCTATGAATTCATTTCCTTTTGGTTCAATATATTTGAAAAATCAGCTTTGGCATGCGACTTTTCTGAACCTAGAAAAACCTAGAAAACCTAATAAAAGTGTATTACAGGGGAGTTCTGAGGAAGCTTTTAAACAATGTTTTAAAATAACAGTACTTTGTAGAAACATTAAAGTATTGTATGTGGAATATAATATTGTGCCAGATTAGCTAGGATACTGGCCAGATAAACTGAGCTCTTTTTTATTATTCTTTTCTTAACTAGAGTTTACCATATCACACAGGGCTAGAAAGTCAGTAAGGAGGTGGTAAAATGTTGATGTTCAAAATTCCTTCATTTATATTAGCATTTCTCAAGCTTGGAGGTCTATAATGGTCACCTGGGGAATTTGTTGAAGTGTGAATTCTGTGCAGTAGGTCTGGAGTGGGGTCTGAGGTTCTGCATTTCTAACAGAAGCTTGGGCAGTGCTGCTGCTGGTCCATGGACCTCACTTGGAAAAGTAAAGATCTAAATTTTTCACAAAAGCATTAACATAAGGTTATTGTTACTCTTGTACACTTTAATATCTTCTGAATTGTTCATAAGTTTGATACTTTGATTAAAAGTTTTAATTTAGGTAACTCCAAAGAACGTTGAATTGGAATAGATGAAGATTGGAATACTTTTCTGTCAGACTGATATGGAATTATTTATCAATAGGTAATGGAGACCAAAAATATGTTGTACCTTGTCACAGAATATGCAAAAAATGGAGAAATTTTTGGTAAGCACTTCTTTTTTTATTTAATTTGAAGGTGTGACTAATCTCCATGGAGTATTTTTGTTAATACTCCTGCTTGTTTAAGAATCAGTAATGACGATTAGACATTCTTAAGCATTATAATATAAGAAAATATCCAGTAAGCTTAAATTTTGGAATACAATTTATTCTCTTGTATTTATGATATTAAAGCTACTGCTTAATTCTGTCATCTATGTTAAAGAGATTAGAGAATAAATGATAGGGAGAAAATTTCAGTAATATTCAAGAGAGATTTTCTTTCTTTATATCTTCAGTTTTACCTTTCTTTCCAGGAGAAAGATCAGTCAGCAGACATTTACTGAGCTTCTAATGTTTCTCAGGCATTGTATTAGGGGATACAGGAGTGACCTAAATAACACAGCCTCTGCCATTGTGGTTCTTACAGTTCAGTAAGCTATTACCTACACCTGTGAGACCTAAGGAACATCACTAAATCTCTCTGAGACTCAGTCCCTTATCTCTAAGAAGAAATTATTTGATTGATTGTCCTCTATAATCCATGCTAACCCTTAAAAAATTACAAACATTTTATTATTTCTAGCATTCATCTATTTTATTTTTACTTTATGGAGCCATAACATTGTCACTAGTCTTAAATATTTTTTACTTTTAACCTAAATTTAAGTCCAAAATTGCTTTTTAAACAGCTTTATTGAGGAATAATTAACATATAATAAATTGCATCTATATAATGTGTACAACTTATAGGTTTTCAGACACATACATATTTGTGAAATAAACCATCACAATTAAAATATCCATCCTCTCAAAACTTTCTTTGTGCCCCTTTTTAATCTGTATTGCTCCACCTCATCATCAGACAACCACTAATCTGTTTGCTGTCACTATAGATTAGTTTGTGTCTCCTAGAGTTTTATATAAATGTAGTCATTAGAGCATGTACTCTTTTTTTGGTTTGGTTTCTTTCTCTCTCTCAGTATAATTATTTCAAGATTCATCCATTTTCTTGTGTATACCACATGTCATTTCCTTTTATTGTAATCACAGTTGACCCTTGAACAACACAGGTTTGAACTGCATGGGTTCACTTATATGTAGATTTTTTCCGGTAAAATATATTGGAAAATTTCTGGAAATTTGCAGCAATTTGAAAACATTTTCTTTTCTCTAGCTAACTTTATTGCAGGAATACAATATATAATACATATAACATACAAACTGTACTTTAACTGACTACTTAGGTTATTAGTAAGGCTTCCAGTCAGTAGGCTATTAGTAGTTACATTTTGGAGGAGTCAACAGTTCTATATGAATTTTCAGTTATGCAGGGATTTGGCACCCTCCACCCCCATGTTGTTCAGAAGTCAACTGTAGTTTTATTGTAAGTAGTATCCTATTGTATGAATATACTCCAATTTGCTTAACCGTTCATGGGTTTATAGAAGTTTGGGTTACTTTCAGTTTTTGGCTATTACACATTAATTCATTAATTGCTATGAACATTCATGTACAAGTCTTTAACATACAGTGTCCTTTCAAGTAATATTCACCACTTCATGTAGAGTATAAGAACCTTATAATAACATACTTTTGTTTTGCCTTTCTTGGCCTTTATGTTCTTGTCATATACTTTATTTACACCTATTTTATAAAACATAAAATACAGTATCATTATTTTGTTTAAAGAGTCAGTAATGTTTTAAAGAGATTTCAATATAGTTTTTTATTCTTACATATTTACTAGTGGAGTTAACATTGCTGCATTCCTATATGTATATGCATTCATTCCGTTGGGTAGATACATATTTTCATTTGGTGTAATTTTTCTTCTGCCTGAAGGATTCTCTTTAACATTTCTTATAGAGCAGGTCTATTGGTGATGAAATCTTTCAGTGTTTGTATGTCTAAAATAATCTTTATTTGTTTTGAAAGATATTTGTGTTGGGTATATAATTCTAGGTTGACTTATTTCAGTACTTTCATGATGTTGCTCCACTGTCTTCTCATTTACATTGTTTCTGAGAAGAAATCTGTCATTCTTCTTTTTCTTTATTCCTTTATGTGAATTGCCTTTTTTCTCTGGCTGTTTTTCAGGTTTTCTATTTACTGTTGGTTTCAGCAAAGTACATTATGATATGCCTTTGTGTGGCTTTCTTTGTGAGTCTTATGTTTGGTGTCCATTGAGCTCCTAGGACCTGTGAATGCATAATTTCCATCAAATTCAGAAAATTTTAAGCCATTATTTTCTTAATATTTCTGACCTATGCCCTCTCTTCTTCAGAGACTCCAATTACACATATATTATTCTGTTTGAAGTTTTCCCAGCTTCTGCTTACTGCTGCTCTTTTCCATTGGAAAAAAAAATGTTTTCTCTCTGTTTTACATTTTATGTAGTTGCTATTTCTGTGGTGGATTTTCTGCTCTATGAGCTTAACTAGGGCCTTTTTTCCCTCTTTATTTATTATACCTTCCATGTCTTCTGTTAGGTTTTTGAACATCTGTAATACAATTTTAGTAACTTTTAGTGTCCTCAGTCTGGCACCTCTTTCAGTGCTGGTTCAGTTTTGAATGGTTGATGGTTCTCTTAAGCTTTTGATCATATTTTCCTGATTCTATACAAGCCCCGCAGCCCTTGGGTGACAGACATTGTCTGTTTTACCTTGTTGGTTGCCACTCCGTTTTGTATTACTGTAACTCATGCTGACAGTTCTATTACTTGAGAATAGTTTGAGACATTGGGTCTTCCTTTTATGGTTGGAGCAGTGCTGCATCTAGGTTTAATCATTTCCCTTTTTTAGTAGTCCTCCCTATGACCCATGACTTCTGGGGTTTCTTTTTTTTTAGCCTGGTCAGTAGGAACAGGCACTGTTCTCTATAATGCTCTCAGATGGTTCTTTGTCTGGCCTGGAGAGTTTTCTCACACATAAGTGCCAATCAGTACTCTCCTAAATACTCCAGGGGACCTCTCTGCATCTTTGGAATTCTCTCTGTACATAGCTCTCTCTTCTCTATTTTGTGGCCTACAGAGGACTTGGTCTACCTAGATTCACAACTCTGTCTTCTCAACTCAAGAAATTTGCTGGGCTCTGCCTGGGTTTCCCTTCTCTACGTTATAGCCTAGACACTCTCTAAAAGCATTATTTGAGGGCATTCCTAGGTTTTACGTAATTTATTTCCTGTTTCTCAGGGATCACTCTCCTTCTTTGCCTGATGTTCAGTGTCTCATATATATTTGTCAGCTTTTTGTTTGTTTGGGGAGGGGTTTATTTCAGGCAGGAGGGTAAATATGGCCCCTGTTACTCCATCTTTGTTGAAAGCAGGTCTCCAATTGATTCAAAATTATCTTTAATTTCAGTTATTTTTAAAAGTAAGAATTACACATACTTATGTAGTTTTGAAAAATATATTATTTACAGTTGAATTCTAAATAAATAATTCTACTTGATTCCTTTTCTAATTGTATTTCAGGAAAGATAGTTGACTTGCCTCTTACTTTTTTATGTCTTTTTTATGCTACTGCTTATTGAGCTTTTTGTTTCTCTAGAAGCTTCTTTACTGGTGCCATAATAGAATGATATGGGCTTTGAGGCCAGGTGGATCTGGTTCCACCATATTAATTGTTGCATTGCTTTGGCCAAGTTTCTTCCTTCCATTTCTTCTTTCCTTTTGTTCTTTTCTGTTCCCTTTCTTATATTTACTCATTCATTCAGATTTCAATAAACAAATCTTTGTTGAAAACCAAATATGTGTCACACATTGTTCTGTGTGATGAGAATACCACAACAATGAAAACAGATAAAAATCCCTGTTTCCATGAACCTTACATTCCAGTGTGGCAAAAGAGACAATAAGCAAAACAAGTGATTATATAGTATATTAGATGGTGATAAATGCTATGGCAATAATAAAGCAAGGAAGGGGGCATCGTTAGTGAAAGAGTTGATTGCAGTATCAAATAGAGTGGTCAGGGAATGCTTCTCTGACATTTCCGCAAAGACTGGAAAACACCATCATATGGATATGGGGGAAGGGGGTGATCCAGGAAGTGGAAATAACACATGCAAAGTTCCTGAGGCAGCAGTGCTTGGCGTGCTCCAGAAAGAGCAGGGAGGCCAGGATGGCTGGAAAGAAGAGAGCAAAAAGGGAAGAACAGGAGTGAATAAGGAAGAAGAACTATAGGAAATTAGGTGAGAACAGTAATTGGGAAAATAGTGGGGCAGATATGAGGGTTTTGTAGGGCATTATAAGGAATTTGGCTCTTACGTTGAATAAAATTAGGGAACCATTAGAGAGTTTTGAGCAAAGAAGTGATTGCATCTAATCGAACATTTAAAAATCACCGCTCTGGCTGCTATGTTGAGCACAGATGGTAGTGAGTAAGGGTGGAAAGAGGGAGACAAGCTAGGAGGCTGCCACAGTCCAAGTGAGCATGGTAATGGCTCAGACTAGGGTAGCAGTGGGACCCACAGTGCTAGTGCTCAGACTGGCTGTATGTTTTGAAAGTACAGTCACCAGCACTTCTTGACAGATGGAGACCACCTATGTAGTGAGTAGGAATAGGAATGAGACCAATGTCTGATCCCTGTAAAGGGATTTGTTCCTTACATGGTCTATGGATTATCCATCAGTGTGGACAGGCAAACTACACATCATGCTCTCCACTTCAGTTAAGAATCAGTCTTTCTTTCCTCCTGTCTGTCTCTCTTGATGTGTATCTTCCTATCTCCCAAGTTCATATTTCTACAAAAGTTGAATATGTACTAGTATGAGAAGTCAAATAATTCTCCAAGGTTTTTTTCAAAAAATACCAGTTTCCCATCTTCCTCTCCACCCCCATTTCCCTTCCTCAGAGGCAACCAGTTTTCACTTCTTTTAGCTGATTAGATTTACCTCCATATCCCTAGGTAATATGCTTATATTGCTGCTTCTGGATTTTTCTCTTTTAGGCATAGTTTTTGGAATGCCCTTTGAATTCCTTCCCTACTCCTGTATTAAGTGGCACATGTTAGAGAGGTTTGCAAAGACAAGTTGTCAGAGACCTTGAATGTCTGGATAAAGAGTTAAGATTATTTTTTAGATTGGACATGTGTGAACCAAAAGGTGATGATGTGTATAAAGACTTTTTTTAGGAAGATAAATCCATCAGGATGTGCATTCTCAATTAGAGGAGGAGAAAAGATGCCATTTAAGAGACTATTTGAATTGTGTAGAGGTAACGGGCTGAAGGCCTAGAAAGATACTAGTTGTGAGAATCATGAGAAAAGGTTTAAAGCTAAAGGTGTTTCCAGTTCTAAAAATAACAAGTAACATTTATTGATCACTCCCTTTTTGTTGGGTACTATTTAAATGCTTTACATGATTTATTTGTTTAAACCTCACAAAAACTTTGTGAGATGGTCACTGAAAGATTCAGTGATTTGTGTAAAGTTTCACAACAAATAAGTGGCAGAACTTGAACCATGCAGTCCCAGAGCCTGTATGTTAATAATTATACTCTACTACCTCTCAAGAATTCATATTGACTGTCAAGAGGAAAACACTTAGTTAGGATTTCAAGTAAATATGATTGAAGAATATTTGCGGTGTGGTTGGCAGCACTAGAGAGGTCTTGTTCCCCACTAAAAATTATAAACTAGGTTTTAAATGTGCTGTTGGAAATAACATAAGGACACTTAGTTTGATATGAGCTGTTGGCAGTTGCAGTTTCAGAAGCAAATGACATTTAAAGGAGAACTTAAATTCAACAGCAAAAAGACAAACAGCCCAATTTAACAATGAGTAAGAGACTAGAACCAGACACTTCACAAAAGAAGATCTACAAATGGCCAATAAATATGGCCAGTAAGTATATGAAAAATGACTCAACATTATTAGTCATCAGAGAAATTAAAAACTACAGTGTGATTACATATCAACTAGAATGATTAAAACTTAAAAGATTGATAATACTAGATGTTAGTGAGGATATGAAACAACTAGTATACTCTAATACATTACAGGTGGGAGCATAACATGGTACAGCCACTTAGGAGAACTGTTTTACAGTTTCTTACAAAGTTAAACATCTACCCAGCATTCCATTCCTAGGTTTACCTAAGAAAAATGAAAACAATATGTCCATTAAATGACTTGTGCAATTGGCATAGCAACCTTTTTTCTCTAGCAGGAGGAACCCAAATGCCCATCAATAAGATACTGTATCCAAAACAAATTGTAATATAGTAATACAGTGGACAAGGAAGGACACAGCAACAAAGAGGAATGAGTACTTATATGTGCAACAACATGAACAAATATAGCAGACATATGCTAAGCAAAAGAAGCTAGACACACAAGAGCATATAATGTATGGTTCTGTTTGCATGGAGTTGTATTTACATGCCTAGAACAGGCAACACTAATAATAATAGGAGTTGAAAAGTGATTGGCTCTTTTCATTATTTCTGGGGAGAAGGGACAATTGACTGGATAGAGAACTACCTTGGTGAATGTTTTATATCTGGTTTAAGTGGTAGTTATACTCAGCATACAATTATCAGATCTCATAAGTAACCAGCTAAGAATTTGCATTTTATTTTATGTAAGTTATACTCGATAAATCCTTTTCTCTAGAAAAAGGGGAGTTTATTATTAGCAGTATAGATTGGGGAATTATTTGCATGGAAGTTTTGAGTGAAACTATAATTAATAATGATATCTTAAAAGAAGGCTGAGGAGTTCTGATTATGCTTTTGTTAGCAGGCAGGTGAGGATACGAGTTGGTGAAGTAAAAGAGATTCTTGGAAATTAAGCACAGTTTCTATCCTGATTAGCCTGAGGGGAGAGAGCTCAGAGTAAGAGTGATTCAGATATCACCAATGACTTTAAAGAGAGTACTTTTCAATCAATGGGGATATAAAGCCAGATTTCAAGAGGTTATGGACACATGGATGGTGAGGAGAGGGAGAAAGGTATTACAAAACTATTTTGAGGTAGTCAGGGTAGAAGGAAGGAGAAAAGGAAAGAACCGAGGGATAATCAGGGTTCCTTGAACTCAGTATTGTGTCACAGTTTCATTAGTGGTGGTGATCTTAGTGTTAGAAAAGAAAAGAGTATAAGCAGGAAAAGAGGGAGTGATGAAACTAGGTCCCAGGGTAAACAAGAGATGATGAGATCAAGGGCACAGAGGGAATGGTTAACCTAGAAGAGAGGAATTTCACCTTCCCTGAGAAAGGCATGCATAGAAGCAGTCACAGTGCAAATTAGAGCTCATGCTGAGGATGTGGTGACACAGTGCTTTGGACTGAAATAGAAGGAAGATGGGTTGGTTAATGTAGAGTAGATTTAAGTCAATCTGTAATGTAGTGGTTGAATATCAGGAAAGACCAATACATTACACGCTATAGTGTGGGAAAAGTTTGGAGCAGTTGGTGGTGCTATATGATAGTCAAGGGATGAATAAAAGCATTAATAATTAGCAGTGAGGGAGTTCATGGCAGACTCACAGTCAGCAGTGCTTCCCAACCCAGGAGGAGGAAAAGTATGAATGACCCAGGCTGATGATTGGAATGGTAGAAGGTAAAAGGTGTGTAGGAGTTGCTGTGCCCAGAGACCTCAGAGTTGAAATGGCTTGACCAGGAAGTCCAGGTTCAGAAGGGAGATAAGGGAAGCATTCAAGGGGTCCCATGAGCTGAGAACACAGAACAGTGGAGCAACTGAAGGCTATGAAGAGGGTGAAGTACTTTCAGGAAAACATTTGTATACAAAAACTAAAAACTTTGAACTTGAGCCTGTGTGTAACTTAGTGGCAGTATGTCACTCTCAGGCCCCCTTCTGCTCCTAGGCTGAATCATCCTAACTGTCCTGCTACTCAGGAGGCCTCAGTCCTTTGCACTCTCCTCAGCTGCTGCCCCTGTGAATAAAGAGAGGTTTCCTGGACCATCTGATTTTCTTGCTCCATCTGACTAGGTTTACCCCAAAAGAGTGATTTTGGTGGCATGCTATGAATGCATCTGTGGTGTGTGATTCATGCATTATGAGGCTGTGGTGTGTATGTCCTTTGTTTTTGTCTGTACCCTCATTACCCTCATTCCATAAGTGGTTGAGGGAGCTTTAAAGAGGAATAATAGAAAAATAACTCTAAAATAAATATTAGAATAAAGAACTTCATAGATGTGAGAAGTGACTAGTGGTTATCGGGTGGTTGGGGATAAAGGGGCACAATAATTCTCAATCATGATATAAGTTGATCACTGGGACTGTTGAACCAATGTGATGTACATTGAAAACATCATAACATAAGTATATTAACAACACTTCAATGAAAAACAATTTTATGAAGAATAAATAACTGAATCAGAAAATACCTTTAAGAGTAGGAAGCAATTATGGGAGGTAGGGGAAGGGAGCACGACTGTGCAGGCAGCAAGGGCCTGAGAGCTTCAGATTTGGCCCAAAGCTTTGTGGTTGTCAAAGTGAGAAGAAGGAATAATCATTTACAGAATTTCATCTAAGAGAGAGAAAGGTACCTACTCATCCAAAAAAGCTAAACTTTTCTTGGCAGTAAATTCTAGAATACATCTTCCCTTTGTGATTTCTTTAAAAAAGTACTAAGTAAGCTATCTTTTTAAAACAAAAATCCTATTAAAACTGTGACAAAATTTTCAGGGGCTTCCATTGGAATAAAGTCCAGGATCCTTAATCAGCCAACAATTTCACACAACTCAGCCTAAAAACAGTAACAATAAAGATTATCACTTCTTTAACACCTACTATGTGGTAGGCATGGTGCTAAGTCCTGTATATATGTTATGCCATTTCATCATCAAAAACCTTGTATGATAGGGAATATTAATATTTCCACTTTATAATAGAGGAAACCAAGGAACAGAGAGGTTAAACAGTTTGCTGAAGGCATAGAGTAAATAAGTAAATAAGGCTTTAAGAGTTGAAGCTTTAGTCTGACTTCAGACTAAGAGCTTTTAACAACTTCACTCTACTAACTGGTTATGTGCCTTCTTAAAGTTCTTTACAATTAACAAGCCTTCTTCTCTTTCAGTGACTTTGCAAATGAGTGTTTCTTCTGCCTGAGGGATTCTCTGTCCTCCCCTCATCCTCTTAAACATGCCACTAAATTGAATTGAATCTTGATAGATATAATTAATTTAATACTGTGTCCACTATGGTGGATACAACTAATCTTGATAGAACTTCTTATGTCACTATAGTCCTATATTCCCTTAATTTTCCCTACTTGATGGAAGTAGGATGCATTTGAGCCCTGTCTCCAGTATTTTGGGAACTGGGCATGGACTTCTTACCAAATCTAATCTGATGCCCACAAAGCCCACAGCTAAGCTGATTTCCCTGCTGAAGATGACCATCTAAATTTCTGATACCAAATCTGCTCATGTTGCGCTGGAGCCCTAGAAAGCCCCTTGCTCTCTACATATTCAGATCTTGCCCTTTTAAAAGGCATAGCTGAAATTCCATCTCTTGCATGAAGTCCTTCTCAATTAATTCAATCCACAACGATTTCCTCATATGAAAGCATTACAGTTCTCTTGCCTGCACAGCTCATTTTACAATCTATCTATATACTGCCTTTCATTGTTATTTAAAATCTCTGTATCTTATCTCTACTAGATTGTAAGCTTCTGCTAAAAACTTAGCACAATACACAGCATTTTATGAACACCTGTTGAATGAATGGTGTGATAGTCTCCTTTGGCCTTTTACACCTTATTTACCCAGTGAAGCAGGTAGAACACTGCCAGGTTAAGTAGTCTGAGGTCCTTCTTTGTTCAATGTTTGAAATAAGTGTTTTGTTGGTTTAGTCTTTATAAGGTAAACATGAATGAGGAAATACTAACTGAATCAAGGGAAAAGTTGGCTTCCTCTAGTGTACTGCACAGTTTTTGATCACTTACTGGTAGTTACCACCCTACAGTTACATTCTTTCTTGCCACTCCTGCATCTCCCCAAAGTAACTTTTCCAGAGTAGAATGATAAATGAGAGCATATAAATTTGATCTCAGAAGTTTTTGTTTTCCAATTCTTCTATAGAAATTGGTGCTAATCTCTGAAGGATATTATTTTCTTAATCTGGCAGCAGAGAATATACAGTGAAAATGTCAAATGAATTTGCTAAAAAGAGCCTTCGGTCATTTACAAATATAAGGTTTTGACTCTTTATCATTTTCCTTTGAAATCATAAGTATGATTAATGAAAGTTATTCAAGAATCCTACATTCTTTAGAACTATTTCTCACATTTATCCATGTGGTCACATGCAGGAAATGGCATAAAAATTATAGGGCGGCCACCTCATAAGACAGTTCAGGCACTGCTCAAACGATTAAACCAGCAGTCAGCAGATTCCGGCCTGGTAATTAAATTACCCACTGCTTCTGTTTTCAGATTTCTGCTTCTTGATATGCTCTGTCTCTCCTGGCCAAGCATGTGCCCAAGGTTTATGGATTCATTTCCTGTCTTTCTGTTTCAGTGGTAAAATACTAGGATGCAGGCTGTGGTTATTAAAAAGGGGCTTTGTTTCAGCCAAAATACCTTTAGATACTTGGTTACTCAGAGAACCTATGGGACAATTTCTGTGGCCTTGGTTAACATCTTAATAGCAAGGAGGTAATGTTAGAAAATCTGTTAATTTTCCTTTTATTATGAGTTTAGATAAAATTTGAAGACTTTGCTTACATTATAACACCAGTGTGACTCTGATTTAAGTTTTATTTCTTTAGGTTTTTAAGTAGTTACTCAAGGTCCTAGTTGCAGCATTCTTAAATCTGTCCTCACCTGTCCAGTTTCTTCCATCTTTAGTTTGGACCATCATAATTTTTCATCTGTACTTCAGAAGCTATATGTCTCTGCCTCCAGGGATGTCCCTCTTCTAGTCCACCTTCCATTACTATCAAAATTATCTAACAGACACATGAAAAGATGCTCCACATCACTAATTATCAGAGAAATGCAAATTAAAACTACAATGAGGTATCACCTCACACCAGTAAGGATGGCTGCCATCCAAAAGACAAACAACAACAAATGTTGGCGAGGCTGTGGAGAAAGGGGAACCCTCCTACACTGCTAGTGGGAATGTAAGTTAGTTCAACCATTGTGGAAAGCAGTATGGAGGTACATCAAAATGCTCAAAACAGACTTACCATTTGACCCAGGAATTGCACTCCTAGGAATTTACCCTAAGAACGCAGCAATCAAGTTTGAGAAAGACAGATGCACCCCTATGTTTATTGCAGCACTATTTACAATAGCCAAGAATTGGAAGCAACCTAAATGTCCATCAATAGATGAATGGATAAAGAAGATGTGGTACATATACACAATGGAATAGTACTCAGCCATAAGAAAAGGGCAAATCCAATCATTTGCAGCAACATGGATGGAGCTGGAGGGTATTATGCTCAGTGAAACAAGCCAAGCGGAGAAAGAGAAATACCAAATGATTTCACTTATCTGTGGAATATAAGAACAAAGGAAAAACTGAAGGAACAAAACAGCAGCAGAATCCCAGAACTCAAGAATGGACTAACAGGTACCAAAGGGAAAGGGACTGGGGAGGATGGGTGGGTAGGGAGGGATAAGGGGGGGAGAAGTAGGGGGGTATTAAGATTAACATGCATGGGGGGTAGGAGAAAAGGGAGGGATGTACAACACAGAGAAGGCAAGTAGTGATTCTACAACATTTTGCTATGCTGATGGACAGTGACTGTAAAGGGGTTTATAGGGGAGAGCCTAGTAAACATAATATTCGTCATGTAAGTGTAGATTACTGATAGAAAAAAAAAAAGGGCAGTTCCTGTGTGGTAACCTCCAACGAGATCTACACAAGGGTATAAAGGGCATATAAAAGTGTAGGCAAAGGGTCTGTGTTTATACAGAGGATCAAAGCCTAATTGGGCTACCCCGAAAATGAACCAGGATACAATATGAAAAAGAACTTCCAACATCTGCACTCTCTGGAAGACTCATGCCAGGAGATGATCATCAAAAAACCCCAACAAAGATCCACGCACTGCTACAGCTGTAGATGCACTCATCCCACCAGTTCCTGGACTTGCCATGGGAATGAGGAAGGAGATATCTAAGCTGGCCTGTGCATACAGTAAAACAACAAAATTGGACTGGATCTATACTGTTGGAACTCAACCAAGAATTTGGAGAAGTGCAAATTGTAGCGCTCCAAAGTCTTACAACTACAGACTATTTACTGTTAAAAGAACATATGGCATGTGAACAGTCCCCAGGAATGGGTTGTTTTAATTTGTCTGATTTCTCTCAGACTGTTCAAGTTCAGTTGGACAATATCCACAATATCATAGATAAGTTTTCACAAATGCCTAAGGTGCCTAACTGGTTTTCTTGGTTTCACTGGAGATGGCTGGTAATTACAGATATGCTTTGGTTATGTAACTATACTCCTATTATGTTAATGTGTGTGCGCAATTTAAGTAGTAGCTTAAAACATATTCATGCTGAAGTTACTCTACAAGAAGATATGTCAAAGAAATAATCAATCTTCCCATGTTTTCTTCCGCCTGCTACTTCTATAGCTTTTCTTCTTCCTTCCTAATTACAACCCTAAAATAGAATTCGTGCCTCATATCAAATTTACCGAGTATCATAACTCCTCCAAGTGGTAAAGATACCTCAAGACAAATGCTGGGCATAGAAGCCACAGGGCATAAATATGCAAAGAAGTAAAAAGCTAACTTTTTCAAACAATAAGGCTTCTCTCTCACTTACCAACTTCACATTTCCCTGTATGGCCCCGGAAGATAACTGGTTAGCCAGAGACGGGTAAGATTCCTCAAGGGAGGAACAACCTAAGACAGGCACAGTCGCAGGGGGGCCATCAGGTGAGAAATTGGGGATCAACAGAGGTGAGGCTTAGAACCTCACCCCCCCAGTTCTGAGAGAAATGTTCTGCATACGTGGATGTTTTATTGCCCTGGTCTAGCTTGGATTAACACATAGTCTACAGGCACACACCTGATCATCTACATGTGCTCTCTTACAACACTAAACTATGTTTTCTACCTTTATCTTGTATCTACCTACCACTTCAGCATTTTATTAAAAATAATAATAATAAAGAGAGAAATGTGGTATCCACATATAAATCAAGTATAAAACCAAATGAGTATTCATATTTGAACTGACTGTTTAGAGTTCATAATGCATGAGCAAAACCGAAAGTTTCTGTGATGACTGCCCTTGTACTGTTCACTATGTAACTTATTCATTATGTAAGAATTTGTTCTACATGTAAAAACTTGTTTGTTATGCCTCAGAAGATTGGAGACTGACAAAAATTAGGCTTGGGGTGGATTAATGATTGTGCATTGAGCATTGACTCCCCTATACAGAATTTTATTGTCGTTAACAACCATTTGATCAATAAATATGAGAGATGCCCTCACAAAAAAAAAAAAAAAAAGGACAGACTTCCAATGGTAAAATAAATAAGTAACCGGGATGTAATGTATAGCATAAGGAATATAGTCAAGATATTGTAACAGCCTGGTAGGGTGATAGCTGGAACCTAGAATTATGTATATAAATGTTCTACCACTGTGTTGTATACTTGAAACTCATGTAATGTAATACTGTGTGTCAACTACCCTTCAATAAAAAATAATTATTTAAAAAAAAAAATTATCTTTGTGAAATACAGATATGATCCTATTCAGTTTCTACTTAAAATGTTATCTGTGGATTTGACTAAAGATGGCGGCATGAGAGGAGAGACAGAGGCTTCCTCCTAAAACTGGATACAATTAGAAAATATAGTTGGCGCAACAAATCCTGAGACAGCAACAGGAAGCAGGATGGTGCCAGACGACACACACCTGGAGAAAAGAGCAGACCTCACTGAATGGGGCACCAGTACTGCTCCCCTGCGATCCCTGACATTGCTTCAGGGGCTGAGCATCTCCAGAGTCTACAGCTTCTGGACACTAGAGGGCGCCATATACAAACATGAAACACCAAAGGAACCTCGTCCAGAGTAAAATTATTAATACAACTCCCAAGAAAGATTTAAATTATATAGACCTCGTGACTCTTCCTGAAAGGGAGTTCAAAATAAAAATCATCAACATTCTAATAGAGGTACAGAAAGACATACAACAACTCAGGAATGAATTCAGGTCGGAGATCCAGTCATTGAAGAGCACGATAGAGGGTATTAAAAGGAGGTTGGATACGGTGGAGAAGACAATAAATGAAATAGAAACTAGAGAAGACGAATGCAAAGAAGCTGAGGCACAGAGAGAAAAAAGGATCTCTAAGAATGAAAGAATATTGAGAGAACTGTGTGACCAATCCAAGCGGAACAATGTTCACATTATAGGGATACCAGAAGAAGAGAACGATAAAGGGATAGAAAGTGTCTTTGAGGAGGTAGTTGCTGAAAAATTCCCCAATCTGTGGAAGGACATAGACTCTCAGGCCATGGAGATCCATAGATCTCCCAACACAAGGGACCCAAGGAAGACAAACCAAGACACATAGTAATTAAAATGGGAAAGATCAAGGATAAGGACATACTGCTAAAAGCAGCCAGAGACAGAAATAAGATCACATACAAAGGAAAGCCCATCAGGCTAACATCAGACTTCTCAGCAGAAACCTTACAGGCCATAAGGGAGTGGCATGATGCATTTAATGCCATGAAGCAGAAGGGCCTGGAACCAAGATTACTTTATCCGTCGAGATTATCATTTAAATTTGAAGGTGGGATGAAACAATTTCCAGATAAGCAAAAGCTGAGAGAATTTACCTCCCACAAACCATCTCTACACTCTATTTTGGAGGGACTGCTATAGATGGAAGTGTTCGTAAGGTTGAATAGCTGTCACCAGAGGAAGTAAAACCACAGTAAAGGAAGTAGAACAGCTAATTATGAATGAAATGCAAAATTAAATTAACTATCCTCAAAGTCAATCAAGGGATAGACAAAAAGTACAGAATTTGATACTTAATATATAAAGAATGAAGGAGGCAGAAAAATGAGGAGAAATAGAAAAGAACCTTTAGATTGTGTTTGTAACAGCATACTAAGTGAGTTAAGTTAGACACTTAGATAGTAAGGAAAGTAACCTGGAACCTTTGGTAACCACGAATCTAAAGCCTGAAATGGCAATTAGTACATACCTATCGATAATCATCCTAAATGTAAATGGACTGAATGCACCAATCAAAAGACATAGAGTCACTGAATGGATAAAAAAACAAGACCCATCTATATGCTGCTTACAAGAGACTCACCTCAAACCCAAAGACATGCACAGACTAAAAGTCAAGGGATGGTAAAAGATAATCATGCAAACAATAGAGAGAAAAAAGCAGGTGTTGCAGTACTAGTATCAGACAAAATAGACTCCAAAACAAAGCAAGTAACAAGAGATAAAAAGGAGATTACATAATGATAAAGAGCTCAGTCCAACAAGAGAATATAACCATAATAAATATATATGCACCCAACACAGGCGTACCAGCATATCTGAAACAAATACTAACAGAATTAAAGGAGGAAATAGAATGCAGTGCATTCATTTTAGGAAACTTCAATACACCATTCACTCCAAAGGACAGATCCACCAGACAGAAAATAAGGAAGGACACAGAGGCACTGAACAACACCATAGAACAGATGGACCTAATAGACATCTACAGAACTCTACACCCCAAAACAACAGGATGCACATTCTTCTCAAGTGCACATGGAACATTCTCCAGAATAGACCACATACTAGGCCACAGAAAGAGCCTCAGAAAATTCAAAAACATTGAAATTCTACCAACCACCTTCTCAGACCACAAAGGTATAAAACTAGAAATAAATTGTACAAAGAAAGCAAAAAGGCTCACAAACACATGGGGGCTTAACAACATGCTCCTAAATAGTCAATGGATCAATGACCAAATTAAAATGGAGATCCAGCAATATATGGAAATAAATGACAACAACAACACAAAACCCCAACTTCTCTGGGATGCAGCAAAAGCAGTCTTAAGAGGAAAGTATATAGCAATCCAGGCATATTAAAGAAGGAAGAACAAGCCCAAATGAATAGTCTATTGTCACAATTATCAAAATTGGAAAAAGAACAACAAATGAAGCCTAAAGTCAGCAGAAGGAGGGACATAATAAAGATCAAGGAAGAAATAAACAAAACTGAAAAGAATAAAACAATAGAAAAAAATCAAAGGAACCAAAAGCTGGTTCTTTGAGAAAATAAACAAAATAGATAAGCCTCTAGCCAGACTTATTAAGAGAAAAAGAGAATCAGCACACATCAACAGAATCAGAAATGAGAAAGGAAACATCACAACGGACCCAACAGAAATACAAAGAATTATTAGAGACTACTATGAAAACCTATATGCTAAGAAGATGGAAAACCTAGAAGAAATGGACAATTTTCTAGAAAAATACAACCTTCCAAAACTGACCAAGGAAGAAACACAAAATCTAAACAAACCAATTACCAGCAGGGAAATTGAAGTGGTAATCAAAAACTACCCAAGAACAAAGTTCCTGGGCCAGGTGGATTTACCTTAGAATTTTATCAGACATACAGAGAAGATATAATTCCCATTCTCCTTAAAGTTTTCCAAAAAATAGAGGAGGGAATACTCCCAAACTCATTCTATGAAGCCAACATCACCGTAACACCAAAAATCAAGCAAAGACCCCACCAAAAAAGAAAATTACAGACCAATATCCCTGATGAATATAGATGCGAAAATACTCAACAAAATATTAGCAAACTGAAATCAAAAATACATCAAAAGGATCATACACCATGACCAAGTGGGATTCATTCCTGGGATTCAAGTATGGTACATTTGAAAATCCATCAATATCATCCACCACATAAGCAAATAGAAGGACAAAAACCACATGATCATCTCCATGGTTTCTGAAAAAGCATTCGACAAAATTCAGCTTCCATTCATGATAAAAACTCTCAACAAAATGGGTATAGAGGGCAGGTACCTCAACATAATAAAGGCAGTATACGATAAACCGACAGCCAACATCATACTGAACTGTGAAAAGCCGAAAGCTTTTCCTGTGAGATTGGGAACAAGACAGGGATGCCCATTCTCCCCACTGATATTCAACATAGTACTGGAGGTCCTAGCCATGGCAATTAGACAACACAGAGAAATACAAGGAATCCAGATTGGTAACGAAGAATTCAAACTGTCACTGTTTGCAGATGGCATGATATTGTACATAAAAAACCCTAAAGACTCCACTCCAAAACTACTAGAACTGATATCAGAATACAGCAAAGTTGTAGGATACAAAATTAACACACAGAAATCTGTGGCTTTCCTATACACTAACAATGAAGTAATAGAAAGAGAAATCAAGAACACAATTCCATCAAAAAGAATAAAAAACTTAGGAATTAACCTTACCAAGGAAGTGAAAGACCTAGACCCGGAAAACTATAAGACACTCTTAAAAGAAATTAAAGAGAACACTAACAAATGGAAACTCATCCTATGCTTGTGGCTAGGAAGAATTAATATCGTCAAAATGGACATCCTGCCCAAAGCAATATGCAGATTTGATGGAATCCCTATCAAATTACCAACAACTTTGTTCAGCCAACTAGAACAAATAGTTCAAAAAATCATATGGAAACACCAAAGACCCCGAATAGCCAAAGATTTCCTGAGAAGGAAGAATAAAGTTGGGGGGATCTCGCTCCCCAACTTCAAGCTCTACTACAAAGCCACAGTAATCAAGACAATTTGGTACTGGCACAAGAATAGAGCCACAGACCAGTGGAACAGAATAGGAACCCCAGATATTAACCCAAACATTTATGGTCAATTAATATATGATAAAGAATCCATGAACATACAATGGGGAAATGACAGTCTCTTCAACAGATGGTGCTGGCAAAACTGGACAGCTACATGTAAGAGAATGAAACTGGATCACTGTCTAACCCCATACACAAAAGTAAATTTGAAATGGATCAAAGACCTGAATGTAAGTCATGAAACCATAAAACTCTTAGAAAAAAACATAGACAAAAATCTCTTGGACATAAACATGAGCGACTTCTCATGAACATATCTCCCTGGGCAAGGGAAACAAAAATGAATAAGTGGGACTGTATCAAGCTGAAAAGCTTCTATACAGCAAAGGACACCATCAATAGAACAAAAAGGTACCCTACAGTATGGGAGAACATATTCATAAATGACAGATCTGATAAAGGGTTGACATCCAAAATATATTAAGCGCTCATGCACCTCAACAAACAAAAAGAAAATATTCCAATAAAAAAAAGGTCAGAGGAGCTGAACAGACAGTTCTCTGAAGAAGAAATTCAGATGGCCAATAGACACATGAAAAGATGCTCCACATCGCTTGTCATCAGTGAAATGCAAATTAAAACCACAATGAGATATCACCTTACACCAGTAAGGATCATCACCATCCAAAAGACAAACAACAACAAATGTTCTTTAGGTTGTGGAGAAAGGCAAACCCTTCTACACTGCTGGTGGGAATGCAAATTAGTTCAACCATTGTGCAAAGCAGTATGGAGGTTCATCAAAAGCTCAAAATAGAAATACCATTTGACCCCGAAATTCCACTTCCAGGAATTTACCCTAAGAATGAAGCACTCCAGTTTGAAAAAGAGACATGCACCTGTATGTTTATCACAGCACTATTTACAATAGCCAAGAAATGGAAGCAACCTAAATGTCCATCAGTAGATGAATGGATAAAGAAGATGTGGTACATATACACAATGGAATATTACTCAGCCATAAGAAAAAACAAATCCTACCATTTGCAACAACATGGATGGAGCTAGAGGGTATTATCCTCAGTGAAATATCCCAGTTGGAGAAAGACAAGTACCAAATGATTTCACTCATATGTGGAATATAAGATCAAAGAAAAACTGAAGGAACAGAACAGCAGCAGAATCACAGAATCCAAGAATGGACTAATGGCTACCAAAGGGAAAGGGACTGGGAAGGAGAGGTCAGAAGGGAGGAATAAGGTTGGAGAAAAGCAAGGAGGCTTTACTGTTAGCATGTATAATGTGGGGTGGGCATAGGGAGGGATGAGTAACACAGAGAAGACAAGTAGTGAGTCTACAGCGTCTTACTACACTGATGGACAGTGACTGTAATAGGGTTTGTTGAAGGGGACTTGGTGAAGGGAGGAGTCCAGTAACCACAATGTTCTTCATGTAATTGTAGATTAATGATAATAAAATGAATAACAAAAGAAGTGAAAAAATGTATTTGTGGCTCCCCATTGCCTTCAATATAAAATTAAAAGTTAGTGCAGAACTGGTGTAATGATGCAGCCTCAGTCTGCCTTGCCAGCCACATCCCAGTCACATGTTCTGTGACCTTTGTTACCTTAACAGAGTCTGCTGTGAGCATGTATAGGTGAATGCTGCTCTCACGTCTGAGAGTGGTGAATGTCAATGTAGAAAGGTAGTAAATTGTGTATACTTCAGAAGGGGTATGCAAATGTTAAATTCATGCGGGTAAAATTAGACTATCCTTAGATATAAAATTTAGGATATGTCCTTTTGAACTTTTATTAGGTGTGTGTGTAATGTAGTTACCATTGAAGAGGTGTGATCTAATGGGGTTATTTGTAAATCTTTCTAGTTAACTTTTAGGGAGCCTAGTAACTGCATGAAAGAACCAGCAGGATTCATGATTCAAAAAGATGTTGCTCTCCCCGTCACCTTTGTTTAAATATTGTCAGACATTAAAAGTCCACAGCAAGGTCTGTGTACTAGTCCTAGATCTAACTTCAAATATAAATATCCTGAGATAAACAATATAAAATTTCTGAACCTCGCTGTTTCCTAAAATGAGGGAGTTGTGTGAGTCTATTAAGTTCTGCGTGCTTGGTACTGTGACTAGTGCTGGGGATTTAAAAGAAATGAATGACTTAACCACAGCACTAAAAGAGTTCATAGGCTGTTTTCTATGTCTGAAGCTGATGTCTGTAAGTCTCAAGAGGCAAACCTTAGTTTCTGAACATTTGATGAATGAAATGGATGTGTCAGAGATGACTAAATAGCTTCGAATAGTTTTTAGCTTCGAATGCTTGGAAATATAAGTATAACAGGCCTTCATTGAGTAGCCAAGTTTCTGAGAAGCAGTCCAGTTTTCCTGTTAATTTCTATTTTAATTTCAGCTATCTCCTGCTGCTTACTGGCGGCTTGCCTTCAGTTGTGTGGTTCAAAGCTGACATTCTGTGCTGTGAACAGTGAGCTTCTCCCGTGTCGGGCAGCTGCAGCTGCAGCGAGGCAGCAGTGAAGGGAGAGAAGAGCATCAGCTATTCTGATCTTGGCCATAACCATCCCCAGCGGAATTCTATTAATGTTAGACTTTTGACTGTCTGTGTTTCTGTTTCTTTTAGGATGAATTTCTATTAACTGAATCATTGTAATAAGGAGTTTCAGTAAGATTAAATTAATTCAGTGAAAGCCACTTCTCTGTGAAAGAGGAGAGCCAGAGGTAGATAGTTTCTGCTAATTAAGTTGATAGAAGGATGGATTTCCGACTTGGAATATTGTGGGAAACCATAGTCCACAAAGGGAGTGATCTCTTTCCCTTTTGGACAATATTCTTTCTGCTTTCAGAAAGAGGTCTCTGAATAAGACCTGTCTGCACCTTGTATTTCTGAAAATGCATCAGTTTTACTCTTACAACTGAATAGTAGTCTGATTGTGCTATTGCTCCATTGTCTACTTTTGTAAAATTATTTTCTTAACTTCCATCAAGGCAGTACATTGTTTATTGCACTGTTGGTTATCAGAAGTGGTTCTAGGTGCTCACATCAC
Organism: Manis pentadactyla; assembly: GCF_030020395.1. Classification (NCBI taxonomy): domain Eukaryota; kingdom Metazoa; phylum Chordata; class Mammalia; order Pholidota; family Manidae; genus Manis; species Manis pentadactyla. The sequence continues at coordinate 91,560,810 of NC_080024.1, read as the reverse complement.
ATCAAAGAACATACAGTCCTTGTCCTCTTGGAGCTTATATTATAGTGACTATGTTTCACATTTGGAGAGATTAAAAGAAAATGTACCATGTCAGTGTTTCAGGGAAGGTTAGAAGGATAGTGAAGCCAGGATGGAAGTAAAGATTTGTTATTTTATAAAAGGTGGTCAGGGAAATCCTCTCTCATACATATTTGCTTGAAGAAAGGATGTGTAGGAATAAATTTTTCGAGACCTTACATATCTTGAAATCTTGTTTATACCATAATACTTAATAGTTTCTCTTGGAATAGAATTTTAAGTTGGAAATAATTTCCCTTTGGAATAATGAGGACATTGTTCCATTGTCTTACAGTTTCCAGAATTGCTTTTGAAAAACTTAACAGTGGTCGAATTCCTGACTGTTTGTTGTGAATTATTGTTTTGTCTGTGAACTTGTAAGATCATCTTTTTGTCTCCAGTGTTCTGAAATGTCACAGTGAGATGCTTGGTTGTGGGTCCATTTTGTTTCATGGTGCTGAGCTACTGATGGGCCCATTTAATCTGTAAATTCATATCCTTTGGTTCTAGGAAATTGCTTTGAATTACTTAGCTGATGGTCTCCTCAATTTTCTGCCTTCTCTTTCATGAATGTCTTTATTCATATATTGACCCTTCTGGAATTGGCTCTCTGATTTTCTTTTCTTTTTTATTCTTCTGTTTCTCACACCTTTGTCTTTCTGCTCTGTTTTCTAGGGTGCTTTATAAACTTTCTCTTGTAACTTTTTTTTTTGCTATTGTATTTTTTATATATATGAGTTAATCTTGTTCCCTGATTTTTCCTTTTAAAATAGCACCTGTTTCTTATTTTTTTATTTTACAATGTCTGTCTTAGCTCTCTGAGAAAAACAAATTTTGTTATTTTCTTTCTGTTCATATAGTTTCTTTTTTCCTCCAAGTGTCTGCTATTGGGTGTGTATATTTTTTTCTCTATTATATGTTAGGAAGTTTCTTTAGTTGATTGCTAGATATACCTGTTTGTCAGTTTCTAGTTAAGAGTAAGTAACTAAGTATGAGACCAAATGGAATTTAAGCCAGTAGGTGACATCTGTGAGCTGTGAGTCTCACTGTGGAAGAGTGACCTGACTGTGTTGTTTCATTGGAGATTCCCAGTTTTTTATCTTTACTCAGGAATTGATAGAGTTCCAGGAGAAGATTTTTCCAATCTTCTACCCAGATGGAAAAGGCCTGATTGCCATAGTTTTGGTCTCCTGGGTACAGAAGACTGAGAGGTGTGTCAGTATATAGAATGCATATATTGATTTAATTAACTTTTAGTGTGGCGATCCTGTCCTCAACTGTACCTAGGGTTGTTAAGCCTAGAAACCCTCTGATTTAGTTAGTTCATCAATGGACTAAGGCTCTATATTTCTGCTCACCCAGTAACATAGAATATGAGATGAGATATAGGAATTGAATTGCTGCTTAAGACATTTCAACTGATCAACATTATTTTAGCTCCAGTCACACCACTTTCAGGTTTCCTTGTGCAACCATTTCCTGAGTCTTTAAGCAATTCTTCAGGATAGATTATATTGATTCAAGTCATTTTCCATTGCCAGGGCTTCAGGTCTCTCAAGTTGATTGAGGTTTGTATTTCAGCAGTTAGATTTTTGGTTTTTAGGTTCACTAATTGGTTCTTTTTCCCATTTCCTGTTCTTTTTTCATAGATGTGATATACTTCCTTGTTTCTGGGAAGATTATTAGACAAAAATATTTACCTCTAGATGTTCCTTTTTTCTCATTATTGTTTTCCTTTAAATACTTGAACATATAACTCTTTAACATCTGTGTCTGATAATTCCATAGTGTTTATTATTCCAGCATTTCTGTCTGTTTGTTTTTCTTCTGGGTGTAAATTACATTTTCCTGCTTCTTGGTATGTCGAATACAGGCATGCCTCAGAAATATTACAGGTTTGGTTCCAGACCACTGGAATAAAGCAAGTTTGCAATAAAGTGAATCAAATGAATGTTTGGGTTTACCAGGGTATTACAAGTTAATTTAACTATACCTTAGTCTTTTAAGTGTGCAAGAGTATTATGTCAGAAAAGAAATATTACATATACATTTATTTAAAAATACTTTATTGCTAAATATGCTAACCATCATCTGAGCTTTCAGCAAGTCATAATCACTGATCATAGGTCACTGTAACGAATACAATAATAATGCAAAAGTTTGTAATATTGTGAGAATTATGAAAATGTGATAGAGACATAAAGTAAGCAGATGTTTGTGGGAAAATGGCACCAATAAACTTGCTTGATGCAGGGTTGTCACAATCTTTCAATTTTTAAAAAATGTGGTATCTGTAAAACTTAAGAAAGCAGCGACCAATAAGACAAGGCATGCCTGTAATTTTTCTTTTTCCCTGGATACTTGTCATTGTGAACATTACATTGTCAGGTCTCTGGATTTCGTTGTCCTCCTTTAAAGAATTTTGAGCTTTGGAAGGTAGTTAAATGACTTACAGTTCTGTTTGCTTTTTTCAAGTTTTGCTAGGGTGGATATTAAAATATAATCATTACACTAGAGATAGTTTCTAGCCTCACTACTAAGGTATGGTCCTGCTAAGGTCTCTACTGAATATCTTGAATGTTTAATGACAACTCTGCACTTTGGCTGGTGGAAATCTGAATGATTCTAAGACCTATGTGAGCTCTGGGAACCATTCAGCTCACACTTCCCTAGTCATTCTCTGCCCAGCTTTGTAAAATTTGACCCAGTGCCCACACATCTTAGTGTCTAGCAAAGACTTACTGACATTCCTGTGTAAATTGAGCTTTAGTTTCCTACACAGCTTCCTTCTCTCTGGAACTTTGCCCCACACCTTACAGAAACCTCAGATTTCTTGAATTCTAATTTCTGTCTCCTCCACTCAGCAAGGCAGGTATGCTCTGCTTGGGATCTATGTCCCTGTTTTGCAGTCCAGAATGTGTCTCACAACAGAAAGCCAGGAGATCATAGGCCTCATCTCATTCATTTCCCCTCTCAGGCACCATAGTCCTATGTTGCCTGTTGTCCAGTAACTGAATACAGTTTTATATATTTTGGCCAGTTTTCTAGTTGTTTTAAATGAAAGGTACATATGGTTCCTGTTACATTATAGCTAGAAGCAGAAGTCAACATACTTAGTTTGAAATTCTATTCTGATTATATTTTAAGTCTTTCTTTGGTTGCGTTCATTTGTTTAACTTGTCTTCTGTCTTGAACAGGCTTTACATTCCTCAAGAGTTTGCTCATTCTTTCATTGTATATGCATATTTAATACTGAAATTCCTTATTGTCTATCTCTTCTGCTTCTGGACTGCTTGGGAAGAGGGCTAAGACCTGCCATTGGAGTTTTTACGTGTTTTTTAGTGGCAGTAAAAGAGCGAGTAGAATATATTTCTGGGCTACATATCCTGGTGGCTGATCTTCTGGGAACCAAAGCTTCCCTTTCTAAGTGTCACCAGCTACTGAGGATTCTGCCCTGTCTCTAAGGTCTTAATATGCATTATTCCCTCCTGGTGTCATAGGCCCTCGGTCACTGCCAGGTGTATTGGTGGGGAATGAATATGGGCTCATTTGACTTGGCTGCACCCACTGTGGTAGTCCAAGTAACAGTGCTGTTCACTTTCCCTTCCTGTTCCTGTATTCCACCTGTGGCCAAGGGGCAATGGCAAATCTGTTGCTGTTTTGTGTGTGTCTCTTACTTTGGAAGATCCATGTTCATCTCAGCCTGTTATTTTCCTCTTCATATTTTTAATTTGTTTTAGGTAACAGAGTATTCGCAGTTTCTAGCTCTTCAATTCCTTTTGTTCTTGTGTGACCACTAATTAATTTTCTGTCATTTCCAGGATTTGATGTAGATGGGGGAAACTAGCCAGTTCTCAGTCTGCCACCTTGAAACAGGCAGGATAATCCCTTTTGACCCTGTCTCTGCTCAACCATTTTTTTTGGTATCATTAATCTACAATTACATGAAGAATATTATCTTTACTAGGCTCCCCCCTTCACCAAATACTCCCCACAAACCCCATTACAATCACCGTCCATCAGTGTAGTAAGATGCTATAGAATCACTACTTGTCTTCTCTGTGTTGTACAGCCCTCCCTGTGCCCCCACATTATACATGCTAATTGTAATGCCCCTTTTCTTTTTCCCCACCCTTATCCCTCCCTTCCCACCCATTCTCCCCAGTCCCTTTCCCTTTGGTAACTGTTAGTAAAATCTTGGGTTCTGTGATTCTGCTACTGTTTCATTCCTTCAGTTTTTCTTTGTTCTTATACTTCACATATGAGTGAAATCAGTTGGTACTTGTCTTTCTCCGCCTGGCTTATTTCACTGAGCATAATACCCTCTAGCTCCATCCATATTGTTGCAAATGGTAGGATTTGTTTTCTTCTTATGGCTGAATACTATTCCATTGTGTATATGTACCACATCTTCTTTATCCATTCATCTACTGATGGACACTTAGGTTGCCTCCGTTTCTTGGCTACTGTAAATAGTGCTGCGGTAAACATAGGGGTGCATCTGTCTTTTTCAAACTGGGCTGCTATAATCTTAGGGTACATTCCTAGAAGTGGTATTCCTGGGTCAAATGATATTTCTATTTTGAGCTTTTTGAGGAACCTCCATATTGCTTTCCACAATGGTTGAACTAATTTACATTCCCACCAGCAGTGTAGGAGGGTTCCCCTTTCTCCACAACCTTGCCAACATTTGCTGTTGTTTGTCTTCTGGATGGTGGCGATCCTTACTGGTGTGAGGTGATATCTCTTCTAGGTTTTGATTTGCATTTCTCTGATGAGTAGCAATGTGGAGCATCTTTTCATGTGTCTGTTGGCCATCTGAATTTCTTCTTTGGAGAACTGTCTGTTCAGCTCCTCTGCCCATTTTTTATTTGCATTATTGCTTTTTGTTTGTTTTCTCAACCATTTTTAAACCGATTTGCTTTCCACTACTACCAGGGTTTCAGTGTATGTGCGTGTGTGTGCGTGCATGCATGTGTGTGTTAATAAATATCCAGTTTCACTGTTGGTAAACATTAAATAGCATAACATTTTCCCTTGGCTTCTTTATCCCGTGTGGGCCAATTTATTTGGCTCTTCATTCAAGAAATAATTATTGGGGCTCTTATCTAGGTACTTGAGGAGGAGGGTACTATCTAAAGGGAGAATTAAAGATATAACTATGCTATAATACTATAATAGGTGATGTGATAAGAGCTATTAGAAAGTACAAGAAAAGTTTTGCAGAAAGTTAGGTTAAATAGACAGTCCTTAACAAGCAGAGATAATATTTGCAGGGTATAGAGTCACAAACTCAGTGGCAATGTAGCACCTGGTAAAAGTCGCCAGTGACCTAATGGCTGAATCTACTTGCTTCTTTTTAGTCCTTCTTTCTCTTCACTGAGGTGAGTTGACACTTAGCAAGCACTCTCTTTCTCTTGGAAATTCTCTTCTGTGACAGGTTTCTTTTCCTGCTTTTAAGACTTATCTTTCTGTCTCATTTTCCTGTCCCCTACCAGTTCTAGACATTCTGTCAATGTCTGTGTCTGTATTCCAAAGGCTTCAATGTCTCCAGGAAGATGATTCTCAAATCTTTGACCTGAGCTTTCACATTAGCCTGAACTCCAGATCCTTACTTACTGCTGCTTTGATTATCTGTAAAATGAATTACAAAGCTGAGCCCTTTAATTCTCATCTTCTAAATAAGCTCTTCCTGTGTTCAGAAGTCTGTCACCAGTCTCTCCATTCTTATCACTGCAGAGTATCTTTGACTCATCTTTCTTCTTTATGTTTATTTTTCATTTGCTCTCTTTATATTTCCATTGTCTAACCCTAATTTAGGCCCTCATTAATTCATTTCCAGCTCATGAGTGGCATTTCACATGCTTTCCTGCCTCTGGTATTTCCTTTATGGGTCTATCCTATGCACAGGTGCCAGTTTCATCTAAAGCTGGTGCATTTATATTCCCATGGTTTTCTCTGGTGCAAAGTTCCATTATCAGTTAATGTAGCTTTCTCCTACTCCACTGTGATTTCTTCAACGGCAGGACCTGTACCTTACTCCTTTTTCATATCCTCAGTACCAAGTTTACTGTCTGGCACATAATAGGCACTCAGTAGTTGAGTGAATGACCTAGGACTTGTTTTGTTTCTAAGGTGTATTATACTTTTTTATTAAGTTATCGATATACAATCTTATGAAGGTTTCACATGAGCAGCATTGTGGTTACAACATTCACTCATGTTATATGATCCCCCCCTTAACCCATTGCTGTCACTGTCTGTCCATCAGCGTACTCAGATGCTGTAGAGTCACTACTTGTCTTCTCCATGCTGTTCTGCCTTCCTTTGACCCACCTACATTATGTGTGCTAATTGTAGTGTCCCTTATCGCTCCCTACATACCCACCCTCCCCAATCCCTTCCCTTTGGTAACTTCTAGTCCCTTCTTGGAGTCTGTGAGTCTGCTGCTGTTTTCTTCCTTCAGTTTTGCTTTGTTGTTATACTCCACAAATGAGGGAAATTATTTGGTACTTGTCTTTCTTCTCCTGGCTTATTTCACTGAGCATAATAGTCTCCAGCTCCATCCATGTTGTTGCAAATGATAGGATTTGTCTTCTTCTTATGGCTGAATAATATTCCATTGTGTATATGTATCACCTCTTCTTTATTCATTCACCTACAAATGGACACTTAGGCTGCTTCCATATCTTGGCTATAGTATATAGTGCTGTGATAAACATAGGGATACATATGTCTTTTTGAATCTGGGATCTTGTTTTCTTTGGGTAAATTCTTAGGAGTGGAATTCCTGGGTCAAATGATATTTCTATTTTTAGTGTTTTGAGGAACCTCTACATTGCTTTCCACAAAATGGTTGAATTAATTTACATTCCCACCAACAGTGTAGGAATTTTCCCCTTTCTCCACATCCTCACCAGCATTTGTTGTTCCTTGTCTTTTGGATGTTCACCATCCTAACTGGTGTGAGGTGATATCTCATTGTGGTTTTAATTTGCATTTCTCTGATAATTAGTGATGTGAAGAAGCATCTTTTCATGTGCCCATTGGCCATCTTAATTTCTTCTTTGAAGAAGTGTCTGTTCAGATACTTCACCCATTTTTTAATCAGGTTGTTTGCTTGTTGGGTGTTGAGGTGTGTGAGCTCTTTACATATTTTGGATGTTAACCCCTTATCAGATATGTCATTTACAAATATATTCTCCCATACTGTAGGATGCCTTTTTGTTCTGCTGATGGTGTCCGTTGCTGTTCAGAAGCTTTTTAGTTGGGTGTAGTCCCATTTGTTCATTTTTCTTTTGTTTCCATTGCCGGAGGAGATGCATTCAGGAAAAAATTGCTCATGTATACATTCAAGAGATTTTTGCCTATGTTTTCTTCTAAGAGTTTTTTGGTTTCATGACTTGCATTCAGGTCTTTGATCCATTTCGAGTTCAATTTTGTGTATGGATTTAGACAATAATTCTAAGATATATTATTTTTAAGATGTAGACTAGTCAGGCAGTCATTACTGATATATAAATAGATTTTATTTTCAAAAACTTTCTGATAATGGACTATTAAATTTTGAATATTGATTTAACTGATTCATAAAAAGTAGGCAGTACCTTGAGAATCAAAAAACCCATTTTCATCATAGTAAGATAATATATTTAATGTTTATCACAGTGTCAAACAAATATATGAAATTCTGGTTTCACTAAGGGCACTGAGAAAAAGGGAAACATTATTTTAACATGTTGGACACATGGCATACAGCTCATTTTCTAAGTGACTGCTGTCAGCATTTCTGCTAAAAGAGCAGTATTATAATCACTGATTTCAGAAAATGCAAATTTGCTTGGAATGAGAAAAGCTCTGTTACATACTCACCTGTCAGTTTATTTCCAAATTTATATTCTAAATGTACAGTATGTACATGCTGCAAGATATGAAGAAATCTTAAGAAGAGGAAAACTGAAAGATTCAGAAACTGTCATGTTTTCCTTCCATTAATTTAAGGAATTTGACTCAAAAACCTAACACTGCTTTCTTGATTAACACACTTAAAAGCTTTCTGGGCCTCTATTATTTGTTTTTAATGTAATATAAATAGCATAGTTTAAAAGAAATTAGAACCATAAAACCCATTTTCATTTTGTGTTCATTCTTCACTTACATGTTTTTCCTTTTTTAAAATCTGTGTATAATTTATGTACAGTGAAGTACACAATCCTTAATTTTAGAGCTTGATGAATTTTCTACATATGTATCCTCATAGATAACCATCTTCTAGTGCAGGCTATAGAACATTTCCATCATCCTGACCCTCATGCTCCCTCCCACTCAGTATCACCACAAGAGTGACCCTTATCCCATGTCCATCACCATAGTTTGCTTATTTTATAATTTCTGATAACTTTAATAATGCTCTTTTGTGTCTACTTCTGTTATTCAACCTTATGTCTGTGAGATTCATCCGTGATCTTCATTGCTTATTATATATTTTTAAGTTTACCTTTTTTCACAAAAGTAACACATGTATTGAGGACATTTAGAAAATATGTAAAAGGTGAGGAGAAAGGAGAAAGAGACCTTTAGTACCCCAAGACAAATGTTCCTAAGCTTTGTTTACTTCCACTTCTATTCCTGATATATACATGTAGTTTTCTATATTTGAAATCATAATATATGTTGCTATATATCCATTTCTTACTACATAGCATGTAAATATTTTTACAGTCACCAAGAAAGCTAATAATTATCTGACTACTCCCTATCAAGGATGTTTTCTGTTTTGTATTATGACAAATATTTTTGTACATGAATCTTTACCCTAATTCCTGATGAGCTCCTCAGGTCAGAGCCCTCAAACTGTACCTGAGAGTGAAAGTATGAACTGCAGGGTCTGGCCCAGGCCTGTGGGGCATGTGCACTCACTTCACTGTTTTCAGCAAAGCTCACATCAAATGCCCTCTTACTGGACTTAAGTGTCTGTGATATCTTTCATATCAAAAAATGCTCAGAACGTTTTTTTATAGTGCTCTTATAACACTTAAACTCTGCTTTGGAGAAGACTTAGTGAATATTCGATTTGACTTTTAATTGAGAAGTCATTAGGAAACCAGCTGTCCTACACAAATGCACTTATAGGGTCATTAAATATCAGCTCTCTAGGTTTAAGCATAGTTTAAACTTTTTGAAGAACATTAAAAAATACGTACTAAAGCAGGCTTCCTCTGTGGGTATGAAGGAGCAGCTTACTGACTGCCTTCCCACCTGGGTGGGCATGACCCTCAAAGTGGGCAGGGCTTTGGGCAGCAGCCAAGCAGTGGAGGCTGGAAGGACTGGGACCCAGGGAAGGGAAACATGTACACGCCTGCCCCCTCGCTGTCTCTCAGGCTGTCTGTCTCAGGGCTTAGGGGCCATCTAGGGAGCAAAAGCCCTGAGCTTATCACAGTGTCACTGCAAGGGATGGCAGCAGAATGAGGGGATTTCAGGGTAACATGTGAGGGGCTGCAGGTCTGGAGGAAAGGAAAACAGTCCAGAGCTCAGCAGGTGATTACCTGAGGCTTCACACTTGTTTGGGTCCCAAGTTCACATGCTGGGTGAAATGAAGTGAAACCCAGGGGCTAAGAAAGTGACATGGTTGGAAGAAATTTTAGCAACTTCATTTACAGAATTCAGGGTGTTGGGTAGAGGGACTCCCAGGCTTTCACTGGAAACTCTAAAGAGCTGTGACCCAGAAACAGTGGTGAACCAGAGAGAAGCCCGTCTTCATAAAGCCTGAAATACAGACTCAGATCAACACGATCCTGACTGGTGCTCTGCCTATCTTGCTAGAAAACCTCTCTGCAGTGGGATATCATCTAAAGCCTCTGTAATTTAATTATTTGTAATTTCAATGGAAATAACTAGGCATGCCACAAACAGGACCAAATGATCAACTGTCAAGTTAAAAGGAAAAAAAATTAAAGAGTCAATTTTAGAAAGATGTCCAGAACCTGGCATTTTAATATACAGAGTGTATTAAGTATACATTGATTAATATACTCAGGTAATTATTAGCTTTTTTATTAGCAAATGGAACAAAATCAGATGGAAATTTTAAAACTTAAAAGAAAAAGCCCAAAATTAAGAATTTAAAAGCAGGGTCTAACATTAGATTAGACATGGTAAATGAGAGTATCATGAATTGAAAATAGTCCAGAAGAATATGTCTAGATTAGAGGGAAACAAAATAATGGAAAATGGAGAGAATCAGTAGGAAATATATAAGAGGTGGTGAAAAAGTCGGTCATATGTGAAAATAGAGTTTCGGAAGGAGAGAAGGGAATAAAGTACAAGCAATATTTTAATAACTATTTGACAAGAACTTTTTGAAATTCTTAAAATATAGTAATAGATTAAAGAAGCCCAATTAATCCCCAAAGGAGAAATGCAAGAAAGCCACAGTGAGTCCCATGATTGTGCAGCTGTGAAAACCAAAGACAAAGAAAAAAAATATATTCAAAGCACCTGAGAAAAAAAGACATATTCCTTCAATGGAACAATGGTGAGACTGGCAGGTGAGTTTGAGTTTTCAAAAGAAATAATGATGTACATCTTTAATGTGATGGAAGAAAATAACTGTCAATAAAGAATTAAATACTCTCAAAAATACCCTAAAATGAAGGCCAAATTAAGATGATTTCAGATAATCAAGGACAATGAGAATTCATTGCTGGTAGGATGGTGCTGAAAGAAACACTACAGGGTGGTCCTCAGGCAGCAGGAGGGTGAACCCAGATGGAAATGTGGAGACATGGGGGGCCAAGGAGCACCAGGAAAGACAGATACATGGGTGCCCTAAATAAATACTGACTTTAAAACAACAGCTGTGTCTTGTAGTATTTAAAATACATATAGAATTAAAACACATAACAATAGCACCTAAAGCATGGAGTAAATGGAGATGTATCTAAAGTCCTTAAATCACTGGAAAGTGGTGAAATGGTAACTAGAGGCTACCTCCTATGAGGCAGAGGTGCATGCCATAAATTTGGGTTGACAACTAGAAGAATAATAGAAGGTGTGACTAATGCTCTAAAAAGGGAAAACTTGCATAATAGAAATATTTGATAAATGAAAAAGAAACACAGAATGAATGCAAAAGCAGCAAAGAGCAGTCGAGACAGCAGAGAGCAAAGAGATGCAGGCGGGTCAGAACTGCAGGCTGTTAGTGAGTACTCTAAATATGGGTGTAAAGATGCTGCATGTAAAAATAAAAATAGGGTGGCAATAAAAAACAAATCCCATGGAGCTTGGAAGACACACAAATTAAATAAAAAACAGGAAAGTTCAAAATAAAAGCATAGAAAACAATATGCCTTGCAAATATGAAGTGAAAGAAAGCTAACATAACCATTTTAATATCAGGTAAAGTATATTTTTAAGGCAAGGGGCACTACTAAGTATGGATGATTTTATAAGATAAAATATTAAATTAGTATGCCCCTAATAACATGACCTTAAAATACATAAAGCAAGTAGTGTAAGTTAAATAAAAAGAGAGAAACAAGTACACAATAATAGCTGGAGATTTTAAAGCAGTTACTGATAGAACAAGCAGTTAAAACAATCAGTAATGGTTTTGGAATATTAAATAATGTGATTACAAATTTGATATAAATGACATTTGAAGCATACAAACCACTAACTGCAGAATTCACATTTTTTTCAAGTGAAAAGGAAACTTTTACCAAAATATACCACATTTTGGGTCATATGCAAGCTTCAACAAATTTCAGAGGACCAAATTCATGCAATATACTGATCACCATGAATTAAGCTAGAAATCCTTAATAAAAAGCTGAATAAAAATTAATAACTGATTGGAAATTAAGCTGTAGATTTCTATAGTCTATGAAATTAAAAATAACCACAAGAAATGTTTAGAAAAATTAGAACTAAAGGATAATGGGAAACACATCTTAAAACTTGGAAAGTGGAACTACAGCAGGACTGAGAGGGAGATTTGCAGACACAGATGATGTACTTTTGACAAACAGCACTGTCAATGCTGTGAGCATCTGTCTCCAGATGCTAGAAGAAGAGCACTAAGGTAAAACCAGAGAAAGTAGAATTAAATAAATAATAAAAATAGGAGGCTAAGTTAGTAAATCAACAAACACACAAGAAAGGAATGAACAAAGTCAAAATGCTGTGCCTGGAAAACACTGATAAAATCGATAAGAGCTTAAAATAAAGATGAAAACAAGGAAAACACAAATTACCAACACCAGGAAGGTAAAAGGAGATATCAGTATAGCTCTTACGTACAATAAATGTATAATAAAAGAATATAGAAAATGTGGATTAAAAGGACAGATTCCCTGAAAAAAACAACAACTTATAATTAACTTAAGAAATAAAGAATCTGAATCATCATGTGTCTGGTTTAAAAACCTTGAATGTATTTGAATGTATTGCAACAACACGGATGGAGCTAGACGGTATTATGCTCAGTGAAATAAGCCAGGAGGAGAAAGACAAGTACCAAATGATTTCACTCATCTGTGGAGTATAAGAACAAAGGAAAAACTGAAGGAACAAAACAGCAGCAGAATCACGGAACCCAAGAATGGACTAACAGTTACCAAAGGGAAAGAGACTGGGGAGGATGGGTGGGGAGGGAGAAGTGGGGGGGAAGAAGAAAGGGGGTATTACGATTAGCATGTATAATGTGGGGGGGCACAGGGAGGGCTGTACAACACAGAGAAGACAAGTAGTGATTTTACAGCATCTTACTACGCTGAAGGACAGTGACTAATGGGGTTTGTGGGGAGGACTTGGTGAAGGGGGGAGCTTAGTAAACATAAAGATCTTCATGTAATTGTAGATTAACGATACAAAAAAAACCTTTAATATAGAAATTAAGCCTTCCCCCTGACAATTCTCAGCCCAGATGGCTTCCTTGGTGAATTCTAGAAACTTTAAGGAAGAAATACTACCTTATCTGACCCAAACTATTCCACAGACTAGAAGACAGGGAACACTTTCTTATTCACTAGTAGGTGAGTGTAACTGTCATATGAGAGCCTAATTTTATAAGAAAGAATATGAAAGATCAAATTCACAAATGTTGGTACCAATTCCTCAACAAAATATTGGCAAATTAAACCCAGCTATATCATAAAAGGATAATACAACACACCCAAGTAAGGCAAATTTAAGGAATGAAAAAAAAGTAGATTCAATACTAGAAAATATATCTCTGAAAATTTTCACACTAAATGAACAAATGATAAAAACCATCTACTCATCTCAATATATGTAGAAAAGTCATAAAATTCAACACCTATTCATGATTAAAAACTGAGATACCTGGGATTGAAACCAAAACAAAATGGGCCTTGACCCCTGCCTCATACCACACACAACAAACTATAGGTGTATCATAGACCTGCACATAGAAAGTTAAACGATAAAATATCTAGATGGTAACAAAGGGGAATATGGCAAAGATTTCTTAAATAGGCCTCAGGAGGCACTGACCAAAAACACAGATGACAAACGGGCTTCATTAAAATTAAGAACTTTTGTTGATCAAAGGCTCACCAAGTTAGTGCAAAGTCTAGAGATAAGGTCTAGATAACCACAGAGGTAGAGATAAAATTTGTAATACAAGCTATCTGACAAAAAACTCCCCTCTATGACTCTTAAAAATTAATTTGAAGGGAGACAGCAAAACAGAAAAATTAACAAATACATGAAACAACACCTTAAAAAAATCCAGATGACCTCATCAGCCATCAGGAAATGCAAATTAAGAACATCATTCTGTATTAGTATAAACCCAACTGCATGTCTAAATTTTAAAAAACGATTGATAAGTGGTGACAAGGATACAGAGCAATTGTCAGTCCTCTGAATGGCTGGCGGGCTCCTGCAGGGTGCAAACACTCTGGACAATGGTGGCAGTTCTTAGAAAGACTATGCATAGCCTATGGCTGGTAAGTGTAAAGTAAATGTCCGTACAAATGTAAATGTGCACACAGACACACAGACACATGTCTCAGGAAGCATGTACTTATGTGCAGGAGGCACACAAGGGTCTTCACAGCAGCCCTTTGTGGTCCCAAATCGAGAGTCACCGTCCATGAACAGTGAGGGGCAAGTGAATAGTATTGCACTCAGTACATGGACTACTTCACACAGTAAAAGAGAACAGGATGACTTCATCAACAACAGGGATGACTCGCCCTACGAAAGACTGGCTGAGGGAACCGAACCCGAGACAGAAGCCTTCCTCTGTGTGATTCTAAGACAGCGTTTTCAAAAATAGCAAAAGCAATCTTGGTGTCAGAAATTTGGATAATGGCCACTTTCAAGGACACAGAGCAGATGTGGGGACAGCTTCTGGGGCTGATAATGTCCTAAATCTTGATATGGGTGTTTGTTCATTTGAAGACATGCAGCAGGGGCACTGGAAGATTTACCAGCTTCCCTGAACACGTACTTCATTAGCAGACGTTTATTTTAACATATTTCACAGCACTGCCATAGTAAACGAGAACATTAAATAGGCTGTAAAATGTCCTTGGTGTCTAGGGGGCTGTGGAATAAACTGCTGTGGGACCGCTGGGCTGCAGTTGTAGACACTGCGTGCTGGCTTCTCGTGGGGGCTGCATTCATGTCTCCAAATTACCTTTTCTTTCTTTCCCTCTTTCCTTTTTCTCCTTCCTTCCCTCCCGCCCACACCTCTCCACTGCAGAGATCGAGATCTATTGCTATGACTCAGATGACATGCCATTCATGGAGTCACATTTACTGGGTGTCTTAGCTAAGCTCATCATGCATTTCTCATTTTAAAATTTACTTCTGAGTGAGACTCTGCAAAAGGGCGCTGGATATGACTGCAGGTACAGCTTCTGATAAGCCAGGCTGGAATTGCTCATGGTGATGGCCAGATACAGCCTCTGGAGAACATGCCCAGGGAACTGGAGGCCTGGGCAGTCGTGAATCAGGGCTCTGCCTCTCCAGCTCAGCAACCTGGAATGTGGGGCACCTCTCGGGGACTCCTTTCTCTAACTGTAAAACTGGACAGAGGCAGCACTGGTGGAGATGCTGTAGGGACAAAATAAACTCTTACAGAAGGCATGACTTGCTGTGTGTGGCAGTCACAGCTGCGATTCCTGGGCTTGCAGGGAGTAGAGAGGCTTTGCCTGGGCCTGGACCCCATGCGCCCTCCAGGACGGCAGCTGCAAGGCCCAAGCAAGGTCGTGTGTGTTACCCCGGCCTGCAGTGCTCGGGTACTTCATCGAGGACCGACGCTGCTCCATTCCTCGGGAACAGTTCCTAAATGCTTTCTTAGTTTATGCAGCTTTTCCGGACAATAAATGTTCAATGCCAGCAATGAATTATGTGTCCTGGCTATGATTATGGAGATGGTGGGACTGTTATGTTTATAATACAGATTTTAGATTTCACCACTCTCCCAGGAAGGGGCATCAGATGAACAGACACATCTGACCCCTGGAGGCAGGAAGCATTTCTGTAGCCAAGAGGAAGGCACAGCTGGGAACCTTACACCAACTCCGGGCTCTGGGGGATGCTTCCAGCAATTGTTACATGTTGAGACAGCATATGTGTCCTTTCTAACTAAGAAGTATCACTGGCAAGTGACTAATGACTTGTGACATAGGACGGCAGAGCTGTGAGACAGAGAGAACCTGGCCTTGATGATTCTGAATCAGCTGCCCCTCAAGCCCTTGTGCCTCCAGCTTTCCTCATATATGAAGTTGCAGGTGCCCCTATTGTTTAAACCATCTTGATTCCTTGTTCTGTCACTTTCAGCAGAAAGGGTCCTGGTACCATAGCCCAACCTAAGAGGTTAAGCAATTTTCTCTGTATCACATTAGTAGTGTGACGAAAATTGGAACCAGAATCCCAGTCTCCTATCAGCCAGGTCATTTTTCACTCACCAGGCACTGCTAATTGGATGAACCAGGCACTGTTAATTGGATGAAATTATTTTACCTATTTTGGGTTGATGAATAGCAACCAAATACTCAAAATGCCATTTTTATGTTGTGCAAAGATGAAAACCTGAGGCAATTTAAAGCAAAAATCCAGGAAAATGAATGTCTGTTGTATATGAGAGCATTTAATATAGATGCTTGCTTTGGTATTATTATTACTATTATCATTTTTTATTTTGGTATCATTAATCTACAATTACATGAGGAACATTATGTTTACTAGACTCCCTCCATCACCAAGTCCCACCTACAAACCCCATTACAGTCACAGGATATCATTGTAGTAAGATGCTGTGGAATCACTACTTGTCTTCTCTGTGTTGCACAGCCCTCCTTGTGCCCCCCTCACACTACACATGCTAACTGTAATGCCTCCTTTCTCCCCCCATCCCTCCCTTCCCACCCATCCTCCCCATTCCCTTTCCCTTTGGTAACTGTTAGTCCATTCTTGGGTTCTGTGCTTCTGCTGCTAATTTGTTCCTTCAGTTTTCTTTTGTCTTATACTCCACATATGAGTGAAATCATTTGGTACTAGTCTTTCTCCGCCTGGCTTATTTCACTGAGCATAATACCCTCTAGCTCCATCCATGTTGTTGCAAATGGTAGGATCTGTTTTTTTCTTATGGCTGAGTAATATTTCATTGTGTATATGTACCACATCTTCTTTATCCATTCATCTACTGATGGACATTTAGGTTGCTTTAAATATCTTGGCTATTATAAATAGTGCAGTGATAAACATAGGAGTGCATCTGTCTTTTTCAAACTGGAGTGCTGAATTCTTGGGGTAAATTCCTAGAAGTGGAATTCCTGGGTCAAATGGTATTTCTATTTTGAGCAAATTTTCCTTTTTAAAAGATAGATATAAAACATCAAAGTGTTTGGTATACTCTCTTACTGTAATTTAATGAAACTTGAATTCTTTCCTTAGTTTGTTAAATGTAACTGCTAAAGACACTGTGATGTTGACATTAAAATATATAGTGTGATGAATACATTTATTAGAATACTGTAAGTATTTACTGCCTACTACAGTATATGTAAAATAAGTTCATTTTAAGCTGAAATACTGTTGTTTCTGTCACAGTTTTTAATAGTTTATCCTATTTCATAATGGCTTGAGACACGTTGTAACCATTAGCATTTTAAATTCAGCTTTGTGATCCTAAAGTCTTGGAGTGGCTAGGACCTAAGCCTACATAGTGTGCTACTCATCAAGAAAAACATGGATATTCCAAGGTTCCAGGAGCAGTAATACAAGTGAACTGATGTTAGACGTTGATCAAGATGCTCATCTGAGACTAGTCTTAGGTTACCATCTGACTTTCTCCTCATTGCTAGCAAAGTAAATTAAAGTCGTGCATAGCTTTAGTCCACAGCCAGTTACATAGAGTCTATTTTCAAGTTTACATTAGGTCTAGAATAAAATAATTAAAATAATAGCATGTGTTTCTCATCCTCAAGATTATTTTTTCCACCTGGTAGGCCAAAAATACCACCCGACAGTCCTCACAGCAGTTTTCTGGAAGTAGCCAGAGGCATTATTATGAAGCAGGAGCAAAGGCATTGGAAACTGACCAGGGCTCTGCCTTCACTGTTTGACTATAGGCAAAATATTTATTTTCTAGGAGCTTCAATTTTCTCTTACGTGAAAAGAGGCTAATTTCAACTCCTGTGTTGTCATTATTTTTTTAAATGACCAATAAGCTATTTTACATAAAATGCCCAGTTCATTGGATGGATACTCAGTATTGTAAGGTGAACACATATTGTAATAATTTTTTAAAATTTTCTCATCATTAATCTACAATTACATGAAGAACATTATGTTTACTAGCTTCCCCCCTTCACAAGCCTCATTACAGTCACTGTCCATCAGCGTAGTAAGATGTTGTAGAATCACTACTTGTCCTCTCTGTGTTGCACAGCCCTCCCAATGCCCCCTCACCCACATTGTACATGCTAATTGTAATACCCCTTTTCTTTTTCCCCACACTTATTCCTCCCTACCCTCCCATTCTCACCAGTACCTTTCCCTTTGGTAACTGTTAGTCCTTTCGTGGGTTCTGTGATTGTGCTGCTGTTTTGTTCCGTCAGTTTTTCTTTGTTCTTATACTCCACATATGAGTGATATCATTTGGTACTTGTCTTTCTCTTCCTGGCTTATTTCACTGAGCATAATACCCTCTAGCCCCATCCATGTTGTTGCAAATGGTAGGATTTGTTTTCTTCTTATGGCTGAATACTATTCCATTGTTTATATGTGCCACATCTTCTTTATCCATTCATCTACTGATGGACATTTAGGTTGCTTCCATTTCTTGGGTATTGTAAATAGTGCTGCGATAAACATAGGGGTACATCTGTCTTTTTCAAACTGGGCTGCTTCACTCTTAGGGTAAACTCCTAGAAGTGGAATTCCTGGCTCATATGGTATTTCTGTTTTGAGTTTCTTGAGGAACCTCCATACTGCTTTCCACAATGGTTGAACCAATTTACATTCCCACCAGCAGTGTAGGAGGGTTCACCTTTCTCCACAACCTCACCAACATTTGATGTTGATTCTCTTTTGGATGGTATCCATCCTTACTGGTGTGTGGTGATATCTCATTGTGGTTTTAATTTGCATTTCTCTGATGACTACTGATGTAGAGCATCTTTTCATGTGTCTGTTGGCCATCTGAATTTCTTCTTTGGAGAACTGTCTGTTCAGCTCCTCTGCCCATTTTTTAATTGGATTATTTGCTTTTTGTTTGTTGAGGTGTGTGAGCTCTTTATATATTTTGGATGTCAAGCTTTTATCGGATCTGTTATTTATGAACATATTCTCCCATATTGTAGGGTACCTTTTTGTCCTATTGATGGTGTCCTTTGCTGTACAGAATCTTTTCAGCTTGACATAGTCCCACTTGTTCATTCTTGCTTTTGTTTCCCTTGCCCAGGGAGACATATTCATGAAGATGTCACTCATGTTTATGTCCAAGTGACTTTTGCCTTTGTTTTTTTCTAAGAGTTTTGTGGTTTTATGACTTACATTCAGGTCTTTGATCCATTTCGAATCAGAGTTTTTACTTTTAAAAAATAAAGTCTGTGATGGTATACCACTACCAATGATATGAAATAAAAAAAACTCCTCAAAATGACTATAGGAAATAATATTTAGCACAGATAGATGTATATAATGTGAACTTTTATTGTATGTGTATATTTATTTCATTATATGTGGGTTTTATGTGATGCCTTGAGCTCTTTATGTAGCAGACCCCAACTCAGAAATGCAGACTGTTGCATAATGCTATATACTGTGTATAGTTTCGCTGGATGAGAATGATCTCCCCAAAGCTATTTTGTGTTGTTAATATGTTTCAAATTGCATCTGAAATCTGCTTACGTCCTTATATTATAACTTTCTCTTTGTTTTAATATTAAAAAGAAGCCTACAGAAACAAAAACCTAAAGTTGTCAGTTATTTACCAATAGTAAAAATAGCCATTATTAATTACTGGGGTGTTGTTTGAGGGTCTTTCCATTTTGTTTTCTGACATGAAGCATCAGAGAGGTGGACTCTCATGCAACCCTACACACACACACACACACACACACACACACACACACACACACACATGCATTCCTCCGCTTACATCCCTCTTTTTCTCACAAGTGATTACTGAAGGAAGGCAGCCAACTGATCCTGCTGGCTCAGGAAATAGCTACCACAGTCTATCTTATAAAGCTGGGGATCTGTTTGATACCTTTTCTATATAGACTCTCTTACTTTGTTCTTTAGATTTCTACCCTTTTTCATGGCTTCCCTTAATATTATTTTCAACCATATTTTACCTTTATAAAAATATTTGAATTATTAGCATTCATGGAATAGCTTGCATCAAGCCCCACCCCCTTGGAATGGTGCGCTGAATCATAGGCAGGCATCAGAATCTCACACTGATCCCATTGCCTCTCATCACTATCATTCACATACAGTGTATAAAATGATATAGATGCTGTTAATTATAGACTGTATTTGGGAATTTATATTCAGAGTGGAGAGGGTTCAAGTTAGTTAGATTTGAGGGTTGTGCCAAATCTATTCATTAAATAGATGTATTTAATAAATATTTTATTATTAAAATAATTAAAAAATACATGTTCCACTGGTATCTGATATGCTCTGACAATCTTGGTCAGTCGGTTACGTAAATGTGCTACTGAGATGTAACATTAGGTCCTTGAATTTTAAGTTTAAATGGCTGCTGAATAAAGATCCTTGATATTGTTATATAGTTTTAATGCGTTAGGTAGAACCACATGAAATTGCCTATTTTATAAGTAAAAAATGATTACATATTTGAAATTTTATATACTTTGACCTAATGGACAACTATAGAATCTCAGAAAAGGAACTTGCAATACTTGGAACATGTTCTAAATCTTCCCTGAAATTTTTTTTATTAAGTTTCTTATTTTTAAGGAAAAAGAAATGAGACGATAACAAGTTGTTCTTCTGAAGCATGAGGTCTGTAGACATAAAGTTAAGCAATTGTTGAAATGTACATTTTATGATTTTTCTTAAATCTTAATTTTGGCAGACTCTTGAAAATATTTTCTTAGAAATTTCTGAGAGGCAGAGCCAAGATGGCAGTGTGAGTAGAGCAGTGGAAATCTCCTCACAAAACCACATATTTTTATGAAAATATAACAAAGACAACTCTTCCTAGAATAGAGACCAGAGGACACTGGACAACATCCAGACCATATTCACACCTGTGAGAACCCAGTGCCTCATGAAGGGTGTAAGATACAAGCCCTAGCCCAGCGGGCCGATTGCAGCTCCCCACAACTCCCGGCAGGAGGAGAGGAGTCAGAGCTGGGAGGGAGAAGGGAGCCCAGGACTGCTGAACAGACAGCCCCAGCCATACGGACCAGAGCACAGACAGTGCATGCGTGGGGTCCTGGATACTAGGGAAACAGGGCAGCAAGACCGGTGGGCAGGTCCCTGAGGCCGGCACCTGAGGACAAAGAAAAGCGAGAGACTTTTTTGTTGTTGTTGTTGTTGAATTATTTATTTAATTTTTGTTTCGTTTTGTTTTGTTTTGGCGAGTGATTTCTGGAAGTCTTAAAGGGACAGGGCAGGACACTTAGTCCAGAGGCAGGGAATCTGGGGATCTCTGGGCAATCTAACTCCCTGGGCAGCAGGGAGCATGGGGGACACTCACTGAGATAAATAGCCTCCCCCCCTCCAAGCGGCTCCACCATTTTGGAGCAGCAGACCCAGACAAGCCACGCCCACAGCATCAGTGGAGATAAACTCCATAGCAGCTGGGCAGAAAGCAGAAGCTCTGTTGGTATGCAGCTTCCCAGCACAAGCCACTAGAGGTCGCTGTTCTCCCAGGAGAGGAAGGCCACAAACCAACAAAAAGGGAAGTTCTTCCAGCCGTCGCTCATCCCAGATATGCAAACTATTCCTATCACCATGAAAAGACAAAATTACAGGCAAACCAAAATCACAGAGACAAGAGAGAAGGAGACAGACCTAACCACTCTTCCTGAAAAAGAATTCAAAATAAAAATCATAAACATGCTGACGGAGATGCAGAGAAATATGCAAGAGCTAAGGGATGAAGTCCGGAGGGAGATCACAGATGCCAGGAAGGAGATTACAGAAGTGAAACAAACTCTGGAAGGATTTATAAGCAGAACAGATAAGATGCAAGAGTCCATTGATGGAATAGAAACCAGAGAACAGGAACACATAGAAGCTGACATAGAGAGAGATAAAAGGATCTCCGGGAATGAAACAATATTAAGAGATTTGTGTAACCAATAAAAAAGGAACAATATCTGTAGTATAGGGGTACCAGAAGAATAAAAGAGAGAAAAAGGGATAGAAAGTTTCTTTAAAGAAATAATTGCTTAAAACTTCCCCAAACTGGGGGAGGAAATAACCGAACAGACCACGGAAATACACAGAACTCCCAACAGAAAGGACCCAAGGAGGAAAACACCAAGACACATAATAATTAAAATGGCAAAGATCAAGGACAAGGAAAGAGTTTTAAAGGCAGATAGAGAGAAAAAGGTCACCTATAACGGAAAACCCATCAGGCTATCATTAGACTTCTCGACAGAAACCTTACAGGCCAGAAGAGAACGGCATGATATATTTAATGCAATGAAACAGAAGGGCCTTGAACCAAGGATGCTGTACCCAGCACGAATATCATTTAGATATGAAGGAGGGATTAAACAATTCCCAGACAAGCAAAAGCTGAGGGAATTTGCCTCCCACGAACCACCTCTACAGGGCATCTTACAGGGACTGCTCTAGATGGGAGAACTCCTTAAAAGAGCGCAGAACAAAACACCCAACATATGAAGAATGGAGGAGGAGGAATAAGGAGGGTGAGAAGAAAAGAATCTCCAGACAGTGTATATAACAGCTCAATAAGTGAACTAAGTTAGGCAGTAAGATACTAAAGAGGCTAACCTTGAACCTTTGGTAACCACGAATTTAAAACCTGCAATGGCAATAAGTACATATCTTCAAATAGTTGCCCTAAATAGAAATGGACTTAATGCACCAATCAAAAGACACAGAGTAATAGAATGGATAAAAAAGCAAGACCCATCTATATGCTGCATTCAAGAAACTCACCTCAAACCCAAAGACATGCACAGAATAAAAGTCAAGGGATGGAAAAACATAGTTCAGGCAAACAGCAGAGAGAAGAAAGCACCAGTTGCAGTAGTAGTATCAGACAAAATAGACTTTAAAACAAAGAAAGTAACAAGAGATAAAGAAGGACACTACATAATGATAAAGGGCTCAGTCCAACAAGACGATATAACCATTCTAAATATATATGCACCCAATACAGGAGCACCAGCATATGTGAAACAAATACTAACAGAACTAAAGGGGTAATAGATTGCAATGCATTCATTTTAGGAGACTTCAACACATCACTCATCCCAAAGGATAGATTCAATGGGCAGAAAATAAGTAAGGACACAGAGGCACCGAACAACACAGTAGAACAGATGGACCTAATAGACATCTATAGAACTCTACATCCAAAAGCAACAGGATATACATTCTTCTCACATGGAACATTCTCCAGAACAGACCACATACTAGCCCACAAAAAGAGCCTCAGTAAATTCCAAAATCTTGAAATTCTACCAACCAACTTCTCAGACCACAAAGGTATAAATCTAGAAATAAATTCTACAAAGAAAACAAAAAGGCTCATAAACACATGGAGGCTTAACAACATGCTCCTAAATAATCAATGGATCAACGAACAAATTAAAATAGAGATGAAGGAATATATGGAAACAAATGACAACAACAACACAAAGCCCCAACTTCTGTGGGACACAGCAAAAGCAGTCTTAAGAGGAAAGTATATAGCAATCCAGGCACACTTGATGAAGGAAGAACAATCCCAAATGAATAGTCTAACATCACAATTATCGAAACTGGAAAAAGAAGAACAAATGAGGACTTAAGTCAGCAGAAGGAGGGACATAATAAAGATCAGAGAAAAAATAAACAAAATTGAGAAGAGTTAAACAATAGCAAAAATCAATGAAACCAAGAGCTGGTTCTTCAAGAAAATAAATAAAATAGATCAGCCTCTAGCCAAACTTATTAAGAGAAAAAGAGAATCAACACAAATCAACAGAATCAGAAATAAGTGCGCAGAAATCACGACAGACTCCACAGAAATACAAAGAATTATTAAAGACTACTATGAAAACCTATATGCCAAAAAGCTGGAAAACCTAGAAGAAATGGACCACTTCCTGGAAAAATAAAACCTTCCAAGACTGACCAAGGAAGAAACACAAAAGTTAAACAAAACAATTACGAGCAAAGAAGTTGAAATGGTAATCAAAAAACTACCCAAGAACAAAACCCCCAGGATGAACCAATTTACCTCGGAATTTTAACAGACACACAGAGAAGATATAATACCCATTCTCCTTAAAGTTTTCCAAAAGTGGAACAGGAGGGAATACTCCCAAACTCATTCTATGAAGCCAACATCACCGTAATACCAAAATCAGGCAAAGACCCCACCAAAAAAGAAAATTCCAGACCAATATCCCTGATGAATGTAGATGCAAAAAAACTCAATAAAATATTAGCAAACCGAATTCAAAAATACATCAAGAGGATCATACACCATGACCAAGTGGGATTCATCCCAGTGATGCAAGGATGGTACAACATTCGAAAATCCGTCAACATCATCCACCACATGAACCAAAAGAAAGACAAAAACCACGTGATCATCTCCATAGATGCTGAAAAAGCATTTGACAAAGTTCAACATCCATTCATGTTAAAAACTCTCAGCAAAATGGGAATAGAGGGCAAGTACCTCAACATAATAAAGGCCATCTATGATAAACCCACAGCCAACATTATATTGAACAGCGAGAAGCTGAAAGCATTTCCTCTGAGATCGGGAACTAGACAGGGATGCCCACTCTCTCCACTGTTATTTAACATAGTACTGGAGGTCCTAGCCACGGCAATCAGACAAAACAAAAAAAATACAAGGAATCCAGATTGGTAAAGAAGAAGTTAAACTGTCACTATTTACAGATGACATGATATTGTACATAAAAAACCTTAAAGACTCCACTCCAAAACTACTAGAACTGATATCAGAATACAGCAAAGTTGCAGGATACAAAATTAACACAGAAATCTGTGGCTTTCCTATATACTGACAATGAACCAATAGAAAGAGAAATCAGGTAAAGAATTCCATTCACAATTGCATCAAAAAGAATAAAATACCTAGCAATAAACCTAACCAAAGAAGTGAAAGGCCTATACCCTGAAAACTACAAGTCACTCTTAAGAGAAATTTAAGGGGACACTAACAAATGGAAACTCATCCCATGCTTGTGGTTAGGAAGAATTAATATCGTCAATATTGCCATCATTCCCAAAGCAATATACAAATTTGATGCAATCCCTATCAAATTACCAGCAACATCCTTCAGTGAACTGGAACAAGTAATTCAAAAACTCATATAGAAACACCAAAGACCCTGAATAGGCAAAGCAATCCTGCGAAAGAAGAATAAAGTAGGGGAGATCTCACTCCCCAACTTCAAGCTCTACTATAAAGCCATAGTAATCAAGACAATTTGGTACTGGCACAAGAGCAGAGCCACAGACCAATGGAACAGACTAGAGAATCCAGACATTAACCCAGACATATATGGTCAATTAATATTTGATAAAGGAGCCATGGACATACAATGGGGAAATGACAGTCTCTTCAACAGGTGGTGCTGGCAAAACTGGACAGCTACATGTAGGAGAATGAAACTGGACCATTGTCTAACCCCATACACAAAAGCAAATGCAAAATGGTTCAAGGACCTGAATGTAAGTCATGAAACCGTAAAACTCTTTGAAATAAACACAGGCAAAAACCTCTTAGACATAAACATGATTGACCTCTTCTTGAACATATCTCCCCGGGCAAGGAAAACAAAAGGGAAAATGAACAAGTGAGACTATATTAAGCTGAAAACTTCTGTACAGCAAAAGACACCATCAATAGAACAAAAAGGTACCCTACAGTATGGGAGAATATATTTGTAAATGACAGATCCGATAAAGGCTTGACGTCCAAAATATATAAAGAGCTCACCCATCTCAGCAAACAAAATACAAATAATCCAATTACAAATGGGCAGAGGAACTGAACAGACAGTTCTCCAAAAAAGAAATACAGATGGCCAACAGACACATGAAAAGACGCTCCACATTACTAATTATGAGAGAAATGGAAATTAAAACCACAATGAGGTATCACCTCACACCAGTAAGGATGGCTACCATCCAAAAGACATACAACAACAAATGTTGGCGAGGTTGTGGAGAAAGGGGAACCCTCCTACACTGCTGGTGGGAATGTAAACTAGTTCAACCATTGTGGAAAGCAGTATGGAAGTTCCTCTAAATGCTCAAAATAGACTTACCATTTGACCCAGGAATTCCACTCCTAGGTATATACCCTAGGAATGCAGCACTCAAGTTTGAAAAAGACAGATGCACCCCTATGTTTATCGCAGCACTATTTACAATAGCCAAGAATTAGCAGCAACCTAAGTGTCCATCAGTAGATGAATGGATAAAGAAGATGTGGTACATATACACAATGGAATATTACTCAGCCATAAGGAGAAAACAAATCCTAGCATTTGCAACAACATGGTTGGAGCTAGAGTGTATTATGCTCAGTGAAATAAGCCAAGCAGAGAAAGAGAAATATCAAAAGATTTCACTCATCTGTGGAGTATAAGAACAAAGGAAAAACTGAAGGAACAAAACAGCAGCAGAATCACAGAACCCAAGAATGGACTAACAGGTACCAAAGGAAAAGGGACAGGGTAGGTTGGGTGGGTAGGGAGGGATAAGGGGAGGGAAGAAGAAAGGGGGTATTATGATTAGCATGCATAATGGGGGGGTGGGAGAAAGGGGTGGGCTGTACAACACAGAGAAGACAAGTAGTGATTCTACAACATTTTGCTATGCTGATGGACAGTGACTGTAAAGGGGTTTGTGGGGGGACCTGGTATAAGGGAGAGCCTAGTAAACGTAATATTCTTCATGTAATTGTAGGTTAATGATAACAAAAAAAAAGAAAGAAAGAAAAGGGGGATTACTCCCTGATAGCATAAAACTAACTGTAAATCAACGATTAATGCATGCTTTAAATATCCTTAATTTTGATCATTTAAAGGGTGTCAGATGATCAGCTATGGAAGTACATTTTTCTGATAATATTCCTTTCTCTTAAAAAAAAAAAGCAGTTCCTGTGTGGTGATCTATAATAAGTTCTTCACAATGATATAAATGGCATATCAAAGTGTGGGCAAAGGGTTTGTTTGTGTTTATACAGAGGATCAAAGCCTAATTTGGCTACCCAGAAAACAAATTAAGATACAATATGAAGAACTTCCAACATGAACATTCTCTGGAAGATTAATTCCAGAAGATGTTCATCAAAAATCTTCAGCAAAGATCCTGGCACTGTTGCAGTTGTAGCTGCATTCATCCCACCGGTTCCTGGACTTTCCATTGGAATGAAGAAGGAGATATCTAAGCTGGCCTGGGCATACAGTAAAACAACAAATTTGACTGGATCTATACTGTCAGAACTCCACCAAGAATTAGGAGAAGTGCAAGTTGCAGCTCTCCAAAATCTTGCAACTACAGACTCTCTACTGTTAAAAGAACATATGGGATGTGAACAGTTCCCAGGAATGTGTTGTTTTAATTTGTCTGATTTTTCTGAAACTATTCAAATTCAGTTAGACAATATCCATCATATCATTGATAAGTTTTCACAAATGCCTAGGGTGCCCAACTGTTTATCTTGGTTTCACTGGAGATGGCTGGTAATTGTAGGTCTGCTTTGGTTATGTAGCTGTATTCCTATTATATTAATGTGTGTGCGCAATTAAATTAGTAGTTTAAAACCTATACATGCTTATGTTACTCTGCAAGAAGATATGTGAAAGAAATAATCAATCTCCCCATGTTTTCTTCCGTCTGCTACCTCTATAGCTTTTCTCCTTCCTTCCTAATTACAATCCTTAAGTAGAATTTGTGCCTCATAACGAAATTACCGAGTATCATAATTCTTCCAAGTGGTAAAGATACCTCAAGACAAATGCTGGGCATAAAAGCCACAGGGCATAAATATGCAAAGAAGTAAAAAGCTAACCTTTTCAAACAATATTGCTTCTGTCTCGCTTACCAACTTTACATTTCCCTGTATGGCCCCAGAAGATGACTGGTTAGCCAGAGATGGGTAAGATTCCTCAAGGGAGGAACAACCTAAGACAGGCACAGTTGCAGAGGGGCCATCAGGTGAGAAATTGTGGATCAACAGAGGTGAGGCTTAAAACCTCACCCCCCCTGTTTTGAGAGAAATCTTCTGCATCCGTGGATGTTTTGTTGCACTTGTCTAGCTTGGATTAATACTTTGTCTATAGGCACATACCTGATCATCTACATTTGCCCTCTTGCAGCACTAAACAATGTTTTCTACCTTTATCTTGCATCTACCTATCACTTCAGCATTTTATTAAAAATTAATAATAATAATAAGGGAGAAATGTGGGATTCATATATAAATCAAGTATAAAAATCAAATGAATATGCATATTTGACCTGATTGTTTATAGTTCATAATGCGTGATCAAAACCAAAAGTTTCTGTGATGACTGTTGATCATGTAAGAACTTATTCACTATGTAAGAATTTATTCACCATGTAAGAACTTGTTTGTTATGCTTCAGAAGATTGGAGACTGTTCAGAATTAGGCTTGGGGTTGATTAATGATTGTGCATTGAGCCCCTATACAGAATTTTATTGTTGTTAACAACCATTTGATCAATAAATATGAGAGATGCCCTCTAAAAAAAATTTCTATTATGATTCCCACTTAAGTTTTCCATTCATCTTACAGTTATTGCCTTGCCTTGGTATTGGTGTCTTTGGGGGAGTTAAAAATTGGTTTCCTGACTCTGTGATTTCTGTTTCATAATGTTGTACCAACTCTTTCTACCAGGAGTTACAAAGGCATAGACTAGATGTGGTTTGGGTATGTTTATTTTTGCGCATCTAACACCGTATTGTGATTTGGTTGAAATATGGTTGTCATAGCAATTCATAAAGTATGGCACTGGCTGCTGTCATATTATACACAGTTGCATGGCTTTACAGCACAGTGCATTGCATACATCTGCTTGTCTTTCTATAAGTATGATCTGTCCCCAATGTTTTTAATTGGACTGCATAAGCCTTATTGAAGGCCGCCGTCCAAAAATTTGCATTACTGAGGTCAAAATGAAGGTTGGATAACTGTACAATTAGATACAATTATACCCATATTCTCTCATCTTTCCTGATGCAAAACTGCCATTGAATACAATGGGAATTTCGAGTTACGTTGATGAGAGAATTTGAAATTTGTTTCGGTTTTATAGGTAAATTTTAAAAGGGTTAATAGAAATACCCCTTTGGGGGATCATGGGAAGATGGCGGCATGAGTAGTTCAGAGGAAATCTGCTCCCCAAAACATATATATTTATGAAAGTACAATAAATACAACTATTCCTAAAAGAGACATCAGTGGATGCAGTACAATAGCCAGGATACATCTACATCTGTGAGAACTCAGCATTACATGAAGGGGATGAGATACAAGCTGTGGCCAGGTGGGACCCGAACGCTCCCCCACCCCAAAACCCAGTGGGAAGAAAGGAATCGGAAAGGGGAGGGAGTGAATTCCCAGGACTGCTAATCAACCAGCTCTAGAAATCTGCACCCGGAACACAGACACAAGGTGCACGGGGTGCTGGATATTAGAGAAATAGAAAAGCAAAACCTATGGGCAGGTCCCCACAACCGGCACCCCTGAGACAAAAGAAAAGTGAGTGCTTTCTACAAGTCTTAAAGAGACAGAGACCCCATAGCTGGACGAAGTTGTCCCGGCAGCTGGGAATACCGGGGAGAATTAGGCGCCCTCAATGGAGGCAGTGCAGCTCTGAAGGCCCTCATGGCACTAAGCAGCCTGCCAGTCATTCCTCCAACTGGCACAGAGCCTGACACACAGGCCCAGTAGCGGAAGAGTGGCAGAGCGCAACAGGGATGGCAGCGCTGGAAAGACCGACAGCAGATCCGTGCACCACAGGAGAGGCTTGTTCTAGGCTGCAGAGGTGCGACCGAACAGCCCAGGCATGGCTCGTGTGCACCAGTGGCAGTGAAGCCAGAGGAGCCCGGTAGAAGCCTGCGTGGAAGAGCCCTGTGCACACCTGCAGTGGAGCCGGAGGGAGCAGGCGTGCTCCCTGCAGCTGACCAGAATCCAGCCCAGAATCCTGCCTGGGCCAGACTCAAAGGCTGCTGCTGCCACACAGCTGCCCGTCAGGGTCACCGCTAGCACATAGGAGTGCACCTGGCATGCCTGCCACTCCCTGAAGGGCTCCACGCTGCTCTGATGGACACCCTTCCCACAGCAGCTTAGGGGACTAACCTGGTGGCTGTTCCAGGAGTGCTGGTAACTGTCACAGGCAGCGCAGAAGGGAAAGGCGTTCAGCAATCAGGAAAGGACTTTCTTCTCCCAGCTGACACACCTGCAACCTGCGTACAGCCACTGCTATCACCATGAAAAGGCAAAAAAATCTGGTCCAGTCCAAGACAGTTACACCTGAGAAAGGATCTGCAGACGCAGACCTAACCAGTCTCCCTGAAAAAGAATTCAAAATAAAAATCATAAACATGCTGACAGAGCTGCAGAGAAATATGCAAGAGCTAAGGGATGAAGTCGGGAGGGAGATTACAGATGTATGGAGTGAGATTACAGATGTCTGGAGGGAGATTACAGAAGTGAAACAAACTCTGGAAGGATTTATAAGCAGAATGGATAAGATGCAAGAGGCCACTGATGGAATAGAAACCAGAGAACAGGAACACATAGAAGGTGATGCAGAGAGAGATAAAAGGATCTCCAGGAGTGAAACAATATTAAGAAAATTGTGTGACCAATAAAAAAGAAACAATATCTTCATTTAAGGGGTACCAGAGGAAGAAGAGATAGAAAAACAGATAGAAAGGGTCTTAGAAGAAATAATTGCTCAGAACGTCCCCAAACTGGGGGAGGAAATATTTGCTCAGACTACAGAGGCACACAGAATTCCGAGAGACAGGATCCAAAGAGGACAACACAAAGACACATAATAATCAAAATGGTAAAGATCAAGGACAAGGACAGAGTATTGAAGGCAGCCAGAGAGAAAAAAAAGGTTACCTACAAAGGAAAACCCATCAGGCTATCATCAGACTTCTCAACAGAAACCCTACAGGCCAGAAGAGAATGGCATGATATACTTAATGCAATGAAACAGAAGGGCCTCGAAACAAGACTACTGTATCCAGCACGAATATCATTTAAATATGAAGGAGGGATTAAACAATTCCCAGACAAGCAAAAGTTGAGGGAATTTTCCTCCCACAAACCACCACTACTGGGCATCCTACAGGGACTGCTCTAGATGGGATCACTCCTAAAAAGAGCACAGAACAAAACACCCAACATATGAAGAAGGGAGGAGGAGGAATAAGAAGGGAGAGAAATAAAGAATCATCAGACCGCATTTACAATAGCTCAACAAGAGAGTTAAGTTAGACAGTAAGATAGTAAAGAAGCTATCCCTGAACCTTTGGTAACCACAAACTTAAAGCCTGCAATGGCAATAAGTTCATTCCTTTCAATAATCACCCTAAATGTAAATGGACTGAATGCACCAATCAAAAGACACAGAGTAACAGAATGGATAAAAAAGCAAGATCCATCCATATGCTGCTTACAAGAGACTCACCTCAACCCCAAAGACATGCACAGACTTAAAGTCAAGGGATAGAAAAAGATATTTCATGCAAACAACAGAGAGAAGAAAGCAGGTGTTGCAATTCTGGTATCAGACAAAACAGACTTTAAAATAAAGAAAGTAACAAAAGACAAAGAAGGACATTACATAATGATAGAGGGCTCAGTCCATGAAGAGGATATAACCATTATAAATATATATGCACCCAATACACGAGCACAAACATACCTGAAACAAATACTAACAGAACTAAAGGAGGAAATAGAATGCAATGCATTCATTTGGGGAGACTTTAACACACCACTCACTCCAAATGACAGATCCACCAGACAGAAATTAAGTAAGGACACGGAGGCACTGAACAACACGTTAGAACAGATGGACATAATAGACATCTATATAACTCTACATCCAAAAGCAACAGGATACACATTCTTCTCACGTGCACATGGACCATTCTTCAAAATAGACCACATACGAGGCCACATAAAGAACCTCAGTAAATTCCAAAAGAATGAAATCCTACCAGCCAAATTTCTGACCACAAAGGTATAAAACTAGAAATAAATTGTACAAAGAAAGCAAAAAGGCTCACAAACAAATGGAGGCTTAACAACATGCTCCTAAATAATCAATGGATCAATGACCAAATTAAAATGGAGATCCAGCAATATATGGAAACAAATGACAACAACAACACAAAGCCCAAACTTCCGTGGGACACAGCAAAAGCATTCTTAAGAGGAAAGTATATAGCAATGAAGGCATATCTAAAGAAGGAAGAACAATCCCAAATGAATAGACTAATGTCACAATTATCGAAATTGGAAAAAGAAGAACAAATGAGGCCTAAAGTCAGCAGAAGGAGGGACATCATAAAGATCAGAGAAGAAATAAATAAAATTGCAAAGAATAAAACAATAGAAAATATCAATGAAACCAAGAGCTAGTTCTTTGAGAAAATAAACAAAATAGATAAGCCTCTAGCCAGACTTATTAAGAGAAAGAGAGTCAACACACATCAACAGGATCAGAAACGAGAAAGGAAACATCACGATGGACCCCACAGAAATACAAAGAATTATTAGAGAATACTATGAAAACCTATACGTTAGCAAGCTGGAAAACTTAGGAGAAGTGGACAACTTCCTAGAAAAATAGAACCTTCCAAGATTGACCCAGAAAGAAACAGAAAATCAAAACAGACCAATTACCAGCAACAAAATTGAATCTGTAATCAAAAAACTACCCAAGAACAAAACCCCAGGCCAGATGGATTTACCTCGGAATTTTATCAGACATACAGAGAAGACATAACACCCATTCTCCTTAACGTTTTCAAAAAATAGAAGAGGAGGGAATACTCCCAAACTCATTCTATGAGGCCAACATCACCCTAATACCAAAACCAGGCAAAGACCCCACCAAAAAAGAAAACTTCAGACATATATCCCTGATAAACATAGATTCAAATTACTCAACAAAATATTAGCAAACCGAATTCAAAAATACATCAAGAGGATCACACACCATGACCAAGTGGGATTCATCCCATGGATGCAAGGATGGTACAACATTTGAAAATTCATCAACATCATCCACCACATGAACAAAAAGTAAGACAAAAAATCACAGGATCATCTCCATAGATGCTGAAAAAGCTTTCTATAAAATTCACAATCCATTCATGATATAAACTCCCAACAAAATGGGCATAGAGGGCAAGTACCTCAACATAAAAAAGGCCATATATGATAAACTAACATCTAACATCATACTGAACAGCAAGAGGCTGAAACCTTTTCTTCTGAGATCCAGAACAAGACAGGGATGCCCACTCTCCCCACTGTTATTCAACGTTGTACTGGAGGTCCCAAGCATGGCAATCAGACAAAACAAAGAAATACAAGGAATACAGATTGGTAAAGAATAAATCAAACTGTCACTATTTGCAGATGACATGATATTGTACATAAAAAACCGTAAAGACTCCACTGCAAAACGACTAGGACTAATTCCAGAATTCAGAAATGTTGCAGGATACAAAATTAACACACAGAAATCTGTAGCTTTCCTATACACTAACAATGAACTAATACAAAGAGAAATGAGGAAAACAAAACCATTCACAATAACATCAAAAAGAATAAAATACCTAGGAATAAACCTAACCAAGTAAGTGAAAGCCCTATACCCTGAAAACGATAAGACACTCTAAAGAGAAATTAAAGACGTCACTAACAAATGGAAACTCATCCCATGCTCCTGGCTAGGAAGAATTAATATAATCAAAATGGCCATCCTGCCCAAAGCAATATACAGATTCGATGCATTCCCTATAAAATTACCAACAGCATTCTTCAATGAACTGGAACAAATAAATTAAAAAATTCATATGGAACCATCAAAGACCCGAATAGCCAAAGCAATCCTGAGAAGGAAGAATAAAGTGGAGGGGGGGACTCGCTCCCCAACTTCAAGCTCTACTACAAAGCCACAGTAATCAAGAAAATTTGGTTCTGGCACAAGAACAGAGCTACAGATCAGTGAAACAGAATAGAGACTGCAGATATTAACCCACACATATATGGCCAATTAATATACGATAAAAGGAGCCATGGACATATAATGGGGAAATGACAGACTCTTCAAAAGATGGTGCTGGCAAAGCTCAACAGCTATATGTAAGAGAATGAAATTGGATCACTGTCTAACCCCATACACAAATGTAAACTCCAAATAGATCAAAGACCTGAATGTAAGTCATGAAACCATAAAACTCTTGGAAAAAAACATAGGCAAAAATCTCACGGACTTAAACATGAGTGACTTCATCATGAACATATCTCCCCAGGCAAGGGAAACAAAGGCAAAAATTAACAAGTGGGACTATATCAAGCTAAAACGCTTCTGTACAGCAAGGGACACCATCAATAGAACAAAAAGGTATCCTACAGTATGGGACAACATATTCATAAATTACAGAACCGTTAAAGGGTTGACATCCAAAATATATAAAGAGCTCACACACCTCAACAAACAAAAAGCAAATAATCCAGTTAAAAAATGGACAGAGGATCTGAATAGACAGTTCTCTAAAGAAGAAATCCAGATGGCCAACAGGTACATGGAAAGATGCTCCACATCGCTAATCATCAGAGAAATGCAAATTAAAACCACAATGAGATATCACCTCACACCAGTAAGGATCGCCATCATTGAAAAGACAAACAACAACAAATGTTGGCGAGGTTGTGGAGAAAGGGGAGCCCTCCTACACTGCTGGTGGGAATGTAAACTAGTTCAACCATTGTGGAAAGCAGTATGGAGGTTCCTCAGAATGCTCAAAATAGAAATACCATTTGACCCAGGAATTCCACTTCTAGGAATTTACCCCACGAATGCAGCACTCCAGTTTGAAAATTATAGATGCACCCCTGTTTATCGCTGCACTGTTTATAATAGCCAAGATATGGAAGCAACCTAAATGTCCATCAGTAGATGAATGGATAAAGAAGATGTAGTACATATACACAATGGAATATTATGCAGCCATAAGAAAAAAAACAGATCCTACCATTTGCAACCACATGGATGGAGCTAGAGGGTATTATGCTCAGTGAAATAAGCCAGGCAGAGACGGACAAGTACCAAATGATTTCACTCATATGTGGAGTATAAGAATAAAGGAAAACTAAAGGAACAGAACAGCAGCAGAATCACAGAACCCAAGAATGGACTAATAGTTACCAAAGGGAAAGGGACTGGGGACGATGGGTGGGAAGGGAGGGATAAGGGTGGGGAAAAAGAAAGAGGGCATTACAATTAGCATGTATCGTGTGTGTGTGGCACGGAAAGGGCTGTGCAACACAGAGATGACAAGTAGTCATTTTACAGCATCTTACTATGCAGATGGACAGTGACTGTGAAGGGGTATGTTGTGGGGACTTGGTGAAGGGGGGAACCTAGTAAACATAATGTTCTTTCTGTAATTGTAGATTAGTGATACCAAAGAAAAAAGAAATACCCATTTGGGGGTACAAAAAGATTGATTAGATGTTACAACTTTGATTTTTAAATTTTGAAGTGAAATGAGATGATCAAACTAAGCTGGTGCTGGTGCTTATCTTATTTTCATACTGTGCCTTCAAGATGCCCTTAAGGCCGATGGTGCAGTTTTTATGGCTTTAAATAGTGTATCAAGTGGCAGACATCAGTAAACAGCAGTGTTCCATTTCACTGGTATTGGTATATGAACCACAGCTAGCTTAAACCGAACTGGTGTAAAAGCTTTAAAAAAAGAACCTTTCTAATTTGTTGGTGGCTTACTGAATTTATAAAATGGCAGTGTACATGAAATTTAAAAAAAACTCATTCTAAAACCATAAAGGGAAGTGATTATAAATAAATTTCTGCCTGATCTAAAAATCCAAGAGCCATACAACCTTTAATTTAGTATATATTTGTGGTTTTTCTAATAGCAGGTGTAAGGTAACTGACCTGTTCCAGCCAACCATTATTCTTTTTGTTCTGCCAGCTTTTGAAGGAGCATCACAACTGACCATAAGTAAATCTTGTATGCTTCTGTTTACACTGTCTCCGTATTCATTGCTTTACCATTATCCTTTTGATTGTTCCTGTATTTGCTT
Source organism: Manis pentadactyla (assembly GCF_030020395.1). Lineage (NCBI taxonomy): Eukaryota > Metazoa > Chordata > Mammalia > Pholidota > Manidae > Manis > Manis pentadactyla. The sequence continues at coordinate 91,524,670 of NC_080024.1, read as the reverse complement.
TCTAAAGCTGAACTGAAACATGCACAGACTGGCCATTCTTGTCTTATATTTAGTATTTACTGTGACTTGTCTATAAATGCTAAACATGATATACTGCGTTTTGTTTTGTTCTCTATTTGAAAATCAAAGTATTAACTATGGTTATTTTCCTAATTTTATCTGACCTAATAGGAACTGGAGAGAAGGAGACAACATACAATGTTTATGAAAGCTATGGAAGCTCGAAAAAGGAAGAAGTCAGTGTATATTTCTAGGAAAATATTTAACCTGTCATAAATTAACATTTTCTTCCTCAAGCAGTGGCTCTTCAAAATATAAATTTTTCAGAGTGTGGGTTTGTCATGATTTACTGGCTTTGATAAGCAAGCCAAAGGTTAGAAATAATAACTGTTAGAATATAAAAGATATAGGAAGGATTCCAAAGTAAATGTTAATTTTTTAGATGAAATTTTAATCATGTTTTTTGAATGTAGTGAATGGCATTCATTTAGCTAAAAGTACCTGTTTATTACCATAACCAGAGTTACAGCATGCCTAGAAAAGTCCTTTGTGCCCTGATTCAAATGATATATCCAATAAGGATCTAACATCCCAAATACATAAAGAACTCATAAGCCTCAGAACCAAAAAAATACAAATAACCCAGTTAAAAAGTGGGCAGAGTATCTGAATAGACATTTGTCCAAAGAAGAAATACAAATGGCCAACAGATGTATAAAAGGATGCTTCATATCACTAATCATCAGGTAAATTCAAAACAAAACCACAGTGAGATATCACCTGACACCAGTCAGAATGGCCACTATCCAAAAGACAAGAAATAACAAGTAGTGACAAGGATGCTGAGAAAAAGGAAACCCACTACACCATTGGTGGGTGTGTAAACTGGGGCAGCCACTGTAGAAAGCAGTATGAAGGGTCCTCAAAAAACTAAAAAGAGAAATACCATACAATCCACTTCTAGGAATTTACCTGAAGAAAACAAAATCTCTGATTCAAAAAGATATATGCATCCCAGTGTTTTACTGCCACATTATTTACAATAGCCAAGATACGGAAGCAACTAAAGTGTCCATTAATTAATGAACACATAAAGAAGTGGTACATATATGCAATTGAATATTATTCAGCCATAAAAAAGAAAGAAATCCTGCCATTTGTGACACCATGGATGGATCTAGAGGGTATGACATGCAGTGAAATAAGCCAGGTGAAGAAAGACAAACGCCATATGATTTCACTTATTTGTGGAGTATAAAAACAAAGCAATACAGAAGGAACAAAATAGCAGTACTCACAGACGTAGAGAAGTGACTCATGTTTACCAGAGAGGTGGGGTTAGACGGGTTGGGAGGGGGAAGAGGAGGAGGATAAAGGAGCACAATAATTCTCCATTGCAATATAAGATGATCACAGGGATAGTAGTAAAGCATAGAGAATATAGTCAGTGATTCTGTAACATCTTTCTACATCAATAGATAGTAGCCGAACTAGAGAGGGTGAGGATTTAATAATAAGAGTAACTGTTGAACCACTGTGTTGTACATTTGAAACCAATATAAGATTGTGTATCTTATATTGTGTATAGTACCTGTAGCACTACGTCCAGACGTGCTAGGATTAAGTAGAAGGGGAGACCAAAGAGAATAGTAAGAATAAGACCATCTGAGGGAGTAAGTGCCCAGTTTGAGAGGTATGCAAAAGACCCAAAAGGTAAGACCTCCTCCACTCGTTTTTTGTATGTGACCATGTGGCCTGGGAGGAAAGTGGGGAAAAACTGCTGAAGAGAGGCGTGAGAGACCTGGTTTGAGTAGAAGGTAGCAGCTGCAGGTTAAATGAAGATAATTAAAATTGTCTCTAAAGAACCCATCAAAGCCCAAGAGTCCCTCTCTTGGGAAAAGCATATGACCCTTTGCTGGAAAGAGTGAATCAGGCACAGTGCTTCCATTAACACCTGGAAAGGTCTATGAGAAACCAACACAGCTCTCTGCCTCTCCTGGCCTCTTTGTCTTCAGAAAAAAGGCATGAACAGTATACAGAAAACTCATTCTTCAATCTGAAGTACTTAAAACTATAAACCAAGTAGCAGATAGAGTGATAAGGGAACTAAAGGAAAATTACCCCACCTGTATTGGAGCAGTACAAGTACTTAATAGGGCTGTGAACATCAGGCATAAGTAATCATAACTGTCAAACCAACCATGCAAAATATTACAGCAAAAAAAGTAAATATGTGCATATATACATAAAGTATAACTTAAGAACTGAATTCCTTGCTTTCATTCCTATTTTCCTCAGCTTTCCCTGTGCATTCTCTATAGAGCAGCAAGGGTGATTCATGGACCTTGCTGTTCTTCTATCAAATACTCAAAAGGTTCAGTCATAACAAATGTTAACTTGTCAAAAGGGTCTTCCCAGAACACCTGATTTTGCCTTTTCTTATGACCTACCTCCCGAACTCCATTCCATCATTTTACTCATATATTCCTTGTTTATGGTCTATCTCTTCCCAGAATGAAAGATCTATAAGGCAGGAATCTTGTCTGTCTTATCTACCATGGTATCACCAGTGTCCTGATTAGAGCTTAGTATATAATAGGTGCTTAGAAAATTAGAGGTGAGTGAAAGTATGAATGAATGTGCTAAAGTGGCAAAGTGCGAAGAAAACAAAATCATGGCCCAGCCGCACTCACGCAAGTGGCGCTGTCCTGTGGCACAGTTCTGCACCCTCCGAACTTGTGCTCCGGCAGCCCCGCTGCTCCTGCTGGCGGAGGCTGCGGCCACCAGGACTGAAGACCATGGCAGGGAAGAGGCAGCTGTTTGTAGAAATGCGTGCTCAGAATTTTGATGGGATATGACTGTTAACTTACAGAACAGCTTGAAAATTAAACCATTACTTCAAAAACAATGCAACTTCCATCTTGTTGATACCTGGAACATGATTGAATCCTTTGAGACAATGGTCTGAATATACTGGACCATATCACTGAGATCAGTGTGACCTGCCTTGAAACGGTCATCTCATCCATCTACTAGGAGATGAACAAGTGCCTGCCTTCTACTCACTATACTAATTTTAAAGGGTCATTGATACATCATCATAGTTCATAAATATTTTCCTAAGTCTAAGAAAGAATAGTCTTTAGCCTAGTGAATAAAAAAGGCTTATTGCCTAGTATAATTCAAATAATAGTATGAAGTATATCTGCTTTCATTATTGGAATTTTGGACTGGAAATTTAGACTAAGCACCATGAAAAGTAACTCTAATATCCTGTTTCATTTATACAAAATCTCAAACCATACCAGTCACAAATATATAAGCACTTTACACATAATAACCAGATAATCAACCATAGTAACTGTAAAAGAGTCTTTTGAATGCCTCCCCAAGGATCAATATACTACAAAGGTTGTTAAATATGCATCTATCACAGAATGACTGTGTCAGCACTTCAGGAGGCAAAACCTTAAAATAGAAGAGAGTAGGTCAGATTTCAGAAGACATCTAATAAATAATTGGAAAGCAGAAAAAATGTATAACCCCTCCCAATGATACAAGTCATGAGAATATTTTATAATCCTATATTTATATGAATTAGTGAAGAATAAAAATAAATGTAGGATTTTACATATACAGTTTGGTTTAAACAATCCCATTTTTCAGTTGAAGACAATGTACATATGCGACATGCTTGTATATTATACTAACACAATGTATTTATAATGTACTCAATCTCAGTTTTAAAGTTCAGTTGCCTTTAAAAACAAATGTGATTTTATATTAACTATACAATAAATTTTAAATATGTAACAGTTCATTTTGGAAAGAATTGTTACCAATTTAGGGTACTCAAGTATTTGATTCAACATGTTTAATAATTGTGATTTTAATTTAGAAGACATTTATGCAACAGTAGCTCTTCTATAAAGATTTTAAAGATATTTAATCTAAAGTAAGTATAGATTTTTGAGTATTACATTGGTGGATTTTTCAGAAAATATGACTGGAATATTATTAAATATACCTATAAAGTAAAACTTTTATTAAAATGTGAAATATAAGGGTTTCTTCAATCATAGTTTTTTCATTTGTTAATTTTCACAATATTTTAATGTAATAGTAGGCCTTTATAAAAATGTTATCATGATTGTTTTACCCATACTCAGCATCATTTTTACTCTCTATACTTGTCTCCTATAAATGGCTTATATTATTAATCTTATTTATACTTGCATTCTTCCTGCAACCTGAGGTAAATCCTTGTCCCTTAAATTTTATTTATATCTTTGAAATTTAAGTACAAATTCCTGTCAAAAGAAATGTATTCTCCTAATTATGCCCAGAAAAAACACCTAAGAGACCCAGTAAAATCGTAAAATGCAAAAAAATACAGGCACCTTTGCAACAAGGTCTCTTAAAAATGGCCTGTTTTGTAATCTCATATAAGTTGTAAAACTTTACAGTAACAGGTCATTCTACTATATTCTTGTTTGGTTTTTAAACTTTCATAATTCTAAAATACAGTGAGTTTAGTTCATATATTCATTATTGTACTGTAGATTTCTGGAAATACTTCCATTTTTGCTTTTAGAGTCCCTAAAATAAACCTTTTATGGGAATAGAAAACTAGTTTTTAAATTTTCACCCTGTGTATTTGGGGCTGTTTCATATAATCTAAATTTAAAGCATTGGCTATCAAAAGATGTTCCAACTTTGAAATCAAATTCAAATGACTTCTTAACTAAGAAAAAGTAATATTTTATACAGAAAATTCCATTACTATAATTAAGATGATATCAAGGCATATTATTACAAATGATTTACGTTTCAAAAATCCAAATTTATTTCAAGAATTTCTACCTCTAGAAACTATGGGGGAGGTGAGGTGAATGCCAAAAAAATGGGAGGAGGCATACTTATTTGCTTGTAATTATTTACAGTCAATCTAAAAATAAAAATAGTCAAGAGCTATATTTTGTAGTCATTTGAGGGAAATATAAGTTATTGCCCTAAAATTAACCAATATTAATTTAAAATGTCTCAACATTCTGTTTATATCATGATTGGTTTAATTAGTTTTACCTCTGGTAGGTCAAAGGCCTATTGTGAACTAACCTTAAAAAATCAGAATGGTCCGTTATGAAATCTTTAATATTTGACATAGCAACAAAATGTAATATAGAAATTAGATGTAGGATCAAGCATGGCAACTTAATTTGTCAAGAAAAGGTTTAAGTGAAAAGTAGGTAAATATATTGCTCTTTGAAGAAGTATACCAAGTCTGGAAGAGAGACGACTACACAGATTTCATTTTTAAATTTGGCGTAAAGTAGCACTGCACCTTTAACTTTAGTTCTGGAAAAATTCTAGGGAGTATAAAGTCTGTTTAATTTTGATACGGGGGAGGTCTATTTGCAAGCACATGAAATCATAATGCAATTAAAATGTTTAAGAAATTGTTGAAATGTTGGAGTAGATGTGAGAAATATATTTCAGATACTTAAAAATTCCTAAATATAACCTGGGTATTATTAACAAATGTGCGTATCTCTGCTTTTGGATGCAAGGTTTCTGTATAAATGAAGATTGAAAACATCAATTATGTTTGTCCATGATATAAAATATAAAAAGTAGAGAAAAGACCAGCTATTGAATATGTTCAATGACTAATAGTACAGAAGTTATGTATATTTATTTATGTGACATTTGTAGAATTAATCATAAATTCATGCTTAAATAAGTTTTTTTTTTTTAATAATTATTTTTTATTGAAGGGTAGTTGACGCACAGTATTACATTACATTAGATTCAAGTGTACAACACAGTGGTAGAACATTTATATACATAATTCTAGGTTCCAGCTATCACCCTACCAAGCTGTTACAATATCTTGACTATATTCCTTATGCTATACATTATATCCCGGTTACTTATTTATTTTACCATTGGAAGTCTGTCCTTTTTTTTTTTTTTTTTTTTTGTGAGGGCATCTCTCATATTTATTGATCAAATGGTTGTTAACGACAATAAAATTCTGTATAGGGGAGTCAATGCTCAATGCACAATCATTAATCCACCCCAAGCCTAATTTTCGTCAGTCTCCAATCTTCTGAGGCATAACAAACAAGTTCTTACATGTAGAACAAATTCTTACATAATGAATAAGTTACATAGTGAACAGTACAAGGGGAGTCATCACAGAAACTTTCGGTTTTGCTCATGCATTATGAACTCTAAACAGTCAGTTCAAATATGAATACTCATTTGGTTTTTATACTTGATTTATATGTGGATACCACATTTCTCTCTTTATTATTATTATTTTTAATAAAATGCTGAAGTGGTAGGTAGATACAAGATAAAGGTAGAAAACATAGTTTAGTGTTGTAAGAGAGCAAATGTAGATGATCAGGTGTGTGCCTGTAGACTATGTGTTAATCCAAGCTAGACCAGGGCAATAAAACATCCACGGATGCAGAAGATTTCTCTCAGAACAGGGGTGGGTGAGGTTCTAAGCCTCACCTCTTTTGATCCCCAATTTCTCACCTGATGGCCCCCCTGCGACTGTGCCTGTCTTAGGTTGTTCCTCCCTTGAGGAATCTTACCCGTCTCTGGCTAACCAGTCATCTTCCGGGGCCATACAGGGAAATGTGAAGTTGGTAAGTGAGAGAGAAGCCTTTTTGTTTGAAATGGCTAGTTTTACTTCTTTGCATATTTATGCCCTGTGGCTTCTATGCCCAGCATTTGTCTTGAGGTATCTTTACCACTTGGAGGAGTTATGATACTCGGTAAATTTGATATGAGGCACGAATTCTATTTTAGGGTTGTAATTAGGAAGGAAGAAGAAAAGCTATAGAAGTAGCAGGCGGAAGAAAACATGGGAAGATTGATTATTTCTTTGACATATCTTCTTGTAGAGTAACTTCAGCATGAATATGTTTTAAGCTACTACTTAAATTGCGCACACACATTAACATAATAGGAGTATAGTTACATAACCAAAGCATATCTGTAATTACCAGCCATCTCCAGTGATACCAAGAAAACCATTAAGGCACCTTAGGCATTTGTGAAAACTTATCTATGATATGGTGGATATTGTCCAACTGAACTTGAACAGTCTGAGAGAAATCAGACAACTTAAAACAACCCATTCCTGGGGACTGTTCACATGCCATATGTTCTTTTCACAGTAAGTAGTCTGTAGTTGTAAGAGTTTGGAGCGCTACAATTTGCACTTCTCCAAATTCTTGGTTGAGTTCCAACAGTATAGATCCAGTCAAATTTGTTGTTTTACTGTATGCACAGGCCAGCTTAGATATCTCCTTCCTCATTCCCATGGCACGTCCAGGAACTGGTGGGATGAGTGCATCTACAGCTGTAGCAGTGCGTGGATCTTTGTTGGGGTTTTTTGATGATCATTTTCTGGCATGAGTCTTCCAGAGAGTGCAGATGTTGGAAGTTCTTTTTCATATCGTATCTTAGTTCATTTTCGGGGTTGCCCAATTAGGCTTTGATCCTCTGTATAAACACAAACAGACCCTTTGCCTACACTTTTATATGCCCTTTATACCCTTGTGTAGAACTCGTTGGAGGTTACCACACAGGAACTGCCCGTTTTTTTTTTTTTTTTTTGCTTTATTTTTGGTATCACTAATCTACACTTACATGACGAATATTATGTTTACTAGGCTCTCCCCTATACCAGGTCCCCCCTATAAACCCCTTTACAGTCACTGTCCATCAGCATAGCAAAATGTTATAGAATCACTACTTGCCATCTCTGTGTTGTACAGCCCTCCCTTTTCTCCTAACCCCCCATGCATGTTAATCTTAATACCCCTTACTTCTCCCCCTCTTATCCCTCCCTACCCACCCATCCTCCCCAGTCCCTTTCCCTTTGGTACCTGTTAGTCCATTATTGAGTTCTGTGATTCTGCTGATGTTTTGTTCCTTCAGTTTTTCCTTTGTTCTTATATTCCACAGATAAGTGAAATCATTTGGTATTTCTCTTTCTCCACTTGGCTTGTTTCACTGAGCATAATACCCTCCAGCTCCATCCATGTTGCTGCAAATGATTGGATTTGCCCTTTTCTTATGGCTGAGTAGTATTCCATTGTGTATATGTACCAGATCTTCTTTATCCATTCATCTATTGATGAACATTTAGGTTGCTTCCAATTCTTGGCTATTGTAAATAGTGCTGAAATAAACATAGGGGTACATCTGTCTTTCTCAAACTTGATTGCTGCGTTTTTAGGGTAAATTCCTAGGAGTGCAATTCCTGGGTCAAATGGTAAGTCTGTTTTGAGTATTTTGATATACCTCCATACTGCTTTCCACAATGGTTGAACTAGTTTACATTCCCACCAGCAGTGTAGGAGGGTTCCCCTTTCTCCACAGCCTCGCCAACATTTGTTGTTTTTTGTCTTTTGGATGGCAGCCATCCTTACTGGTGTGAGGTGATACTTCATTGTAGTTTTAATTTGCATTTCTCTGATAATTAGCGATGTGGAGCATCTTTTCATGTGTCTGTTGGCCATCTGTATTTCTTTTTAGGAGAACTGTCTTTTCAGTTCCTCTGCCCATTTTTTAATTGGATTATTTGTTTTTTTTTGTTGAGGCGTGTGAGCTCCTTATATATTCTGGACGTCAAGCCTTTATCGGATGTGTCATTTTCAAATATATTCTCCCATACTGTTGGGATCCTTCTTGTTCTATTGATGGTGTCTTTTGCTGTACAGAAGCTTTTCAGCTTAATATAGTCCCACTTACTCATTTTTGCTGTTGTTTTCCTTGCCCGTGGAGATATGTTCAAGAAGAGGTCACTCATGTTTATGTCTAAGAGGTTTTCGCCTATGTTTTCTTCCAAGAGTTTAATGGTTTCATGGCTTACATTCAGGTCTTTGATCCATTTTGAGTTTACTTTTGTATATGGGGTTAGACAATGGTCCAGTTTCATTCTCCTACATGCAGCTCTCCAGTTTTGCCAGCACCACCTGTTGAAGAGACTGTCATTTCGCCATTGTATGTCCATGGCTCCTTTATCAAATATTAATTGACCATATATGTCTGGGTTAATGTCTGGATTCTCTAGTCTGTTCCATTGGTCTGTGGCTCTGCTCTTGTGCCAGTACCAAATTGTCTTGATTACTATGGCTTTATAGTAGAGCTTGAAGTTGGGGAGTGAGATCTCCCCTACTTTATTCTTCTTTATCAGGATTGCTTTGGCTATTCGGGGTCTTTGGTGTTTCCATATGAATTTTTGAATTATTTGTTCCAGTTCATTGAAGAATGTTGCTGGTAGTTTCATAGGGATTGCATCAAATCTGTATATTGCTTTGGGCAGGATGGCCATTTTGACGATATTAATTCTTCCTAGCCACGAGCATGGGATGAGTTTCCATCTGTTAATGTCCCCTTTAATTTCTCTTAAGAGTGACTTGTAGTTTTCAGAGTATAAGTCTTTCACTTCTTTGGTTAGGTTTATTCCTAGGTATTTTTTTTTTTTTGATGCAATTGTGAATGGAGTTGTTTTCCTGATTTCTCTTTCTGTGGGTTCATTGTTAGTATATAGGAAAGCCACAGATTTCTGTGTGTTGATTTTGTATCCTGCAACATTGCTGTATTCCAATATCAGTTCTAGTAGTTTTTGGGTGGAGTCTTTAGGGTTTTTTATGTACAGTATCATGTCATCTGCAAATAGTGACAGTTTAACTTCTTCTTTACCAATCTGGATTCCTTGTATTTCTTTATTTTGTCTGATTGCCGTGGCTAGGACCTCCAGTACTATGTTAAATAACAGTGGAGAGAGTGCGCATCCCTGTCTAGTTCCCGATCTCAGAGGAAATGCTTTCAGCTTCTCGCTGTTCAATATAATGTTGGCTGTGGGTTTATCATAGATGGCCTTTATTATGTTGAGGTACTTTCCCTCTATTCCCATTTTGCTGAGAGTTTTTAACATGAATGGATGTTGAACTTTGTCAAATGCTTTTTCAGCATCTATGGAGATGATCATGTGGTTTTTGTCTTTCTTTTTGTTGATGTGGTGGATGATGTTGATGGACTTTCGAATGTTGTACCATCCTTGCATCCCTGGGATGAATCCCACTTGGTCATGGTTTATGATCCTTTTGATGTATTTTTGAATTCGGTTTGCTAATATTTTGTTGAGTATTTTTGCATCTACGTTCATCAGAGATATTGGTCTGTAGTTTTCTTTTTTGGTGGGTTCTTTGCCTGGTTTTGGTATTAGGGTGATGTTAGCTTCATAGAATGAGTTTGGGAGTATCCCCTCCTCCACTATTTTTTTGAAAACTTTAAGGAGAATGGGTATTATGTCTTCCCTGTATGTCTGATAAAATTCCGAGGTAAATCCATCTGGCCCAGGGGTATTGTTCTTTGGTAGTTTTTTGATTACCACTTCAAGTTCATTGCTGGTAATTGGTCTGTTTAGATTTTCTGTTTCTTCCTGTGTCAATCTTGGAAGGTTCTATTTTTCTAGGAAGTTGTCCATTTCTCCTAGGTTTCCCAGCTTGTTAGCATATAGGTTTTCATAGTATTCTCCAGTAATTCTTTGCATTTCCGTGGGGTCCGTCGTGATTTTTCCTTTCTCGTTTCTGATACTGTTGATTTGTGTTGACTCTCTTTTCTTCTTAATAAGTCTGGCTAGAGGCTTATCTATTTTGTTTGTTTTCTTGAAGAACCAGCTCTTGGTTTCATTGATTTTTGCTATTGTTTTATTCTTCTCAATTTTATTTATTTCTTCTCTGATCTTTATTATGTCCCTCCTTCTGCTGACCTTAGGCCTCATCTGTTCTTCTTTTTCCAATTTCAATATTTGTGACATTAGACCATTCATTTGGGATTGCTCTTCCTTTTTTAAATATGCTTGGATTGCTATATACTTTCCTCTTAAGACTGCTTTTGCTGTGTCCCACAGAAGTTGGGGCTTAGTGTTGTTGTTGTCATTTGTTTCCATATATTGCTGGATCTCCATTTTGATTTGGTCATTGATCCATTGATTATTTAGGAGCGTGTTGTTAAGCCTCCATGTGTTTGTGAGCCTCTTTGTTTTCTTTGTACAGTTTATTTCTAGTTTTATGCCTTTGTGGTCTGAAAAGTTGGTTGGTAGGATTTCAATCTTTTGGAATTTTCTGAGGCTCTTTTTGTGGCCTAGTATGTGGTCTATTCTGGAGAATGTTCCATGTGCACTTGAGAAGAATGTATATCCTGCTGCTTTTGGATGTAGAGTTCTATAGATGTCTATTAGGTCCATCTGCTCTACTGTGTTGTTCAGTGCTTCCGTGTCCTTACTTATTTTCTGCCCAGTGGATCTATCCTTTGGGGTGAGTGGTGTGTTGAAGTCTCCTAGAATGAATGCATTGCAGTCTATATCCCCCTTTAGTTCTGTTAGTATTTGTTTCACATATACTGGTGCTCCTGTGTTGGGTGCATATATATTTAGAATGGTTATATGCTCTTGTTTGACTGAGCCCTTTATCATTATGTAGTGACCTTCTTTATCTCTTGTTACTTTCTTTGTTTTGAAGTCTATTTTGTCTGATATTAGTACTGCAACCCCTGCTTTCTTCTCACTGTTGTTTGCCTGAAATATGTTTTTCCATCCCTTGACTTTTAGTCTGTACATGTGTTTGGGTTTGAGGTGAGTTTCTTGTAAGCAGCATATAGAAGGGTCTTGCTTTTTTATCCATTCTGTTACTCTGTGTCTTTTGATTGGTGCATTCAACCCATTAACATTTAGGGTGACTATTGAAAGATATGTACTTATTGCCATTGCAGGCTTTAAATTCGTGGTTACCAAAGTTTCAAGGTTAGCCTCTTTAGTATCTTACTGCCTAACTTAGCTCGCTTATTGAGCTGTTATATACACTATCTGGAGATTCTTTTCTTCTCTCCCTTCTTGTTCCTCCTCCTCGATTCTTCATATGTTGGGTGTTTTGTGCTGTGCTCTTTCTAGGAGTGCTCCCATCTAGAGCAGTCCCTGTAAGATGTTCTGTAGAGGTGGTTTGTGGAAAGCAAATTCCCTCAGCTTTTGTTTGTCTGGGAATTATTTAATCCCACCGTCATATTTGAATGATAGTCGTGCTGGATACAGTATCCTTGGTTCAAGGCCCTTCTGTTTCATTGTATTAAATATATCATGCCATTCTCTTCTGGCCTGTAGGGTTTCTGTTGAGAAATCTGACGTTAGCCTGATGGGTTTCCCTTTATAGGTGACCTTTTTCTCTCTAGCTGCCTTTAACACTCTTTCCCTGTCCTTGATCTTTGCCATTTTAATTATTATGTGTCTTGGTGTTGCCCTTCTTGGATCCTTTCTGTTGGGGTTTCTGTGTATTTCCGTGATCTGTTCGATTACTTCCTCCCCCAGTGTGGGGAAGTTTTCAGCAATTATTTCTTCTAAGATACTTTCCATCTCTTTTCCTCTCTCTTCTTCTTCTGGGACCCCTATAATACGGATATTGTTCCTTTTGGATTGGTCACACAGTTCTCTTAATATTGTTTCATTCCTGGAGATCCGTTTGTCTCTCTCTATGTCAGCTTCTATGCGTTCCTGTTCTCTGATTTAAATTCCATCAATGGCCTCTTGCATTCTATCCATTCTGCTTATAAACCCTTCCAGAGTTTGTTTCATTTCTGCAATCTCCTTTCTGGCATCTGTGATCTCCTTCCGGACTTCATCCCATTTCTCTTGCGTATTTCTCTGCATCTCTGTCAGCATGTTTATGATTCTTATTTTGAATTCTTTTTCAGGGAGACTGGTTAGGTCTGTCTCCTTCTCTGGTGTTGTCTCTGTGAACTTTGTCTGCCTGTAGCTTTGCCTTTTCATGGTGATAGGAATAGTCTGCATAACTGGGACGAGTGACGGCTGGAAGGACTTCCTTTCTTGTTGGTTTGTGGCCATCCTCTCCTGGGAGAACAGCGGCCTCTAGTGGCTTGTGCTGCGCAGCTGCGCGCAGACAGGGTTTCTGCTTCCTGCCCGGCTGCTATGGAGTTAATCTCTGCTGTTGCTGTGGGTGTGGCCTTGCTCGGGCAGCTACTCCAAAATGGTGGAGTCGCGTTGGAGCAGGAGCGGCTGGGAGGCTATTTATCTCCGTAAGGGGCCTCACTGCTCACTGCAGCCCAGGGGTTAGGGTGCCCAGAGATCCCGGATTCCCTACCTCCGGATTAAGTGACCCGCCCTGCCCCTTTAAGACTTCCAAAAAGCACCCGCCAAAACAAAACAACGCCCACCAAAAAAAAAAGAAAAAAAATTTTTTTTAATTAAAAAAAGAAAAAAAAAAGTTTTTAATTAAAAAAAAAAAAAAAGGTTGTCGTTCGTTTTTCTTTATTCTGCGGTGCCAGCCTCAGGCCTCTGCTCACCGGTCTTTCTGCCCTGTTTCCCTAGTATTGGGGTCCCTATCCCTTTAAGACTTCTAAAAAGCGCTCGCCAAAACAAAACAGCAAAAAAGCAAAAAAAAATGGTCGCGCGCTTTTCTTATGCCCTCTGTCGCCCAGCCTCTAGTGCCTGCTTACTGTTCTTGCTGCCCTGTTTTCCTAGTATTGAGCGCCCTGCACTCTGGCCCAGATGGCTGGGGCTGGGTTTTCGGCAGTCTTGGGCTCCGTCTCCCTCCCGCTCTGCCTGCTCTTCTCCCTCCGGGAGCTGGGGGGGAGGGGCGCTCGGCTCCCGCGGGGCCGGGGCTTGTATCTTACCCCCTTCACGAGGCGCTGGGTTCTCTCAGGTGCGGATGTGCTCTGGATATTGTCCTGTGTCCTCTGGTCTTTATTCTAGGAAGGGTTGTCTTTGTTATATTTTCATAGATATATGTTGTTTTGGGAGGAGATTTCCGCTGCTCTACTCACGCCGCCATCTTCTGCCCCTCTTAAATAAGTTTTATATGCTAGAGCACACCAAATATGTCCATTACAGTCAGATGATAATTACTATAGTCAGAAATAAAAACAATATTTATACCAGAGGGTGAGGAATGTTGAAACGATACAGACTTGAGTGTTAGGGAAAAGGATAAAAATCACTAAAAACTGTACCTGGCAAATTGTACAGCTGGGAATTGAACAGGTGCATAAAGAACCGGGTGAATAAATTAGTTCTTCTGACCACCCTAAGTTCACAGTAGCATGAGAGACATCAACTTTAAACAAGTAACTGTCCCAGAGTGCAATGAATTCTGTTATGTGGAAGCCCAAAAAAGAAATATTAAAGTCCCTGAAGTAGTTGTGGGAAGAGTAAAAAAAAAAAGACTTATATGTGGAGGAGGAGCTATGAATTCTAAGCAGGGCGGGGATGACATACACAAGGGTACAGCCTGATGACTGAGTAGGGCCCTTGGGGTGGGGAAGATGAAGGGGCAGCAGGAGTCAGTTTTTACCTTGTATGTCCACCTGTCTCAGCTTTGTTGCTGCTTCTCCTTCTCTTTCCCCTCCATCTCCATCTTCATCATCATCATCACATCATCATCCAAGCAGTGCCTCAAACTGTCACACAGACTTTTCTCAACCCAGCTGTGTCAAATAGTGAGACTAGGGCATGGAGAATGCACTGAGAATAAGACGTGAGACAGACCTTGTATGGGGCTAAGTTGTGACTGTCTATGTGCCATTTGAAACTGGTTCTTTGAGTCATCTTACACCAGAACAACAGGATTTGTATTAGTCTTATACAGTTCTTTAAAATTCACTAAATAAATTAGTGAATACTTTGACTAAATAATAAATTAAATTAGTGAATAAGTTCACTAAATTTACTGAATTTAGAGACACCATGTTTCCCTTGAAGTATCCGTATTAGTAAACAAAAATGGATGCCTGTCGCTAAGTATTAAATATCCTACTAATTTCAAAGATTTCTTGGAAATCTCTGTTTTATCCTAAACATTAACCACACTCTTACCTTCTGTTCCATATTATAGCCAAGTTTTTTTAATTGGAAAAAGTACTGCATATCACTAGTTAAAAATGATGCCCAAGAATAAACATGCACACATGCACAGAACACACAGTTGGCTTTTAAACAATGTGACATTAAGGAAACAGAACTCTGCATACAACACCTGACTCCCCAGAAACTTAACTACTTATAATAGCTACCATTGACCGGGAAGCCACACTGATAACATAAGCAGATCATCAACCATATTTTGAATGTTATATGTATTATATACTGTATTCTCAAAATAAAGCTAGAGAAAAGAAAATGTTTTTTCAAATTGTTGCAGATCTCCAAAAATTCCGAGTGTATTTATTTTTTAAAACCTATGTATAAGTGGGGGCAGAGGCAACATGGCGGCATGAGGAGGACAGTGGGAATCTCCTCCCAAAAACATATATATATTTGAAAATACAACAAATACAACTAATCCTAAAAGAGAGACCAGAAGACACAGGAAAACAGCCAGACTACATCCACACGTGTGGGAGCCCAGCACCTGGTGAAAGGGGTAAGATACAAACCCCGGCCCGGCGGGACCTGAGCACACCTCCCCCCAGCTCCTGGCGGGAGGGAGAGGGAGCCCAGGACTGCTTAACACTCAGCCCCAGTCACCCGCACCAGAGCGCAGACACAGTGCATGCATGGAGGGCTGGAAACTAGGGAAATAGGGCAGCAAGACCTCTGAGCAGGTTCCGTAGCTGATGCCACTGTGACAAAGAAAAGCAAGTGCTTTTTGAAAGTCTTAAAGGGACAGGGACTTAACAGCTAGATGGAAACAACACAGGTCACAGCCCAGTGGCTGGAAATTACAGGGAAAACCGGGAGCAAGAAGCCCCTGGGCAACAGCTCAGAGACCCCTCACAGAGGTAAAGAGCCAACCAGCCTCTGCCCCTGCCCCCCCATGCCGTCCATTACCCCTCTGGGCGCTGTGAAAGCAGAGAAACAGCCTAAGGCAAACCACGCCCACAGAAAGGGAGATCCAGCCGGGCAAGACACAAAGACCCAGCCTACACGTAATTACACAACACAAGCCACTAGGGGTTGCAGTTGTCCCAGTAAAGAAAGGCCAGTAGCAAGTGAAAAGTTTGGCCTTCCCAGCTGACAGTCAATAGCACCTGTCAACATGCAAAGGCAAAAAAATATGATCCAGACAAGACTAACCCAGACAGCTTCGGCATCTGCTACATCTTCCCCTGAGAAGGAACCTGGGGAGATAGATTTAACCAGTCTTCCTGAAAAAGAATTCAAAACAGAAGTCATAACCATGCTGATGAAATTGCAGAGAAACATGCAAGAACTAAGGAAGGACAATACAGAAATAAAACAAGCTCTGGAAGGACTGCAAAACAAAATGGATGAGATGCAAGAGATCATTAATGGAATACAAAACAGAGAACAGGAACACAGAGACGCTGATGCAGAGAGAGATAAAAGGATCTCGAGGAAGGAACGAATTTTAAGAGAGCTGAGTGACCAATCGAAATGGAACAATATCTGCATTATAGGGGCACCAGAAGAAGAAGAGAGAGAAAAAGGGATAGAAAGTGTGTTTGAAGAAATAATTGCTGAAAAGTTCCCCAAACTAGGGGAAGAAATGGCCTCTCAGACCACAGAGGTACACAGAACTACCATGACAAGGGATCCAAAGAGGGCAACACCAAGACACATAATAACTAAAATGGCAAAGATCAAAGACAAGGACAAAGTATTTAAGGCAGCCAGAGAGAAAAAAAGGTTACCTACAAAGGAAAACCCATCAGGCTATCATCAGACTTCCCAACAGAAGTCCTACAGGCCAGAAGAGAATGGCATTATATACTTAATGCAATGAAACAGAAGGTCCTCAAACCAAGACTACTGTATCCAGCACGAATATCATTTAAATATGAAGGAGGGATTAAACAATTCCCAGACAAGCAAAAGTTGAGGGAATTTGCCTCCCACAAACCACCTCTACGGGGCATCCTACAGGGACTGCTCTAGATGGGAGCACTCCTAAAAAGAGCACAGAACAAAACACCCAACATATGAAGAAGGGAGGAGGAGGAGTAAGAAGGGAGAGAAATAAAGAATCATCAGACAGCATTTATAATAGCTCAACAAGCGAGTTAAGTTAGACAGCAAGATAGTAAAGAAGCTAACCCTAAACCTTTGGTAACCACAAACTTAAAGCCTGCAATGTAATAAATTCATACCTTTCAATAATCCCCCTAAATGTAAATTGACTGAACGCACCAATCAAAAGACACACAGTAATAGAATGGATAAAAAAGCAAGATCCATCCATATGCTGCTTACAAGAGACTCAACTCAAACTCAAAGACATGCAAAGACTTAAAGTCAAGGGATGGAAAAATATATTTCATGCAAACAACAGAGAGAAGAAACCAGTTGTTGCAATTCTGGTATCAGACAAAACAGATTTCAAAATAAAGAAAGTATCAAAAGACAAATAAGGACATTATATAATGATAAAGGGCTCAGTCCATGAAGAGGATATAACCATTATAAATATATATGCACTCAATACAGGAGCACCAACATACCTGAAACAAATACTAACAGACCAAAAGGAGGTAATAGAATGCAATGCATTCATTTGGGGAGACTTCAACACACCACTCACTCCAAAGGACAGATCCACCAGACAGAAAATAAGTAAGGACACAGAGGAACTGTACAACACACTAGAACAGATGGACCTAATAGACATCTACAGAACTCTACATCCAGAAACAACAGGATACACATTCTTCTAAAGTGCACATGGAACATTCTCAAGAAAAGACCACATACGAAGCCACATAAAGAACCTCAGAAAATTGAAAAATTTTGAAAACCTAACAACCAACTTCTCAGACCACAAAGGCATAAAACTAGAAATAAACTGTACAAAGAAAAAAAAAAGGTTCACAAACACATGAAGGCTTAACAACACGCTCTTAAATAATCAATGGATCAATGACCAAATTAAAATGGAGATCCAGCAATATATGGAAAAAACGACAACAACAACACTAAGCCAAAACTTCTGTGGAACACAGCAAAAGCAGTCTTAACAGGAAACTATAGAAATCCAAGCATATGTAAAAGAAAGAACAATCCCAAATGAATGGTGTAATGTCATAATTATCGAAATTGGAAAAAGAAGAACAAATGAGGCCTAAGTTCAGCAGAAGGAGGGACATAACAAAAGATCAGAGAAGAAATAAATAAAATTGAAAAGAATAAAACAATAGCAAAAATCAATGAAACCAAGAGCTGGTTCTTTGAGAAAATAAACAAAATTGATAAGCCTCTAGCCAGACTTATTAAGAGGAAAAGAGTCAACACAAATCAACAGTATCAGAAACAAGAAAGGAAAAATCATGATAGACCAAACAGAAATACAAAGAATTATTAGAGAATACTATGAAAATCTATATGCTAACAAGCTGGGAAACCTAGGAGAAATGGACAACTTCCTAGAAAAATACAACCTTCCAAAACTGACCCAGAAAGAAACAGAAAATCTAAACAGACCAATTACCAGCAACAATATTGAATCGGTAATCAAAAAACTACCAAAGAACAAAATCCCCGGGCCAGATGAATTTACCTCGAAATTTTGTCAGACATACAGGGGAGACATAATACCCATTCTCCTTAAAGTTTTCCAAAAAATAGAAGAGGAGGGAATACTCCCGAAATCATTCTATGAAGCCAACATCACCCTAATAGAAAAACCAGGCAAAGACCCCACCAAAAAAGAAAACTACAGACCAATATCCCTGATGAACGTAGATGCAAAAATACTCAACAAAATATTAGCAAACCGAATTCAAAAATACATCAAAAGGATCGTACACCATGAACAAGTGGGATTTATCCCAGGGATGTAAGGATGGTACAACATTCGAAAGTCCATCAACATCACCTACCACATCAACAAAAAGAAAGACAAAAACCACATGATCATCTCCATAGATGCTAAAAAAGCATTTGACAAAGTTCAACTTCCATTCATGATAAAAACTCTCAGCAAAATGGGAATAGAGGGCAAGTACCTCAACATAATAAAGGCCATCTATGATAAACCAACTGCCAACATTACGTTGAACAGCGAGAAGCTGAAAGCATTTCCTCTGAGTTCGGGAACTAGACAGGGATGCCCACTCTCCCCACTTATTTAACATAGTGCTGGAGGTCCTAGGCATGGCAATCAGACAAAACAAAAAAATACATGGAATCCATATTGGTAAAGAAGAAAAACTGTCACTACTTGCAGATGATATGATACTGTACATAAAAAACCCTAAAGACTCCACCCCAAAACTACTAGATCTGATATTAGAATACAGCAAAGTTGCAGGATACAAAATCAACACACAGAAATCTGTGGCTTTCCTATACACAAACAATGAACCAACAGAAAGAGAAATCAGGAAAACAACACCATTCACAATTGCATAAAAAAATAAAATACCTAGGAATAAAGCTAACCAAAGAAGTGAAAGACTTATACTCTGAAAACTACAAGTCACTCTTAAGAGAAATTACAGGGGACACTAACAAATGGAAACTCATCTCATGCTCGTGGTTAGGAAGAATTAATATTGTCAAAATGGCCATCCTGCCCAAAGCAATATACACATTTGATGCAATCCCTATGGAACTACCAGTGACATTCTTCAATGAACTGGAACAAATAATTCAAAAATTCATATGGAAACACCAAAGACCCCGAATAGCCAAAGCAATCCCGAGAAAGAAGAATAAAGTAGGGGGGATCACACTCCCCAAATTCAAGCTCTACTATAAAGCCATAGTAATCAAGACAATTTGGTTCTGGCACAAGAACAGAGCGACAGACCAATGGAACAGACTAGAAAATCCAGACATTAACCCAGACATATATGGTCAATTAAAATTTGATAAAGGAGCAATGAATATACAATGGCGAAATGACAGTCTCTTCAACAGATGGTGCTGGCAAAACTGGACAGCTATATGTAGGAGAATGAAACTGGACCATTGTCTAACCCCATATACAAAAGTAAACTCAAAATGGATCAAATACCTGAATGTAAGTCATGAAACCATTAAACTCTTCGAAAAAAAAATAGGCAAAAACCTCTTAGACATAAACATGAGTGACCTCTTCTTGAACATATCTCAGCGGGCAAGGAAAACAACAGCAAAAATGAACAAGTGGGACTATATTAAACTGAAAAACTTCTGTACAGCAAAAGACACCATCAATAGAACAAAAAGGAAACCTACAGTATGGGAGAATATATTTGAAAATGACACATCCGATAAAGGCTTGACGTCCAGAATATATAAAGAGCTCACACGCCTCAACAAACAAAAAACAAATAACCCAATTAAAATATGGGCAGAGGAACTGAACAGACGGTTCTCCAAAAAAGAAATACAGATGGCCAACAGACACATGAAAAGATGCTCCACATCGCTAATTATAAGAGAAATGCAAATTAAAACTACAATGAGGTATCACCACACAACAGTAAGGATGGCTGCCATCCAAAAGACAAACAACAACAAATGTTGGTGAGGCTGTGGAGAAAGGGGAACCCTCCTACACTGCTGGTGGGAATGTAAATTAGTTCAACTATTGTGGAAAGCAGTATAGAGGTACATCAAAATGCTCAAAACCGACATACCATTGGACCCAGGAATTGCACTCCTAGGAATTTACCCTAAGAATGCAGCAATCAAGTATGAGAAAGACCAATGTACCCCTATGTTTATCGCAGCACTATTTACAATAGCCAAGAATTGGAAGCAACCTAAATGTCCATCTATAGATGAATGGATAAAGAAGATGTGGTACATATACACAATGGAATACTACTCAGCCATAAGAAAAGGGCAAATCCTACCATTTGCAGCAACATGAATGGAGCTGGAGGGTATTATGCTCAGTGAAACAAGCCAAGCAGAGAAAGAGAAATACCAAATGTCACTCATCTCTGGAGTATAAGAACAAAGGAAAAACTGAAGGAAATAAACAGCAGCACAATCACAGAACTCAAGAATGGACTAACAGGTATCAAAGGGAAAGGGACTGGGGAGGATGGGTGGGTAGGGAGGGATAAAGTGGGGGGAAGAAGAAGAGGGGTATTAAGATTACCATGCATGGGGGGTTGGGAGATAGGGGAGTGCTGTACAACACAGAGAGGCAAGTAGTGATTCTACATTTTGCTATGCTGATGGGCAGTAACTGTAAAGGGGTTTATAGGGGGGACCTTGTATAGGGGAGAGCCTAGTAAACATAATATTCGTCATGTAAGTGTAGATTAATGATACCAAAAAAAAAGGCAGTTTCTATGTGGTGACCTCCAATGAGTTCTACACAATATTATAAAGGGCATATAAAGGGGTAGGCAAAGCGTCTGTTTTTGTTTATACAGAGGATCAAAGCCTAACTGGGCTACCCCGAAAATGAACTAAGATACGATATGAAAAGAACTTCCAACTTCAGCACTCTCTGGAAGATTCATGCCAGAAGATGATCATCAAAAAACCCCAACAAAGATCCACACACTGCTACAGGTGTAGATGCACTCATCCCACCAGTTCCTGGACTTGCCATGGGAATGAAGAAGGAGATATCTAAGCTGGCCTGTGCATACAGTAAAACAACAAATTTGACTGGATCTATACTGTTGGAACTCAACTAAGAAATAGGAGAAGTGCAAATTGTAGCGCTCCAGAATCTTACAACTACAGACTATTTACTGTTAAAAGAACATATGGGATGTAAACACACCCAGGAATGGGTTGTTTTAATTTTTCTGATTTCTCTCAGACTGTTCAAGTTCAGTTGGACAATATCCACCATATCATAGATAAGTTTTCGCAAATGCCTAAGGGTCGAAACTGGTTTTCTTGGTTTCACTGGAGATGGCTGGTAATTACAGATATGCTTTGGTTATGTAAATATACTCCTATTATGTTATTGTGTGTGCGCAATTTAAGTAGTAGCTTAAAACCTATTCATGCTGAAGTTACTCTACAAGAAGATATGTCAAAGAAATAATCAATCTTCCCATGTTTTCTTCCGCCTGCTACTTCTATAGCTTTTCTTCTTCCTTCCTACTTACAACCCTTAAATAGAATTCGTGCCTCATATCAAATTTACCGAGTATCATATTTCTTCCAAGTGGTAAATATAACTCAAGACAAATTCTGGGCATAGAAGCCACAGGGCATAAATATGCAAAGAAGTAAAAAGCTAACCTTTTCAAACAATAAGGCTTCTCTCTCACTTACCTTTACATTTCCATGTATGGCCCCGGAAAATGACTGGTTAGCCAGAGACGTGTAAGATTCCTCAAGGGAGGAACAGCCTAAGACAGGCACAGTTGCAGGGGGGCCATCAGGTGAGAAATTGGGGATCAACAGAGGTGAGGCTTAGAACCTCACCCCCCCCCTGTTCTGAGAGAAATCTTCTGCATACGTGTTTTATTGCCCTTGTCTAGCTTGGATTAACACATAGTCTACAGGCACACACCTGATCATCTACATTTGCTCTCTTACAACACTAAACTATGTTTTCTACCTTTATCTTGTATCTACCTACCACTTCAGCATTTTATTAAAAATAATAATAATAAAGAGAGAAATGTGGTATCCACATGTAAATCAAGAATAAAAACCAAATGAGTATTCATATTTGAACTGACTGTTTATAGTTCATAATGCATGAGCAAAACCGAAAGTTTCTGTGATGACTGCCCTTGTACTGTTCACCACGTAACTTATTCACTATGTAAGAATTTGTTCTCCATGTAAGAACTTGTTCATTATGCTTCAGAAGTTTGGAGACTGACAAAAATTAGGCTTGGGGTGGATTAATAATTGTGCATTGAGCATTGACTCCCCTATACAGAATTTTATTGTTAACAACCATTTGATCAATAAATATCACAAAAAAAAGAAATTACACACTTCCAATTGTAAAATAAATAAGTAACCGGGATGTAATGTATAGCATAAGGAATATAGTCAAAACATTATAAAAACTTGGTGTGGTGATAGCTAGTACCTAGAATTATCATGTATATAAATGTTGAATCACTGTGATGTACACCTGAAACTAATGTAATACTGTGTGTCAACTACCCTTCAATAGAAAAAAAAATAAGTATTGAAAACAGAACATGTAAAAATTAAAAAACCTGCATATAAGTGGACCAATGCAGTTCAAGCCTGTGCTGTTCAAGGATCAACTGCACAAAAATATATACAGTCATAATACTATTTTGAAATTCAAGGAGTGACAATACTGAAAAGCAAAATAATTTACTTCTCTGCAATTCTTAGTCTGTTGCTGAACCTTCTAGGACAGTTCTGTTCATGTACACAGATCACTTTTTAAATTTTAACTAAATGTTTTTCAAACGTAATATTGGTTAAAGAGACTATGTGGACATGGTTTTCTTTTTTTTTCCTATGTTTTTCTTTTATTTTAAATTTTTATTTTGGTGTCATTAATCTACTATTACATGAAGGTCATTCTGTTTACTAGGCTCCCTCTTCACCAAGTCCCCCCCACATCCCCGTTCACAATCACTGTCCATCAACATAGTAAGATACTGTAAAATCACTACTCATCTTCTCTGTGTTGCACAGCCCTCCCCGTGCCCCCTGCTACACTATACATGCTAATCGTAATGCCCCCTTTCTTTTGTTCCCGCCCTTATCCCTCCCTTCCAACCCGTCCTCCCCAGTCCCTTTCCCTTTGGTAACTATTAATCCATTCTTGGGTTCTGTGCTTCTGCTGCTGTTTTGTTCCTTCAGTTTTCTTTTGTTCTTATACTACACATATGACTGAAATCATTTGGTACTTGTCTTTCTCTGCCTGGCTTATTTCACTGAGCATAATACCCTCTAGCTCCATCCATGTTGTTGTGAATGGAAGGATCTGTTTTTTTCTTATGGCTGCATAATATTCCATTCTGTATATGTACCACATCTTCTTTATCCATTCATCTACTGATAGACATTTAGGTTGCTTCCATATTTTGGCTATTGTAAATACTGCTGTGAAAAACATAGGAGTGCATCTGTCTTTTTCAAACTGGATTGCTGCATTCTTGGGGTAAATTCCTAGAAGTGGAATTCCTGGGTCAAATGGTATTTCTATTTTGAGCATTCTGAGGAACCTCCATACTGCTTTCCACAATGTTTGAACTAATTTACATTCCCACTAGTAGTGTAGGAGGGTTCACCTTTCTCAACAACCTCGTCAACATTTGTTGTTGTTTGTCTTTTGGATGGCAGCTATCCTTACTGGTGTGAGGTGATATCTCATTGTGGTTTTAATTTGCATTTCTCTGATGACAAGTGATGTGGAGCATCTTTTCATGTGTCTGTTGGCCATCTGAATTTCTTCTTTAGAGAATGGTCTATTCAGCTCCTCTGCCATTTTTTATTTGGATTATTTGCTTCTTGTTTGTTAAGGTGTGTGAGCTCTTTATATATTTTGGATGACAACCCTTTATCGTATCTGTCATTTATGAATATATTCTCCCACACTGTAGGATAACTTTTTGTTCTATTGATGGGGTCCTTTGCTGTACAGAAGCTGTTCAGCTTGATATAGTCCCATTTGTTCTTTTTTGCATTTGTTTGCCTTGGGAGATATGTTCAAGAAGAGGTCACTCATGTTTATGTCTAAGAGATTTTTACCTATGTTTTATTTTAAGAGTTTTATGGTTTCGTGACTTACATTCAAGACTTTGATTCATTTCGAATTTACTTTTGTGTATGGGGTTAGACAGTGATCCAGTTTCATTCTCTTACATGTAGCTGTCCAGTTTTGCCAGCACCATCTGTTGAAGAGACTGTCATTTCCCCATTGTATGTCCATGGCCCCTTTATCGAATATTAGTTGACCATATATGTTTGGGTTAATCTTTGGAGCCTCTATTCTGTTCCATTGGTCTGTGGCTCTGTTCTTGTGCCAGTACCAAATTCTCTTGATTACTGTGGCTTTGTAGTAGAGCTTGAAGTTGGGCAGCGAGTTCCCCCCACTTTATTCTTCCTTCTCAGTATTGCTTTAGCTATTCGGGGTCTTTGGTGTTTCCATATGAATTTTTGAACTACTTGTTCCAGTTCATTGAAGAATTCTGTTGGTAGTTTGGTAGGGATAGTATCGAATCTGTATATTGCTTTGGGCAGGATGGCCATTTTGACGATATTAATTCTTCCTAGCCAGGAGAATGGGATGATTTTCCATTTGTTAGTGACCTGTTTAATTTCTCTTAAGAGTGTCTTGCAATTTTCAGGGTATAGGTCTTTCACTTCCTTGGTTAGGTTTATTCCTTGGTATTTTATTCTTTTTGATGCTATTGTGAATGGAATTGTATTCCTGATTTCTCTTTCTATTAGTTTATTGTTAGTGTATAGGAAAGCCAAAAATTTCTGTGTTAATTTTGTATCCTGCAACTTTGCTGAATTCTTATATTAGCTGTAGTAGTTTTGGAGTGGAGTCTAGGGTTTTTCATGTACAATAGCATGTCGTCTCCACATAGTGACAGTTTGATTTCTTCTTTACCAATCTGGATTCTTGTATTTCTTTGTTTTGTCTAATTGCCGTGGCTAGGACCTCCAGTACTATGTTGAATAACAGTGGGGAGAGTGGGCATTCCTGTCTTGTTTCCGATCGCAGAGGAAAAGTTTTCAGCCTCTCGCTGTTCAGTATGATGTTAGCTGTGGGTTTATCATATATGGCCTTTATTATGTCGAGGTACTTGCCCTCTATGCCCATTTTGTTGAGAGTTTTTATCATGAATGGAGGTTGAATTTTGTCAAACGCTTTTTCAGCATCTATGAAGATAATCATGTGGTTTTTGTCTTTTTTTGTTGATGTGGTGGATGATGTTTATGAATTTTCAAATGTTGTACCATCCTTGCATCCCTGGGATGAATCCCACTTGGTCATGGTGTATAATCCTTTCGATGTATTTTCCAATTTGGTTTGCTAAAATTTTGTTGAGTATTTTTGCATCTAGGTTTATCAGGGATATTGTTCTGTAAATTTCTTCTTTGTTGGGGCCTTTGCCTGGTTTTGATATTAGGGTGATTTTGGCTTCATAGGATGAGTTTGGGAGTATTCCCTCCTCTTCCATTTTTGGAAAAGTTTAAGGAGAGTGGGTATTATGTCTTCTCTGTATGTCTGATAAAATTCTTAGGTAAATCCGTCTGGCCTGGGGGTTTTGTTTTTGGGAAGTTTTTTATTAGTGCTTCAATTTTGTTGCTGGTAATTGGTCTTTTTAGATTTTCTGTTTCTTTCTGGGTCAGTCTTGGAAGGTTGTATTTTTCTAGGAAGTTGTCCAGTTCTCCTAGTTTTTCCAGCTTGCTAGCATATAGATTTTCATAGTACTCTCTAATAATTCTTTGTATTTCTGTGGGGTCCACCGTGATATTTCCTTTCTCGTTTCTGATTCTGTTGATGTGTGTTGACTCTCTTTTTCTCTTAATAAATTTGGCTAGAGGCTTATCTATTTTGTTTATTTTCTCAAAGAACCAGCTCTTGGTTTCATTGATTTTTGCTATTGTTTTTTTTCTTCTCAATTTTATTTATTTCTTCTCTGATCTTTATTATGTCCCTCCTTCTGCTGACCTTAAGCCTCATTTGTTCTTCTCTTCCCAATTTTGATAATTTTGATATTAGACTATTCATTTGGGATTGTTCTTCCTTCTTTAAATATGCCTTCACTGCTATATACTTTCCTCTTAAGACTGCTTTTGCTGCATCCCACAGAAGTTGGGGCTTTGTGTTGTTGTTGTCATTTGTTTCCATATATTGCTGGATCTCCATTTTAATTTGGTCGTTGATCCATTTATTATTTAGGAGAATGTTGTTAGGCCTCCATGTGTTTGTTTGTCTTTTTTGCACAATTTATTTCTAGTTTTATACCTTTGTGGTCTGAAATGTTTGGTAGATTTGTTGGTTTTTTTGAGGTAATTCAAATGTTTGAATTTACTGAAGCTCTTTTTGTATTTACTAAGGCTCTTTTTCTGGGCTAGTATGTGGTCTATTCTGGCAATGTCCCATGTGCACTTGAGAAGAATGTGTATCCTGTTGCTTTTGGGTGTATAGTTGTATAGATGTGTGTTAGGTCCATCTGTTCTAGTTTGTTGTTTAGTGCCTCTGTGTCCTTACTTATTTACTGTCTGGTGGATCTGTCCTTTGGAGTGAGAGGTGTGTTAAAGTCTCCCAAAATGAATGCATTGCATTCCATTTCTTCATTTAACTCTGGTAGTATTTGTTTCACATATATTGGTGCTTCTGTATTGGGTCCATATATGTTTATAATGGTTATATCCTCTTGTTGGACCGAGCCCTTTATCATTTTGTAGTGTCCTTCTTTATCTCGTTATTTTCTTTGTTTAGAAGTCTATTTTGTCTGATACTAGGATTGCAACATCTGCTTTTTTCTTCCTGTTGTTTGCATGAAATATACTTTTCCATCCCTTGACTTTTTATCTGTGCATGTCTTTGGGTTTGAGGTGAGTCTCTTGTAAGCAGCATATAGATGGGTCTTGCTTTTTTATCCATTCCAGTTCTCTGTGTCTTTTGATTGGTGCATTCAGTCCATTTACATTTAGGGTGATTATTGAAAGGCATGTACTTATTGAAATTGCAGGCTTTAGATTCGTGGTTACCAAAGGTTCAAGGTCAGCTTGTTTACTACCTTACTGTCTAACTTAACTCGCTTATTGAGCTGTTATAAACAGTCTGATGATTATTTTTCTCCCTTCTTATTCCTCCTCCTCCCTTCTTCATATGTTGGGTGTTTTGTTCTGTGCTCTTTTTAGGAGTGCTCCCATCTAGAGCAGTCCCTGTAGGATGCCCCGTAGAGGTGGTTTGTGGGAGGCAAATTCCCTCAACTTTTGCTTGTCTGGGAATTGTTTGATCCCTCCTTCATATTTAAATGATAATCGTGCTGGATACATTATCCTTGGTTCCAGGCCCTTCTGTTTCATTGCATTAATTATATCATGCCATTCTCTTCTGGCCTGTAAGGTTTCTGTTGGGAAGTCTGATGATTGCCTGATGGGTTTCCCTTTGTAGGTGACCTTTTTTTCTCTCTCTTGCTGCCTTGAATAATCTGTCCTTGTCTTTGATCTTTGCCATTTTAATTATTATGTCTTGCTGTTGTCCTCTTTTGGTCCCTTCTATTGGGAGTTCTGTGTACTTCCATAGTCTGAGCAACTTTTTTCTCCCCCAGTTTTGGGAAGTTCTCAGCAATTATTTCTTCAAAGACACTTTCTATCCCTATTTCTCTCTCTTCTTCTTATGGTACACCTATAATGTGGATATTGTTCCGTTTGCATTGGTCACACAGTTCTCTTAATATTGTTTCATTCCTGGAGATCCTTTTCTCTCTCGCTGCATCAGCTTCTATGTGTTCCTGTTCTCTGATTTCTATTCCATCAGTGGTCTCTTGCATCTTATCCATTCTGCTTATAAATTCTTCCAGAGATTGTTTCACTTCTGCAATCTCCCTCCGGATGTCATCCTTTAGCTCTTGTATATTTCTCTGCAGCTCCATCAGCATGTTTATGATTTTTATTTTGAATTATTTTTCAGGGAGACTGGTTAGGTCTATGTCCTTCTCAGGGATTGTGATTTTGGTCTGTATCTGATTCTTCTGCCTTTTCTTGGCAATAGAGGTAGTTTGAAGACCTGGCACATGTGATGGCTTTGAGAACATCCCTTCTTATTGGTTTGTGGCCTTCCTCTTCTGTGATAACAGGGACCTCTAGCTGCTTGTGCTGGGCAGCTGTTTGCAGATGGGTTTTCTGATTCTTACCGGCCACTATGGAGTTTAGCTCCGTGATTGCTGTGAGTGTGGCCTGCCTCTGTTAAGCCTTACTTTTGTTAGCTTTGTTATATAAATTTTTAAATCATATGCTATGTGTATGTCTGATATGGTTTAGGAAAAAAGATTCAGAATTAGATGGTTTTCAAATGGAATATAAAAGGGTTGTATGTTATCAGATATTATCCACAGTTCTGTTTCCACTCACTATTAGGAGAAAATGTCATTGGTTAGTTGTTTCAGTAAGTGCAGGGTGGAGGAATATTGTTTAACAAAGACCGGTGAAATATAAATATTTAAAAGTTCCTTTTTGTAAATCAAAATTTAAAATACTATTATTAAATCTAAATCATGGACCTTATTACCTTATTTACTTCTTAAATATCCATGACAACTGGTACTACAGTTTAGTCATTAAAATGTTCATATGTGAGCATACTTGAGAAGTAGCAAAAGAGGCCGCTTTCTAAGTGTAGTATTGAAATTCAATATTAGTGTTTTGCTACAAGCCTAGAGACTATTAGTTGCAATGTAACTGGGTTCTTGATAGGATCATGGGTTCTGGTCATGTGGACCAAATAATTTATCGGCATTAATTAGCCAAAGGTTGGTACCATTCTCCCATCGGCCCATAGATGCACTGTATTTTCTATGCTACCAAAAAAGTGTGAATTATTAATCAGTCTCCATCATTAGAAGAAATTAGTACACGTGCCCTACTTAGATGTCCATGGCCAAGTAATTTGAAATGCTTCTTATGTTGCTCCAGTTATGTAACACATGTTCTATCAATATATGTTAATTAAAATTTGTGTTCTCTTTTCAGAGTTCTGAGTTCATATTGAGTTCAACTAAAATTTATTGATGGCTGCTTGGTTTCAAAATACTGTGCTCAGTACTATGGGGTTGCAGAAATGCCCTCAGGGAATCCACAGCCTAGACAGAAAACCACTGGTAGAATTCAAGAGAAAAGAAAGATAGCAACTTGTTTTATTTCAGAAGATCTGAAGTCATAGCCTTTTTAATTAATTAGCTTTTTTATTTAATTTTGTTTTTCAGCCTTTGCCAGAGTTGCCTCATGTTCCAGGACATGTTCTCTCTGGAAGTACATTTTCAGACTGTCTCATGGTGGTGCAGTTCTTATGAAAGTTTGGTAAAGTTTTGGGCTTTGATGTGAATATTGATGTTCCAATTCTGAGTGTTCTTCAAACGGGATTGCTAAATATAGGGGACAGCGTAGGTGAAGTACAAGACTTGCTTGTGAGGCTTCTCTCAGCTGCTGTATGTGATCCATGTCTAATTACAGGATACAAGGTAAAAAAACAAAAATACAAAAATTCATTTTAATTTGTACCCTCAGTGCATTGATAGCTGGCTTTAGCATATTAGCAGAAGAGTGTATACACACTGATCCAATTTTTTCCCATCTCATAAAGTTAAGTGTAGATTTGCATTCAGTTGCAAATGGTCCACATCTAGGAAAACCTGGTTCATAAAGCCTAGGGAATGTGGATATTCCCAAATTACTCTTATTTTCCTCTAGCTTTTGGCCAAAAGCAAGCTGACTTAAGGAAAGTGATATTCAGCAAAAGAGAATTTATAAATCATAAAGAATTAAAATTTATGTATGCCTTTTGAAATTATGCTGTGTGCTCTCAATCACTGTGAATAATGGAGGCTAATGGCAGCACCTCTAAGATCAGCATGTTAAGACTCTGTACCTCTCAGTGGATACTCAAGAAATTCAAATTTATCATAATTCCAGCAATGATACACATTTCAGTCAGCTTTGCTGTAGATAATATGGTGGAGAGAGAAGTTCCGAGATGCACCAGTTGCTTGTTATTCCATTTTCCTATTTAGTATACCAGACAATAAAGTCCATGACACTCTAGAGCTGGAAAACACAACAATAGTGCCCCTGGAACTCCCGCAACCACTACTGATAGAACGCCTAGATAAAGCCTTAGAAATCTTGAGATAGTTTCTGTAGTCGAAGAAGGTATGATTTCTACTCATCTGTTTACATACTCTCCTTCCCGCCTGTTAACCAAGGGTCTAAAGAAGGAATAGAAAGATGCAAGTACTCAAATACTTGTCTGTTATCTGTTGCCTATTTTTATCTTCACTTCATGTAAAGTGTGAATAAAGCCCTTTTCAGTAATATATAGATAATATAATAACAATATATTAAAATCTTAATTGTTTTCATGTTCTGTATGGTTAGGATCAATACAGACAAAAATGCCGAACTTTTATAGGCCGAAACAGCTCTTGGAGAACATTTGCTGAATGTTGGTGTGAATGGAGACAATGTTTCTGAGATCTTGCAGATCTTTATGGAAGCCGGTTATGGACAGACTGAGCTCACTGAAAGCCTGAGGACCATGTTCTATTTGCAACCATTTTGTTTACTTAATAAATCTGTTAATTATTCATATAAGGAAACATAAAAATCGTTTTTTCTTACTATAGCACCGGAATGTAGCACCTTTGCAAGAATCCGGAATTTTTCTTTCTTTGACATCTTTCAGTGATAAATAACTACCTGATTTTCCTTCGCAGCCATTAATAGAATTATCCAGCTTTTTATTTTATGTGCTAATAACAATTTAATATTATTAGTTTATTGATGTGTTGTACTTTTTAAAAACTACTTACTCACATTTAATAGTCAAAGTAAAATTTGCACTCTAGTATTTCAAGTTTTGGCGAACAAATCCATATTCAGCTTGTTCTTGCTATTCGTTATTTTACATATTTCAGTTATGTTACTTTTAGCTCTTTACCTTTCTAGGGATAGGACCAATCCATATATTTCTGAGCCATGCATTTCTACCATTGGTGGACATATTAAGTCTTCTGTACATCTCTTAGCTGTGTTACTGTATTGATATAATTTTTCATTTGTTTTTGCTACTCATTGACATCATTTTTACTTAGCAAGAATGGCAACAGTTTACTCGCCATGTTAACATATTGCATAATAGATTAATTTCTGTCTTCTAATGATTTTTTGCATTAACAGTGAAATTGACAAGAACATTGATTATATGTCAAACTTGAGGAGAGATAAACGGGTGGTAGAAGGTAAACTCCACAAGTAAGTCCTGTTTTATTAAAGTTAGTATACTGTTTCCCATTGTAAAAATTCCCCAGTAAAACATAAATTGCAAAGATAGAATTTAAACTTTACTTTGTCTAAGAAATAAAAAAAGGTAAAGCTTAGTTAAGATGAATTAAGAAATTAATAAAACCCAGGGTGAGAGTCTGCAATGGACAAAAGTTGTAATTACAGTCATTGAACATCGTATGCTTCAAAGTTAGAAGAAAGTCAGTTTCCCTTTCTGATCTCACAGTCAAGCAATCACGTTTTCTAGGATTGTTGTTGCTATCAACTTACTGTTGTCATATGTAGAATCTGTTCAGAACTACATCTTTTTAAAATTGCTTTCTAATTAAATTTTGCTTTCATAGACTCTAAAATACACAAATGTATTCAGAATTAAAACTTAATTAGCTTTCCACCAGGAAATATAATGATGAAATTATTCAATTTCTATGTAAGAAGATATTTCTTTGCATAATTTGAACAGAAATTTATTCATTCTAATAGCATGGGATCAGGAATTATCATTGGCCATTGCTAGAGTTATTTTTTCAGCTTTCTAAGTTTTATTTTTTTTAATATATCTAATTCCAAAGAGATTCCTAATAATTCTTAAAAGTCAATATATTCTGTAATTTCTGGAAACATATTTCTTAAATTTCCTTAATTCTAATTTTATTGCCTTTGACTTATTACTCACCCATAAGGCATTTTTGCTTAAAACTCGCATTATTCTCTCTAAAAAGTATGAAGAGAAGCTTTTCTTGTGCATAATAATTTTGTTACATTTAAAGGCTCAGAATCATTCATGCTAAGAAAGCAGGCAAGAGAGACACTTCAGGTGGCATCAATCTTGAAGAAGAGCAGCACTTGTCGGCCACCCCCACATCAGGATGCAAGCGAAGAAGGGCAGGGACAGTGATGCTGACAGTGATGATGAGGAGGAGGAAGACAAGGAAGACAAAAAAGGAAAGAAAATCGATGTCTGTGAAGATGAAGTAATCAAGATTAGGTAGATTTTATTACTTAACGAAGAAAACATACTGAAAACAACAGAATTTGGGGGTCAGGTGGATTTCGGTTTTAAATTCATTTTGAATGCCTACTTGCCTCCGTTTCTTCATCTGAAAACTGAATATTTATAACAATCACCTTGTAAAGTTTTTTGCGATGGTTTAATAATTGCCCACACGTAGGATGGACTTACACTGAATAAACAAAGTCACCATTTTCTTTTTATAGAACATATTGAGAGTTCTTCAAAGAACCATGCAGTTTCTTAATTTCATATATCCTCTTTCATTCTGGTAAAATACTAGCTTACATGTGTACAATACTTCATGCCTTGAAAGTATTGTCACATTTAGTGAAACTGATGTATTTCTCAAGCATCAGTTTATTATGTGCTTAGCTCTGGGCACTTTTGATCAAAGATGAGTAAGGTACTGAAATTCCTCTCTCAACTTACAGTCTCACTGAGGAAGATTTGCCATAAGAAAATGTAATGTGCTACATGTCAACTGCTTTGCTGGTTGTATTTACTCTGTGCTAAGCAGGCAGAAAGGAAGGGCATTGAACCTTTATGAGGAATAGGTCCTCATGAAGGCTTTCTGGGCCCATTGGCTGAGGCTAAAAGGTGGGCTGAATGTTAACCTGGGGAAGAACCCGTAGAAAATTGCTCAGGCAGAAAGTACAGCATAAACGGACGTAGAAATCTGAAAGCACGATGCGCTTTAAGTGACTGACAAGTGCTTCATTGTTATTAGAGAGCCTCCTATCAACAACTATGAACTAGTATTTATACTTTTTTGGTAAGAGGAAGCCATAGCTTCCGCTTTGTAAGTAACAGAATGACAGAGTCACACTTGCTTTTTTTAGTGGCTTACTATGGCAGCTCCATGGAAAATAGAAATAGATTTGGGGTAGGGAAAGATCAGATGTGGAAAGATCAGTCAGGAGATGTTGCAAGAGTTTAGTGAGTTGTAGGGTCCAAAATGATCCCGATGGTAGTTGGGAAGAAGGAGGAAAATATTTCAGTAAATACTTAGGAAGAAGAATGAATAGTATTTGAACTGGTAGGTTGATGGAAGGGTAGGATTGATTCCCAACCATCTGGTTTGGGAGGCTGCATGGTATTCTTGCCATGAACTGAGTGAGAGAAATCAGGAGGAACAGAGTAAATAGATGATAGAGGAGGAGGTGAGTGCACAACAGATAATGGAAGACAAGAAATAATGGTCGGTTTATTTTGGACATGTTAAGTTTGAGGTGCCTATGCAGCAGTTCTGCAGCAAGTTGGATATAAGAATCTCAAGCCTAAAGATGAGTTCAGTCATGAAAATCTAGATCTGAAAGTTATTCACACAGACAATAGTTTAAAATCATGAGGTGGGTGATATTTGTACAGGTGGACTGGTTTAGGGAACAGAGTAGTAGACTGAAGTTGGAACCTCAGGGGATGTCAATATTTAAGAGGACACCATAGGGCTCCTTGTTGAAGAAGGAGAAGTTGTAGAGGTAGGAGAGGTCTGTAATGGGTCAAGGATCTCTGAGGCCATCACCAGAGTCAGTGACTCACTAGGAAGGCTCACACAGCAGAATCAGCGAGAGAAAAGGCATGTGAGCCACGGCCCAGAGGAAACCAGACCCACAATGTGAAGTCTTTTCCAAGTAGAGTCACACAGGATGGGCTTAAGTCCCCTAGGAATGAATTATGACAGGTATAAAATTCCCAGGAGAAAAACAGGTGTTCAGTATACACCCCATTGTTAGCACAGTTGGGTTCCAGTGAGCCAATCTTATCAGCGTGGGAGGAAACCATCTGAAATACAAGTTCCCAGACACCAGCCAGGGACTAGCCTTGTACGCAGGCCTTTCAAAGGAGAGCAGTCAGAGCTGAAATGTCAACTCTTTCCTACACACGTAGTAGTAGCAAAAATCAAGAAAACTGAACATTTCAAAAAGTAGGGAGTGATAAACAATGTTAATGCAGCAGGAGTCTAGTGTCTGTTGGATCAGGCAAGGCAGAGGTCACTGGGGACCAGTGGCAGCACAGTTGTTAGACGGGTCTGACCAGGAGCTGGGCAGTGATGGATCAAGAGCGATAGAAGGTGAGGTGAGGATGACTTCTGTAAGCATTTTGCCTCAGAGGAAAAGGTGGTTCCTAAAGGGGAACAGATACCAAGGAATAATCAGATGTGAAAGACTAAATTTGATTTCAGGTTGAAGGGAAAGGGTCAGTAACAGAGGGGTGTTGAAGAGATAAAGAAAATACTGACCACCTGTTTTTCTCCTGGGAATTTTACACTTGTCATTTATACCCCAAATCTATTTCTATTTTCCATGGAGCTGCCATAGTGAGCCACTAAAAAAAGCAAGTGAGACTCAATCAATGGGGCAAGGTAGATAAACACTACTAAAATTTGTTACTAATTATTTAAAAATAATTAATGTTTCTTAAACCACATATATCATTTAAAGTGACTTTTTATGAGTAGTGAATTATAGAGTTAGATTATAGGGTTTCATTGATCAAAATCCTGGCAAATGTATATGTTATTAATGTTAGAAAACAGTTTCAAACCTTTTTAAGGTAATTATTTTAGGACCTAATAAGTCAAAATAACATTTATTTTAAGTGATTTTAGAGTTATTTGTTATGATGAAGAACTGGTAGCCACTTATCAATTGCCTAAAAAATGTTAACTATTTAATGAGCCCAATGATAAGATAGATACATTATTCCTCAAAAGTATGTTAGATTCTTGATTAAAGTTTAGAAACAGTGTCAGGAATTAAAACTCCCTAGAAGATTAATTTCAGGGATCCTTTCTGTTGAGACCCATGTGCTCGCTTTCAGTTAGAAGGTCCTGCCCTTGACTAAGTCATCCCCCTTTGTCTCAAAGATGATTCCCTCTTCTACACACTCCTCGTTCCTTCAGCACATGGACTCTGTATATCTAAACCTTAGAATTGTGTTGAAACCTATGTGGGCATTAACTTCACAAGTTGGCCTGGTAACAGGTTATGTGGATGATTGAATTTTGAAACATAGGGACATACAATGGCCTCTCTTTTGGTTAGGAAATCATGGATAACCACAGCAGGGACAAGTTCTTTGTGCCTAGTCTCCTTGCCTTTCTCTCTGAACTGTCAAGTTCTACACATCTCTTAAAATTATAAGGATTATTAGCCAAAACTCCTTTGCTTTAAACAAACCTTAGACACTTTACTTCCTTTTCAGCTTAAGGAGAGTCTTAGAAACAGCAGTAAGTTTATTTGACTGATACATAGTTACTTTGATGTCTTTTGCAAGTATGTTTTATTACTGCTGCATGAATTGTATTTTTGTATAAGCGTATTATCAAACATTTGCCCTGTGAGTCAAAAGATCACTTTAGAATCATACAGACATGTAATTATGTAATTATCCATTTGAGGGTCATTGGGCCTGTTCTCTTTTAAGGTTTCTTTCCTGAAGTAGAAATTGTGTTACTGTTAGCACAAGTAATATGCCTAAATGCCTCTGTAACTTGTTCTCCTGAATTGGATGTGAAGTAGATAAATGATAGATAATACTAAATCTCATGAGGCTTTCTTTTCATTTCCTTTTGTTGGGGAGATAACTATACTTATCCAGAAATATCTGCTCATGAGTGGTTGGTGGCAGTGTGGCTTTTTAAAAATGCTTCTAGAAAATGAACACCTGAAACAAATTTTACTTTTTTAAACCTAAGAGGTACCTGCATTTTCTAGGTACAATTTTCAGAAAGAGGGAAAGTAACCAGTTTGCATACTGTGTGCCTGGAAGTTTGCTGGTTACTTTCAGATCTGTTTTTCTTAGCCCTCACAAATACCCCCATGTTGCAGGAAATGTTATTATCAATTTACAGATAAGGAAATAGTCTTAGAAGAGTTACGTAGTTTGCCCATAGAAGTAGCGTGGCTAAGATACAAAGAAAATACATGTACCTTTTACTTCACGCTTTCCCTCTAAAACATATAATTTGGTGGTTGTTTTCCTATATTCATTTTCTAGAATGAAAGATTTCATGTAATCACTAGTAAAATACCACTTAAGAAATTAGTAATATATATTGTAGGGATTATTTTTCTTCTAAAAGCTCAATGTGTTCAAAATATAACATCTTCTTTGCCCTAAAAATGACTCCTTCAGTGAATGGTACCAGGATTTTTGCAGTCTCCCAGATTTAAACTCTTAACGTAATTTACTACTTCCTTCGTCTCCCTCACCCCTCTGTGCCTCATACCCATGAGTTGTCATGATTTAACATTTCTAATTAGTTAATAATCTCTTATATCAATTTGTTTTTCTCCATTCTATTTCTTTTACATATGTAAGTCCCACATTTTCCCTCCCTCTTGAATCACTGCAGTGGAATACTAACCAGATTTGACAATTTCAATCCTTTCCCTGCTCCAGGCCATCTTAGAACTATTGCCGTAATATCTTTGTAAGCATAGT
The DNA here is from genome assembly GCF_030020395.1 of Manis pentadactyla. Classification (NCBI taxonomy): domain Eukaryota; kingdom Metazoa; phylum Chordata; class Mammalia; order Pholidota; family Manidae; genus Manis; species Manis pentadactyla. The sequence continues at coordinate 91,487,282 of NC_080024.1, read as the reverse complement.
TCTCTTGTTTAACCTCCCTCAAAAGATCATGTTATTGACCATGGTCAAGCATTTATAGCTCTAGATCGTTTAACCCTGAACTCATCCTTGCCTCATCTCCTGTCTTACCTCTTCACGTACCTTTCATGTCAAGATACATCAGACTCTTTCTGGAATGCCCTGCCCTCTTTTCTCTGATTGATCGAATCCAAACCAGTCTTTGGTTGCTAATTAAGACACAACTTATTCCATGTAGCCTCTCTTGGTAAAGATTCCCACAAAAGTAATCTCACATTCTCCTGAACTCCATGACTCTTAATCTCTACCTCTTTTGGGGTCCCTATGGCTTCCTCTGTGTAGTGGTTTTTATTTTCTTAGTGTGATGTGCATGTGTCTCCCTACCAGATGATTAATTTACAAAGAACCAAGAGATGAAGCTTACTCATTTCCAAAGCGCCCATCCTAGTGCTTTGCATATAGGAGGCCTTCATTAAATATTCACCGATTGATTGAATAAATCTTAAAACCAGTAAATGATACTGTAGTTTGTCATGTATATGATGAAGGTGACCAAGCAGCAAGTGTTGAAGTGCTAGAAAAACAGATTGAAAAGCTGAGTAAAGTAAGCACTTTACAGATTATAGCTTACATCATTTTGCAATGTTTTAAAAATCCACCTTGTATGGGATTCCTTTTTTATGACTGCTAAATAAAAGCAAGCTTCTTGTAAGTAATTATAATGGGGAGCTCCCGAAACATTCTCACAATTGGACCGTAAAAGTTTCTTGCCAATGTTAAAGGCCTCCCTCTTAAGACATGGAACTAACTTAATCAAGAGCTATATTCTTTAGCTCTTTATTTAAATACAAAATATCAGTAAATGCATGGTTTTATTTCTTGTAATTCATTACTTTTAAAATACAGTCGGATTTCATGGTAATAGTTTCAGCATCCTGTTTTATTTTACATTAGTGTATTTGTAGGCTTTATTTGCACTGGACCTATAAACTATATATGTATGTACTTCTCATGTAAAATGAAATTTCATTAGCATTAGTGAAGTATTTCAGTATTAGTATTATGAGATATCTGTATTTTATGTCATTATTAGATACATCACACAGTTATTCCAAAATTCAGTCATATGCTGCCTAAGGTTTGTAGCATGTCTGGTATGACCCTCAGCTCCTCAAGGAAGGGCATCAAGTGAACTGGTGGCAACACAGGTGAGGTCCCAAGGGAGCCCAGGTGTGGGGATGCTCACACCGGGGGCAGCTTGCATAGCATGGTCAGGGGTGTTGCCAGCAGATCAAGAAGAAAGAGTGAATGCTAAATGGAAAAAGCCATGAATTCAGGCTCTGCTAGTGATAGGGTCACAATTTCCCATCACGTTCCTGAAAACTGAAGAGAATTAGCCTCCAAGGCTGTTGGATGGTGGGGGCCTGGCACCTGATGCCAACTCATCTTGAGGAGAAGGAGAGTGAGGCCAAATGAGCACAAGGGAGGGCTGAGTGCCTCTCAGCCTGGACTCGAGTGATGGTTGAGAATGTGCTGCAAGCCCGTAGCAGCCAAGCCATCGTGCAGCAGAAGCTGGGTTCTTATGTGGCCCTGCCAGCAGCGTGGTGGAAGGCACACACTGGGCTGAGCCCAGCCCTTATCTCGGCCCCAGAGCACCGACATGCTGGGAAAGGCCAAGGTGCCAGAATCAGGGCTGCCCACCAGAACTTCTGTGCCAGGTTGGCACCAGGCCACTGGGTGCTGCACTTCCTGGTGGCTGTCCTGCTCCCACTGCCACAAGGATCGGGACCCTTCAGGAAAGGGGCTCACGGAGCAGAGCAGGGTCCAGGAGGAGACAGGTGTGCAGAGGGCAGGAGCTGCCAGGCTACCCAGAAAAGTGTGGCAGAGCTGGGACCAGAGAGGGTGGGCCACACTGCCAGGGCACGCAGGGACTCACAGGAGTTCAGCAGTTAGACACAGGAGAGCAAAGTGTGGATGCCAACAGAAGGTGGGACGCTGGAGCCCAAGGGAGTTTTCTAAGAGTGAATGGAAGGTAGATGGGGAGTTCTGGAGAGCCAGCATTGGCAGAACCCCTGGAACATACCCGGGTGCAGCCGCCTGGGGAGGAAACTGCCATGGAGGCCCGAGGGGTGCGCTTCCTGCCTGGAAGGTCCCACGTGACAAGCACAGGGGTGGGAAGGACCAGAGCATCTGTCCTCCGACATCCCACATGCGGGACATGAGAGCACCCTAGATGCCTGAGAGAAAAAGAGCAGGCTTCATGGAGGCATCGAGTTGGAAGTCCGTGCTTGGCAGCAGGAGGCTGGGTGGCTGAGAGGAGGTGCCTGGTGGGGACCACACCTCCTTCAAACAGGCAGTGGTGAATGTCCCACTTGGGAGGTGCCACTTCTTCACACAGCTCCCAGGAGGTTCCCCACCAGAGCCAAGGTGATGGCGAAGCAGCAGGCGTGTGAAGAGCCCAGGCCCACCTGGAGGGCAGGAGGCTCCTGGAGACATGCGGACAGTGCCAGTGAGGAAGTTCTTCTTCGGGAGATCTGGGGTCAAGTCAGGAGTGGGTAACCAAGTCAGGCGCCCTGGTTGTACAGGCCCGCGAGGGTCACAAGCACACATGGCTCAGCTGAGAAGAGGCTGTGGGAACCCAGACACTGGGGTGTGAGCAATCACGACACAGCTCAGTGGCCAATGGAGTGGATGCCAGCAGATGTCAGAAAACATCTGAATCATGGGAAAACCAAGAGCAGCGATCACATAAGCTGCTGGGCCCCAGGGAGCACCAGCCAGGGACAGAGCAGCTGGGGAGCAGGAAGGGGGACACAGGCCTGGCGAGCTGCGGGCTTCTGGCTCTGCAGTCCCGCCCATTAGAACTCAGGCATTGGCTGAGCCCCCTGGACAATAGCTGGCGGCTTGTGGACGCAGGATAGCTCCTGCCGCCCCATCATTTCCCACCTTTCTGTCTGTGTGTGCCCTGGGTGCCTTAGGGGCTCTCCTCAACTCCCGTTTAGGGGCTAATGTCTGTCACAGTTGACACTTTGTGCTTACTCTACATCCTCCCTTCTCTCCAGCCCTAGCAGATGGAGGGTCCCACGTGGCAAGCACAGAGGTGGGAATACTATCTCTACCCTAACCTATCTGTACCCATAACTTAAATCCTAACCCATACCGTAACCCGTATCCTATCCCATACCCTAACCCCTAATCATAAACCCTAACCCATAACCGAATCCTAAGCCTAACCCGTAACTGTACCCTGACCTATAACCTGTACCCTAACTTTAACCTCATCCCTAATCCTAACCCATATCCCAACCCGTATCCTAACGCATATCCTAACCCTATCCCTAACCCCTACCATAACCTAACCCTAACCCTAACACCTTCCCATATCCTAACCCATTCCCATACCCTAATCCTAACCCGTTCCCACAACCTAACCCTAACCTGTTCTTGTACCCTATCCTTAGTTCTCATTCTTTCTCTTCCTATTGTCTGATTTCAAACAAACCCCCTGTAACAAAACCTACACTTCCCTGTGTTCTAATCCTCCATCTCTTAAATGTTAGGCATTGTTTTAATCCTAAATAACTAAATTATGAAATCCCAAAGCCCTGAACCCTTAAATTCAAACATGATTTCTTTGTATACATTAGCAAACAATAATCACAAAAGGAGTTTTTAAATTCTCTACTATATAATGTCAACATTACTAAAATACTTGGGAACAGACTTAATTAAAGTACAAGTATTATACACTGAAAATTTAAAAACATTGATAATAGGAAAAATAAAGAAAAGCTAAATAAATGTAAGGTCCTGCCGTGGTGATGGCAGACTTAATATCTCTAAGATGACAATGGCACAAATGCAACCTACAGCCTCAATGTGGTTCCTGTGAAAATTCCCAAAGCCTTTTGGGAAGAAATGCACCACTGATCCTGTCACATATGAAATTGCAAGGGATCTGAATGAGCCCTTGAAAAGAATCCTGAAAAAGAAAATCAAAGCTGGAGACACAGGCTTCCCCAAATCAAATCTTAGTACAAAGTTAACATTGAATGAAACACTGTGATACTGTCATAAAGATACACAGTTGACCCTTGGACTATAGGCATGTGAACTCCACAGGTCCACTTAAATCATTTTTCCCCCACAAATATATTGGAAAAATGTTAAGTCAACAATTTCAAACATTACTTGTTCTATAGCTTACATTTCTGTGAGAATACAGCACATAATATGTGTAATATACAAAATATTGTTAATTGAGTGTTTACATTATTGGTAAGGCCTCCAGTCAAAATAGGCGATCAGTTTGAGGATAACAAAGTTTTGGTGGAGTCAGATGTTTTATGTATATTGGGACTCTGTTGGGTGTCAGCACCACTAACCCCCATGTTGTTCAAGGGTTGACTGTATATACAGATCAACGTATCTGATGGAAAGCCCAGAAATGGCCCTAACCACCAATGGCCAGTTGATTTCTGACAAGGGTGGTCAACATTAAATTATGGAGAAAAAGTGTCTTTCCAGGAAATGGTGTTTGGCAAACAGCTGTCCACATGCAGAAGAATGAAAATGAACCCTAACTCATATCACATTCGAAATTAACTCAAAATATGTAAGGGCTTATGTGTAATAGGTAAAACATGGGGATAAATGTTCATGACCTTGGATTTAGCTATGGTTTCTCACATCTGAAACCAAAGTACAAGCAACAAGAGGAAGAATAAGTTAATGTTCTTCAAATTAAAATCTTTTCTGCATCAAAAGATACCAAGAAGTGAAAAGACAGTCACAGAAAAGAAAATATCTGCACATTGTACATCTGACAAGAGCCTCTTATCCAGAATGCACCACGAACTTGTACAGTGCAACAAGACAACATCCCAATTTCGTAAATGGATGAGAGACTCCAAGACATACAAACGCTCAACAAGCACATGGAAATGTGTCACACAGAATTCCCTGAACACACATGGGAATGGCTATAATCAGGAAAACTGAAAATCACATGTTGCCAAGGATGCAGAGGAATTGGAGCCCCTAACCTTTGATTGTGGAAATGTAAAACATGCAGCCTGTGTAAAACAGCTTGGTGTTTCCTCATAAAGATAAAATACAATTACCTAATTGTGGTTATACACCCACTCCTATAAAATATCACAAAGAAATGACAATGATGTTGAAACAGAAACTGGCCCACGAGTTCTTGGCATCATTGTTCACCACAGCAAAAAGTCAGGGACAACTTAAATGCCCATCAAAGGGTGAATGGATGGCTAAAACCGGGTTGATCCATAAACTGTATTTTTCTGCCATATAAAGAAACAAAGGAAAATGGTCCACAGCCTCATTGAAAACAGTGTAGTGAGGGGAGAGGGCATCTCCAGAAACTTGAACAGACAGTTAATGTATGAGCAGCAATTCCACTTCCAGGTCTCTGCCCAAACCACATGAAAGCAGGGACTTAGGTAATAGGACACCCATGTTCACAACTGCGTGACTCACAACGGTTAAAAGGTGGAGAAGACCCACGTATCCACAGACAAATGGATGAACAAAGTGTGGTCTCCACACAGTGGAGTAAACAAGGGAGTCCTGGCACCTGCTGCATGGATGGACCCTAAAGCCATTTTGCTCAGTGAAATGCACCAGTCACAGAAGGACGAATATTATGTGATCCCACTTATGTGAGATCTGGCAGAGCCCAACTGAGCTCAAGTCTCTGGAACAGTTCCAGAAAAAAGGAAATGGGATCAGAATGGAAAGACATTTGAGGGGCGGAAGATGGCAGCATGAATAGAGCAGCAGAAATCTCCTCCCAAAACAACATATATCTATGAAAATATAACAAAGACAACCCTTCCTAGAATAAAGACCAGAGGACACAGGACAATATCCAGACCACATCCTCACCTGAGAGAACCCAGCGCCTCATGAAGGGGGTAAGATACAAGCCCCGGCCCCGCGGGAGCCGAGCGCCCCTCCCCCCAGCTCCCGGCGCGAGAAGAGCAGGCAGAGCGGGAGGGAGACGGAGCCCAGGACTGCCGAACACCCAGCCCCAGCCATCCGGGCCAGAGCGCAGGGCGCTCGATACTAGGAAAACAGGGCAGCAAGAACAGTGAGCGGGCACTGGAGGCTGGGCATCAGAGGACATAAGAAAAGCGCGTGACCATTTTTTTTTTTTTTGCTTTTTTGCTGTTTTGTTTTGGCGAGCGCTTTTTGGAAGTCTTAAAGGGATAGGGACCCCAATACCAGGGAAAGAGGGCAAAAAGACTGGTGAGCAGAGGCCTGAGGCTGGCACCGGAGAATAAAGAAAAACGAACGACCCCTTTTTTTGTTTTTTTAATTAAAAACTTTTTTTTTTAATTAAAAATTTTTTTTTTCTTTTTTTTTTTTTGGTGGTCGTTGTTTTGTTTTGGCGGGTGCTTTTTGGAAGTCTTAAAGGGGCAGGGCGGGTCACTTAATCCAGAGGTAGGGAATCCGGGATCTCTGGGCAGCCTAACCCCTGGGCTGCAGGGAGCAGGGAGGCCCCTTACGGAGATAAATAGCCTCCCAGCCGCTCCTGCTCCAACGCGACTCCACCATTTTGGAGTAGCTGCCCGAGCAAGGCCACGCCCACAGCAACAGCGGAGATTAACACCATAGCAGCCGGGCAGGAAGCAGAAACCCTGTCTGCGTGCAGCTGTGCAGCACAAGCCACTAGAGGTCGCTGATCTCCCAGGAGAGGAGGGCCACAAACCAACAAGAAAGGAAGTCCTTCCAGCCGTCACTCGTCCCAGTTCTGCAGACTATTCCTATCACCATGAAAAGGCAAAGCTACAGGCAGACAAAGATCACAGAGACAACACCAGAGAAGGAGACAGACCTAACCAGTCTTCCTGACAAAGAATTCAAAATAAGAATCAAAAACATGCTGACAGAGATGCAGAGAAATACGCAAGAGAAATGGGATGAAGTCCGGAAGGAGATCACAGATGCCAGAAAGGAGATTGCAGAAATGAAACAAACTCTGGAAGGGTTTATAAGCAGAATGGATAGAATGCAAGAGGCCATTGATGGAATTGAAATCAGAGAACAGGAACGCATAGAAGCTGACATAGAGAGAGAAAAAAGGATCTCCAGGAATGAAACAATATTAAGAGAACTGTGTGACCAATCCAAAAGGAACAATATCTGTATTATAGGGGTCCCAGAAGAAGAAGAGAGAGGAAAAGAGATGGAAAGTATCTTAGAAGAAATAATTGCTGAAAACTTCCCCACACTGGGGGAGGAAGTAATCGAACAGATCACGGAAATACACAGAAACCCCAACAGAAAGGATCCAAGAAGGGCAACACCAAGACACATAATAATTAAAATGGCAAAGATCAAGGACAAGGAAAGAGTGTTAAAGGCAGCTAGAGAGAAAAAGGTCACCTATAAAGGGAAACCCATCAGGCTAACGTCAGATTTCTCAACAGAAACCCTACAGGCCAGAAGAGAATGGCATGATATATTTAATACAATGAAACAGAAGGGCCTTGAACCAAGGATACTGTATCCAGCACGACTATCATTCAAATATGACGGTGGGATTAAACAGTTCCCAGACAAACAAAAGCTGAGGGAATTTGCTTTCCACAAACCACCTCTACAGAACATCTTACAGGGACGGCTCTAGATGGGAGCACTCCTAGAAAGAGTACAGTACAAAACACCCAACAAATGAAGAATCGAGGAGGAGGAACAAGAAGGGAGAGAAGAAAAGAATCTCCAGACAGTGTATATAACAGCTCAATAAGCGAGCTAAGTTAGGCAGTAACATACTAAAGAGGCTAACATTGAACCTTTGGTAACCACGAATTTAAAGCGTGCAATGGCAATAAGTACATATCTTTCAATAGTCACCCTAAATGTTAATGGGTTGAATGCACCAATCAAAAGACACAGAGTAACAGAATGGATAAAAAAGCAAGACCCTTCTATATGCTGCTTACAAGAAACTCACCTCAAACCCAAAGACATGTACAGACTAAAAGTCAAGGGATGGAAAAACATATTTCAAGCAAACAACAGTGAGAAGAAAGCAGGGGTTGCAGTACTAATATCAGACAAAATAGACTTCAAAACAAAGAAAGTAACAAGAGATAAAGAAGGACACTGCATAATGATAAAGGGCTCAGTCAAACAAGAGGATATAACCATTCTAAATATATATGCACCCAACACAGGAGCACCAGCATATGTGAAATAAATACTAACAGAACTAAAGGGGGATATAGGCTGCAATGCATTCATTCTAGGAGATTTCAACACACCACACACCCCAAAGGATAGATCCACCGGGCAGAAAATAAGTAAGGACACGGAAGCATTGAACAACACAGTAGAGCAGATGGACCTAATAGACATCTATAGAACTCTACATTCAAAAGCAGCGGGATGTACATTCTTCTCAAGTGCACATGGAACATTCTCCAGAATAGACCACATACTAGGCCACAAGAAGAGCCTCAGAAAATTCCAAAAGATTGAAATCCTACCAACCAACTTTTCAGACCACAAAGGCATAAAACTAGAAATAAACTGTACAAAGAAAGCAAAGAGGCTCACAAACACATGGAGGCTTAACAACACGCTCCTAAATAATCAATGGATCAATGACCAAATCAAAATGGAGATCCAGCAATATATGGAAACAAATGACAACAACAACACTAAGCCCCAACTTCTGTGGGACACAGCAAAAGCAGTCTTAAGAGGAAAGTATATAGCAATCCAAGCATATTTAAAAAAGGAAGAGCAATCCCAAATGAATGGTCTAATGTCACAAATATTGAAATTGGAAAAAGAAGAACAGATGAGGCCTAAGGTCAGCAGAAGGAGGGACATAATAAAGATCAGAGAAGAAATAAATAAAATTGAGAAGAATAAAACAATAGCAAAAATCAATGAAACCAAGAGCTGGTTCTTCAAGAAAACAAACAAAATAGATAAGCCTCTAGCCAGACTGATTAAGAAGAAAAGAGAGTCAACACAAATCAACAGTATCAGAAACGAGAAAGGAAAAATCACGACGGACCCCACGGAAATGCAAAGAATTATTGGAGAATACTATGAAAACCTATATACTAACAAGCTGGGAAACCTAGGAGAAATGGACAACTTCCTAGAAAAATATAACCTTCCAAGATTGACCCAAGAAGAAACAGAAAATCTAAACAGACCAATTACCAGCAACGAAATTGAAGCGGTAATCAAAAAACTACCAAAGAACAAAACCCCCGGGCAAGATGGATTTACATCGGAATTTTATCAGACATACAGGGAAGACATAATACCCATTCTCCTTAAAGTTTTCGAAAAAATAGAGGAGGAGGGGATACTCCCAAACTCATTCTATGAAGCTAACATCACCCTAATACCAAAACCAGGCAAAGACCCCACCAAAAAAGAAAACTACAGACCAATATCTCTGATGAACGTAGATGCAAAAATACTCAACAAAATATTAGCAAACCGAATTCAAAAATACATCAAAAGGATCATACACCATGACCAAGTGGGATTCATCCCAGGGATGCAAGGATGGTACAACATTCGAAAGTCCATCAACATCATCCACCACATCAACAAAAAGAAAGACAAAAACCACATGATCATCTCCATAGATGCTGAAAAAGCATTTGACAAAGTTCAACATCCATTCATGTTAAAAACTCTCAGCAAAATGGGAATAGAGGGCAAGTACCTCAACATAATAAAGGCCATCTATGTTAAACCCACAGCCAACATTATATTGAACAGCGAGAAGCTGAAAGCATTTCCTCTGAGATCGGGAACTAGGCAGGGATGCCCACTCTCTCCACTGTTATTTAACATAGTACTGGGGGTTCTAGCCACGGCAATCAGACAAAATAAAGAAATACAAGGAATCCGGATTGGTAAAGAAGAAGTTAAACTGTCACTATTTGCAGATGACATGATACTGTACATAAAAAACCCTAAAGACTCCACCCCAAAACTACTAGAACTGATATCGGAATAGAGCAAAGTTGCAGGATACAAAATCAACACACAGAAATCTGTGGCTTTCCTATATACTAACAATGAACCAACAGAAAGAGAAATCAGGAAAACAACTCCCTTCACAATTGCATCAAAAAATATAAAATACCTAGGAATAAACCTAACCAAAGAAGTGAAAGACTTATACTCTGAAAACTACAAGTCACTCTTAAGAGAAATTAAAGGGTACACTAACAGATGGAAACTCATCCCATGCTCGTGGCTAGGAAGAATTAATATCGTCAAAATGGCCATCCTGCCCAAAGCAATATACAGATTTGATGCAATCCCTATGAAACTACTAGCAACATTCTTCAATGAACTGGAACAAATAATTCAAAAATTCATATAGAAACACCAAAGACCCCGAATAGCCAAAGCAATCCTGAGAAAGAAGAATAAAGTAGGGGGGATCTCACTCCCCAACTTCAAGCTCTACTATAAAGCCATAGTAATCAAGACAATTTGGTACTGGCACAAGAGCAGAGCCACAGACCAATGGAACAGACTAGAGAATCCAGACATTAACCCAGACATATATGGTCAATTAATATTTGATAAAGGAGCCATGGACATACAATGGGGAAATGACAGTCTCTTCAACAGGTGGTGCTGGCAAAACTGGACAGCTACATGTAGGAGAATGAAACTGGACCATTGTCTAACCCCATATACAAAAGTAAACTCAAAATGGATCAAAGACCTGAATGTAAGCCATGAAACCATTAAACTCTTGGAAGAAAACATAGGCAAAAACCTCTTAGACATAAACATGAGTGACCTCTTCTTGAGCACATCTCCCTGGGCAAGGAAAACAACAGCAAAAATGAGTAAGTGGGACTATATTAAGCTGAAAAGATTCTGTACAGCAAAAGACACCATCAATAGAACAAGAAGGATCCCTACAGTATGGGAGAATATATTTGAAAATGACACATCCGATAAAGGCTTGACATCCAGAATATATAAAGAGATCACACGCCTCAACAAACAAAAAACAAATAACCCAATTAAAAAATGGGCTCCAAAAAAGAAATACAGATGGCCAACAGACACATGAAAAGATGCTCCACATCGCTAATTATCAGAGAAATGCAAATTAAAACTACAATGAGGTATCACCTCACACCAGTAAGGATGGCTGCCATCCAAAAGACAAACAACAACAAATGTTGGTGAGGCTGTGGAGAAAGGGGAACCCTCCTACACTGCTGGTGGGAATGTAAGTTAGTTCAACCATTGTGGAAAGCAGTATGGAGGTACATCAAAATGCTCAAAACAGACTTACCATTTGACGCAGGAATTGCACTCCTAGGAATTTACCCTAAGAACGCAGCAATCAAGTTTGAGAAAGACAGATGCACCCCTATGTTTATTGCAGCACTATTTACAATAGCCAAGAATTGGAAGCAACCTAAATGTCCATCAATAGATGAATGGATAAAGAAGAGGTGGTACATATACACAATGGAATACTACTCAGCCATAAGAAAAGGGCAAATCCAATCATTTGCAGCAACATGGATGGAGCTGGAGGGTATTATGCTCAGTGAAACAAGCCAAGTGGAGAAAGAGAAATATCAAATGATTTCACTTATCTGTGGAATATAAGAACAAAGGAAAAACTGAAGGAACAAAACAGCAGCAGAATCACAGAACTCAAGAATGGACTAACAGGTACCAAAGGGAAAGGGACTGGTGAGGATGGGTGGGTAGGGAGGGATAAGGGGGGGAGAAGTATTCGGGTATTAAGATTAACATGCAAGGGGGGTTAGGAGAAAAGGGAGGGCTGTACAACACAGAGAAGGCAAGTAGTGATTCTACAACATTTTGCTATGCTGATGGACAGTGACTGTAAAGGGGTTTATAGGGGAGACCTGGGATAGGGGAGAGCCTAGTATACATAACATTCATCATGTAAGTGTCGATTAGTGATACCAAAAACAAAGCAAAAAAAAAAAAAAGGGCAGTTCCTGAGTGGTAACCTTCAACGAGTTCTACACAAGGGTATAAAGGGCATATAAAAGTGTAGGCAAAGGGTCTGTTTGTGTTTATACAGAGGATTAAAGCGTAATTGGGCAACCCCGAAAATGAACTAAGATAAGATATGAAAAAGAACTTCCAACATCTGCACTCTCTGGAAGATTCATGCCAGAAGATGATCATCAAAAAACCCCAACAAAGATCCATGCACTGCTATAGCTGTAGATGCACTCATCCCACCAGTTCCTGGACTTGCCATGGGAATGAGGAAGGAGATATCTAAGCTGGCCTGTGCATACAGTAAAACAACAAATTTGACTGGATCTATACTGTTGGAACTCAACCAAGAATTAGGAGAAATGCAAATTGTAGCGCTCCAAAATCTTACAACTACAGACTATTTACTGTTAAAAGAACATAAGGGAGGTGAACATTCCCCAGGAATGGGTTGTTTTAATTTGTCTGATTTCTCTCAGACGGTTCAAGTTCAGTTGGACAATATACATCATATCATAGATAAGTTTTCACAAATGCCTAGGGTGCCTAACTGGTTTTCTTGGTTTCACTGGAGATGGCTGGTAATTACAGATCTGCTTTGGTTATGTAACTATACTCCTATTATGTTAATGTGTGTGCGCAATTTAAGTAGTAGCTTAAAACCTATACATGCTGAAGTACTCTACAAGAAGATATGTCAAAGAAATAATCAATCTTCCCATGTTTTCTTCCGCCTGCTACTTCTATAGCTTTTCTTCTTCCTTCCTAATTACAACCCTTAAATAGAATTCGTGCCTCATATCAAATTTACCGAGTATCATAATTCTTCCAAGTGGTAAAGATACCTCAAGACAAATGCTGGGCATAGAAGCCACAGGGCATAAATATGCAAAGAAGTAAAAAGCTAACCTTTTCAAACAATAAGGCTTCCCTCTCACTTACCAACTTCACATTTCCCTGTATGGCCCCGGAATATGACTGGTTAGCCAGAGACGGGTAAGATTTCTCAAGGGAGGAACAACCTAAGACAGGCACAGTCGCAGGGTGGCCACCAGGTGAGAAATTGGGGATCAACAGAGGTGAGGCTTAGAACCTCACCCCCCCTGTTCTGAGAGAAATCTTCTGCATACGTGGATGTTTTATTGCCCTGGTCTAGCTTGGATTAACACATAGTCTACAGGCACACACCTGATCATCTACATTTGCTCTCCTACAACACTAAACTATGTTTTCTACCTTTATCTTGTATCTACCTACCACTTCAGCATTTTATTAAAAATAATAATAATAAAGAGAGAAATGTGGTATCCACATATAAATCAAGTATAAAAACCAAATGAGTATTCATATTTGAACTGACTGTTAAGAGTTCATAATGCATGAGCAAAACCGAAAGTTTCTGTGATGACTGCTCTTGTACTGTTCACTATGTAACTTATTCATTATGTAAGAATTTGTTCTACATGTAAGAACTTGTTTGTTATGCCTCAGAAGATTGGAGACTGACGAAAATTAGGCTTGGGGTGGATTAATGATTGTGCATTGAGCATTGACTCCCCTATACAGAATTTTATTGTCGTTAACAACCATTTGATCAATAAATATGAGAGATGCCCTCACAAAAAAAAAAAAAAGGACCGACTTCCAATGGTAAAATAAATAAGTAACCGGGATGTAATGTATAGCATAAGGAATATAAGTCAAGATATTGTAACAGCTTGGTAGGGTGATAGCTGGAACCTAGGATTATGTATATAAATGTTTTACCACTGTGTTGTACACTTGAAACTAATGTAATGTAATACTGTGCGTCAACTACCCTTCAATAAAAAATAATTATTAAAAAAAAAAAAAAGAATGGAAAGACATTTGCACACAGCTGGGGTAGGTGGGAACAGCTGTGCGGGGTCTGTGCACTGGATTATCATGTGGAGACCCTAATACTTCCCTCATTTAGGGTCAGGTGGTGGCTTACTGGAAACTTGTCCCTATTTGGGGTAGAGGCCAAGAGCATTTTGTGTGAAGTGGTGGGTGCGGTAAAGTGGGATTCTGGAGAATTCAGTGTAAAGACTGTACTGACACTGAAAGTTTTCTATATGCTTTAAATTGCTGTAAAGTAAATTACTTTTTAGAACAACCATGTCAGTCCTGCACCAGAAGAGCAGAGCAGGCATTACACCCGGTCACAGAGGCCAAGCCCTCCCCATTCAGTTCACCCAAAGTGGAGCGCTACTCAGCCTGCAGGGGTCACTACAAGGCCCGTGGTAAAATTCCCTTGCAGACACTGGGCTTGGTTGTTGGGACGACCTGGAGTGGCACAGTGGGATTTTTTAATTCCAATTTCCACACCGCTCCACCAAAAACCTATTACAGCTAAAAATAAAATCAAGAATCTTGCAGGATACAAAATCAATATACAGAAGTTGTTTGCTTCTGTTCACCAATAACCAACCATCAGAAAGAGAGATTAAGAAAACAATGCCCTTTACAACTGCATCATAAAGAATAAAGTACTTCAGGAAAAGCCTAACCAGTGATTCAGGAGGCTTGAGGCCTGAGCTCTGAAAACTGAGGACACTGCAGACCTGGATGGGAGAGTTAGGTTATTACAAGTCCCCTTCACCCACAGCAACCTGCACACTCCGTCGGAACCCCCACCGAAATTCCACCGCACTTCACACAGAAGCAAACACCCAACAGGCTGAATGGAACCGCACGGGACCCCATCCCCACAGCCATCCTGAGAAAGCAGAGCCCGGGCATCATGCCTTGACCTCCCACTTCACTGTGGACCTGTAGCAACCGAGACCCAGTGAGGCGCCAAGCAGAAGCAGGTGTGGAAACAGGACACCAGGTGCCCTTCATCCCCCAACCTGCTCAGCACCAAGAACTGGCTCAACGAGGCCCCGGGCGCAGGCCGTGGGTGGGGGCCGCCCTCAGGAAGCTGGGCTGTGTGCCATGCTGTGCCCGGGGAGCCTCCCAGGCGGACCCGACCTCGAGGAACCTTCCCAGGAAACTGCCCCATGTGCTGGGCACACAGCAAGGGCTGCAGTCCGGGTAAGCGGACCGCTTAAGCAGCCAAGTCCCCTCCGTCCCCTTTCCCATCTCAGAGCCTTGTTAGGAAGGATGCCTGCAGCCCGGAGGGCATCCCGCAGGTGCGGCCAATCCACCCGATCTACGGGGCCCGAGGTGCGCAACGCGGAGACACGGGCTCCCGGGGACGCGCTGGATGTGCACATCCGCCCCGGCCCAGTCTCAGCCTGCACCCCGAACTCGCCCTGAGTCACACCCGCCGCACCCCGAACTCACCCGCTCCCACCTCAGCCCAGACTCCGCAAAGACGGTTCTCATCGCAGGCCTTTCTCCCCCGGCCCCTGAAGAGGTGCGTTCGGCAGGCGGTGCACGGAGAACCTCTCCTTACCTTTCCCTACCGCAGCTCCTCAGAAAACAGAGCTGTCGCTGCAGATGCGGCCCGCGGTGTCACGGATCTGCAGGGGAGCCGGAGCAATTCCAGCATCAGTCAGAGCTGGGAGAAAAGTCCTGCGAACTCACTGCGCATGCGCCCCGCTGGTTCACAAAGAGGGCAGAGGCGCCACCTGCGGGCCGCAGTGAGCGGTGCAGGACCGCGCTCACAGCTCAGGGAAGGTGGTGTCCTCTTGTGACTAAACTGATGAACCACAAATCTTTGGAAATTCAAGCCGCAATAGGCACAAATTTCCTGTGTCTTCTCCACTTTGTTTGAGAGTGAAAGGAATGAAATGAAGTAGACACAGGCTTTACAACTTACACCAAAATTAACTCAAAATTCCCCATAGGCATGTTCCTTAGAAAACTAAAAATAGAAATACCATTTGACCTAGGAATTCCACTCTTAGGAATTTAACCAAAGAATGTAATTTCTCAGATTCAAAATGACATATGCACCCCTCTATTTGTTGCAACACTATTTACAATAGCCAAGATATAGAAGCAACCTAAATATCCATCAGTAGATAAATGGATAACAAAGATGTGGTACATACACACAATAGAATACAACTCAGCCATAAGAAAAAACACATTCAACCACTTGCAACAACATGGATGGAGCTGGAAGATATTATGCTCAGTGAAATAAGCCAAGTGGAGAAAGACAAATACCAAATGATTTCCCTCATTTATGGAGTATAACAGCACAGTAAAACTGAAGGACGGAAACAGAAACAGACTCACAGACTCCAAGAAGGGAATAGCGGTTAACCAAATGGGAGGGTGGGGAGGGCAGGTAGGGAGGAAGGGAGAAGGGGATTGAGGGGTATTATGATTGGCACACATGGTGTGGGGGATCACGGGGAAGACAGTGTAGAAGAGAGAAAACAAGTAGTGACTCTGTGGCATCTTACTACACTGATGGACAGTGACTGCAATGGGTTACGGAGGGGACTCGATAATATGGGTGAATATAGTAACTGCAGTGTTTTTTCATGTAAAACCTTCATAAGAGTGTATATCAGTAATACCTTAATTAAAATTTTTTTCTAATGGTACACTCATAAAAAAATTCTCCATAGGCAAATTTTTTATTCTAAATTAGAAAATTCATAGGTAAAAGCAAAATCTACACAACTTTACTGCAGACTTTCACCACCCAACACCAAAGGCTTATCCACAAAAGAAAAATAATCACATGGGCTTAACAGAATTATAATTTCTACTCTAAAAGACCTTGTTCAGAGAACCCAAACACAAGACACAAACTGAAAGAAAATATTTTCAAAATACATATTTGATACAGGATTTGTACTCAAGATATACAAAAATCCATAAAAAATGAGCCATAACAAATATTTTACAATTAAAAAAAGTCTCACCTTAACATCCAAGAATTACATCGCCAGTATTTAAACTGCTTTGAAAAACAATGCCCCAAAAAAGCCACCATGCAATTTTATGCAATACCTCTATTCATAAAGGCTAAAAACTTCAAGAAACCAGGATGTGTTTCAATAGATGAATGCCTTGGCAAATTGGGGTACATCCATTACATTTCACTACAACTTGGACAGTGAAATGTACAGTGATTTGCCCAGTGAATTTGGTGCCTTGATCACTGGAGGTTACCGGTCTTGCGTGAGAAATGGTTTCTAACAGCTTCTTTGGGATTACGAAGGCATCGGCCTTGGGCCAGCAGAAGGCTTCATTCTTCCCTGTGGGGTTGGAATGCATCACCCTCCCAGTACACCACATGGATATGTTCGCCAACCTGGAAGCTCTCCAAATTCCATATTTTGAGACACAGGTATGGTGTATTATTGACTCCATTTTTATCCCCTCCCCTTTCTCTGGAGAATGGAGGGGTGACGCTGAAAATCCCAAGCTTCTCATCATGGCTTGGGCTTTCTGCCTGTCAGACAACCAAGCAGAACCCACCCAGAACCACCTACTTAGAACAAAAGATGCCACTATTACTCAGGAAATCCCCAGAGCTTTAGGAACCCAGTGTCAGGAACGAGGCCCAGACCAATATGCATGTTTTCTATTGTACTCCCGTGTTCATGGTGGCACATCCCAGGGAGAGGGTTGGGAATTCGTGTTTCCACTATTCCCAGGAGAAGGAGCATATAAAACAGAAACTAAGTTGAGTTATACAAAATATATAATGTATAATGTGTGACCCCAAGATGTACGGACTGAGATTCCAACTAAAAGGCCAATGTGGCCATAGTGACAAGTATCAGCTTCCAGGGCTATGTGAGGGTCTGACAGGCAGTTTCTCTAACTGTCCATTTGCAGCTCTGGGTGGGGAGTGAAGGACCCCCCAGGGTGATGGAAAGAGCCCTGTGATCAGAGGAGAAGCCCCTCTTCTTTAAAATTCCATATTAAATAATGTGAACATTAAGAAAATACTAAGAATAGACTTAAGGTGCAAATCTTGTACATTGAAAATAATAAAACATTGATAATTTTAAAACTAAAAAAGAGCTAAATACATGTAAAGTCTACTCATGTTGAAGGAAATACTTAAATACTGTTAAAGTGGCAATGACTCAAATGCACCCTACAGAGTCAACATGATTTCTTTGAAAATTCACACAGGCTTTAATGTACCAGCTGATCCTGACACATGGAATATCAAGGGACCCCAAAGAGGCCTTGAAAACAATCTTGAAAAAGAAAATCAAAGCTGCAGGCTCATGGCCCCCAAGATCAAATCTTAGTACAAAGTAACAGTACATAAAACACTGTGCCACTGGCATAAACATACACAGTTGGCCCTTGGACAGCAGGGGTGTGAACTGCAAAGGTCCACTTGAGTGGATTTTTTTCCACAAATATATAGAAAAAGTGTTTAAAGACTTAAGACAATTTGAAACATTTGCTTTTTTCTAGCTTAGCTTACTGTTAGAATACAGCACAAAATATATGTATAATGTACAAAATATGTCTTAATTGAGAGTCTATATTATTGGTAAGGTTTCCAGTCAAAATAGGCAAACAGTTTTAGGATAATACTTTAGTTATGGGGGAGTCAGATGTTTCATGTGGATTCTGACTCTGTGGGATGTGAGCTACACAAACCCCCATGTTGTTCAAAGGTCAACTGCATGTATAGATCAGCAGAACTGAGAGGAAATCCCAGAAATGACCACAACCATCTACAGTCATTTAATTTCTGACAAGGGTGGACAACATTAAATTAGGGAAAGAATGGTCTCTTCAGCAAATGGTGCTGGGCAAATGGCTGTCCCTGTGCAGAGAAATGAAACTGGACCCTTAATACATACCACATATAAAAATTAACTCAAGATAAAGCGCTTACATGTAATAGGTAAAATTATAGACTCTAGAAGTAAACATGAGGAGAAACCTTCATGATGTTGGATTTAGCCATGGTTTCTCAGATATGACACCAAAGGGCAAGCAACAAAAAAAGCATAAATTAAAGTTCTCCCAAATTAAAAACTTTTCTGCATCAAAAGTCACCAACCATAATGTGAAAAACAGTCACAGGACAGAAGAAAATATCTGCACATTGTACATCTTACAAGAGCCTGTTATCCAGAAAACACCACAAACTCGTATAGGGCAACAAGACAACAACCCAAATTTTAAAGTGGAAAAAAGACTGCAGCTAAGACACACAAACATTCAACAAGCACATGACCAGGCATCACACAGCATTAGTCAAAATGGAAATGCAAATTAGATCACAGTGGCCACCCACTGCAAGCACACGGCAATGGCCATACTCAGGAAAATTCAAAACCACATGCTGTCAAGGATGTAGAGGAATTGGAGCCCCTAACCTTTGCTTGTGGAAATGTAAAACATGCAGCCTGTGTACAACAGGTTGCCATTTCTTCATAATATATAATGCAATTACCTAATTGTGGGTTAACACCCACTCCTAGATACATACCCCCAAAAATGAAAACGTTGTTCAAACAGAAACTGGCCCATGAGTTCTTGGCAGCACTGCTCACCACAGCAAAAAGGCAGAAACAACCCTAATGCCCATCAAGGGGTAAACGGATGAACAAAACAGGGTTGACCCACAAACTGCATTATTCTGCCGAATTCAGAAATAAAGAAAATGGTCCAAAGCTGCTTTGAAAACTGTGTGTGTGTGTATGTGTGTGTGTGTGTGTGTGTGTGTGTCTGTGTGTGCAGGGCATCCCCAGAGACTAGAGTATAGAATTAACATATGATTAGCGATTCCATTTCAGGGCATTTCCCCAGGTGACACGAAAGCAGGGACTTAGATATTTGCATATCCATATTCACAGCTGCATTACTCAAAACAGCCAAAAGGTGGAGACCCGGGTGTCCACAGACACATGAAAAAAGTGTGGTTTCCTCACAGTGGAGTAAACAAGGAGTCCTATGACCTGCTACACAGATGGACCCTAAAGTCGTTATACTCAGTGAAATGCCCCCCTCAAAGGACAAATATTATGTGATCCCACTTGTCCAAGGTCCCAGAGAGCCCAACTGACATAAAATCTCAGGAACAGTTCCAGAAAAAGGAAACTGCATCAGGATAGAAAGACGTGTGCACACAGCTGGTGTGGGTGGTGACTGCTACCGTGGTTCTGTGCATTGGATCACCACGTGGAGGCCCTAATACTCCCTGGGATCATGTCCCTGTTTGGGGTAGATGCTCCAGCATTTTGTGTGAAGTAGCAACTGCGGTAAAGTGAGATGCTGGGGAATTCAGTAAAATGAGAATTTGTACTGACACTGCAAGTTTTCTGTATGTTTGAAATTTCGGGAAAGTAAATTACTTTGCCAAACAACCATGAGAAAAGGAGAGCAGACATCACACTCCATCAACAGAGGCCAAGGCCTCCCCATCCAGTTCACCTGATGGGGGCACTACTCACCTTGCAGGGGACCAGGGGGGTCACTAGCAGTCACGTGGGAGAATCCCCTGTAGCCACTGGGCCTTGGGCGTTGGGACAACCTGTGGTACAAACAGTGAGATTTTAGAATTCCAATTTCCCACACCACTATACCAAAGACCTTTTAAAACTAAAAATAAACTTGTAAGGTAGAAAAGTTGGTTGCTTGTATTCACTAATAGCTGAAAGGAAAGGAGCAAAACACAGCAGCAATTCACCGGAGAATTCCACTTTATTAGGGAAAGGTGCTGGGTTATATAGGAAGGGGCATGAGCTGATTGAGGTGTCACTTCTGCGGGGCTGGTGGCTATTGGCTACGTGCTGGGATTGGGAGTGGGGCAAGGGGTGTTTGGGCTGCAGCTGGCGCGGGCGGGAACCGAGGACCCAGAAGAGAAGCAGGAAGTTCGCCATCTTATGGGTGGGGGCCCTTCATTACCCCCTTTCGCCTCTATGGGGTTGTGGACGTTGCTTTCTCTCTGACTGCTTCCTGCTGAACAGGGGCAGAGAAGGGAGTGAGGGCTTGAGGACTGGGAGGAAAGAGTTGATAGGACTCCCCACAGTAAGGACGAGTAGATGTGGACTTCTTCAGGTTGGAAATCAATGAAGGTTCCTTATAACCATAGGTTGAGGACTTGTTGATTCTAATGGTGCCAAGAGGATACGGGTGCCAGAAGCCAGGCGTCTGCGGCCATTGTTTCCAGGAACAGTTTCCAGTGGAGAGAGGGGTCCATCTCAGCGTGTGGTGAGGAGGTTACGTGAGGGTGCGGGATCTTCTGTGGCTAAAAGCTGGTAGTTCCTGAGTAAAAGCTGGTTGAAAGTTTGATTAGAGATTTTACCGACTTGGGATTTGATAAACTTTACTATACAAGGTAAGAAGAGACAGGCGAGAAGAATGATTATTATAGGGTCTGCAATGGGCCACAGCCAGGTGAGGAAGGGGTTTGTTAGTATTGAAGAGAATGGGTTGGAGTAGTAATACTGTGGGTACTGGGAGTTACCCATGTAGTGAATGGCACAAGACCAGTAGGGACATCTCTGTAGGTGTCTGGCCATCACCTGCAACGGGCTTGTTTTTGGTCATAGAGGAAGCAGAGGTAGGGAGAATAAAGGTAGCTACTAGTGAACACTTCGGTGGAGGGAGGAAAGTGGAGGTATAAAGGCTCGGAGCAGCCTTTCAGAGGGCAGTCTGATGTGGCAATGAGGACAGTAATTTTTGTTTGATGCTGTGTGTAAGTCTGTCTTTGAATCGCCATACAAAGGAGGCTGGGGTGGCGGGGAAGACAATAGGAATGAGGAAAAAAAGCGAGAGAGAGCGAGGGAGCAGTAAAGGAGGAAAAAGTCATGATTCGGGTATAGATGGCAAAGGGGGTGAATGGGATTTTGGAGAAAAGAGGACAGTATGGTCAGGAGTCTGGAGGGAGGGAGAGTCTGTAAACTTTTGTAGGTTAAGAGATCGTTTAGGTGATGTGGGGACAGAATGGTAAGGGGCACCCCGAATGACAGTTTATGAGCTTCCTTCTGCAAGAGCTGTCCAGCGGCTAATGCCCGTAGGCAGGGGGCCCATCCGTGAACTGTGGAGTCTAATTGCTTGGAAAGATAAGCTACTGGGGCAAAGGATGGGCCATAATATTGGCTTAGGACTCCTAGAGCTTGACTGGACCTCTCATGAATGTATAATTACAAGGGCTTTAACAAATCAGGAAGATGGAGAGCTGGGGCTTCCACAAGGGCTCCACGGAGCTTAATGAAGGAGTGTTGGGGTGAGGATAATGGTTCTCCAGGGGCGCCCTTGCTGAGGTCATATAGGGGTCTTGCCAACAGGGAGAAGTTAGGGATCCACGCTCTAAAATACTAAGCCAGGCCTAGAAAGGAAAGGATTTCTGTCTTGGTTTTTGGAACAGGCATGTCAGAGAGGAGCTGTTTTCTGTCTAAGGTAATGGACTTTCTTTGTTGAGATAGAAGAAATCCCAGGTAAGTGACAGAAGGGGAAGAGAATTGATCTTTGACAGGGGATACCCAGTAACCTCTGGAAGCTAGAAGGTTAAGTAGGGAGGCAGTGTCAAGTTGAGACTGTTCGTACGAAGGACTGCAGAGTAGAAGATCATCCATGTAATAAGGTGGACTTGGAATCCTTGTGGCAAAACTGTAAAAGTGAGTTGTTCAGAATGTCTTGTGTATGGGTCCGTCCAGGTAATGGCAAAAAATATTGGGAGGAGGGGTCCAGAGGGATAGAAAAAAATGTGTCTTTGAGATCTAGGACTGAGAAGTGGGAGGCTGAGGGAGGGATCTGCGATAAAAGGGTGTATGGATTTGGGACTAAGGGATGGATAGGGACGATGGCCATGTTAATGAGGCGAAGGTCTTGGACGAGGCGGAAAGATACGTTGGTTTTTTTAACAGCTAATATGGGGGTATTAAACGGGGAGTGAGTGGGTCTGAGGTAATTTTTGTTTAAAAGATCTTGAATGATGGGTTGGAGGCCTATGAGGGCTGAAGTGGTTAGGGGGTATTGGGCCTGACAGATATACTGAGAGGGGTTATGTAATTTGATAGAGGCAGGAGGACATAGAGCTACGGCATGGCTTGTAATGTCCCATACTTTGGGATTTACAGGGTGTATGAGGGTGGAACTGGAGCTTTCATTGGGTAGAGGGGGGTCATTGGCTATGAGGGCTATCAGAAAGGGAGTACTGGGGGCTGTGGGAGTGGATATAGTTATGGAAACATGGAGGAGAGAAAGGATGTCCCATCCTAGTAAAGGGATGGGACACTGGGGCATAACTAGGAAGGAGTGGGAGAAAGGTATGGGATTGTCTTCGATTGTGCATAAAAGGGAGGTTTTTAATGGGAAAATCTGTTTACCTCCTACCCCGACTATAGGAGAAATGGCAGGCGTGGTAGGGCCCCGGTATTCTCGCAAGACTGAGAAGGTGGCTCTTGTATCTAGGAGGAAGGAGATGGGGCGACCGTCTACTATTAAAGTAACCCTGGGCTCCTGTTTGGTGATGGAAATGGTCGGGCGAGAAGCCCCCGGGCCCCATCAATCTTCTTCTGCCAGCCCCACTACGGAGGGCTTAGGATGGGGTTGTTCGTCCAGCCTCCCCTTCGTGTGGCTGGGCAATCAGACCCCCAGTGGCCCTCTTTGTGACATCTGGGGCATGGAGTGGTAGCCCTTGACTAATGTTCTTCTTGTCCACACTTGAAACAAGCTCCTGTGGGGGGCTTGTTTGTCGAGGAGTGCCCAGGTTGTGGTTTTATCAGCTGGGCCAACATTTAGAAATTGGCCTGATCAGCCTTTTGTTTACGGCGTTCTTTCTCCTCCTCCCGGTTATGGAAGACTTTAAAGGCCACTGTTAGGATCTCAGTCTGTGGGGTAGCCGGGCCCTGTTCTAACTTTTTGAGTTTAGCTTTAATGTTGGGGTAGCTTTGAGCTAGGAAGTATGTCATAAGGACATGTCTCCCATCAGGCGTTTCTGGGTCCGGCTGGTATACTGTAATATGGCTTGAGTGAGTCTAAGAACTTGGAGGGAGCTTTTGAAAATTGACTACTTTACAAGCTGCCTTTTTCAGACCTGCTTTTAAGCAGGAGGCAAAAATATCTCGAGAGCGGAGACCCACGGCGGTGTTATAATCCCAGTGTGGGTCTTGTTCAGGGACAGCGGTGGGGCCAGGGGGATAGGTGGAGTCAGTCCTGTGGGTTTCTATAGCGTGCATTTGGGCAAAGTCCCAAACTCATCTGTGCTCTTCAGGAAGGAGGGTATTGGCCAGGAGCATTGAAATGTCATGATGTGTGAGGGTCCATTGAAACTCCTTGATATATGTCGTGGCATCAGTGGAGAAGGAACCTAGGCGTTTCTCCAGTTGGGCTAAATCTCCTAAGGAGAAAGGGCCGTGAACGCACACGATGCCTTCGGATCCTGCTACTTCTCGAAGGGGCGCAATAATTTTGGGAGGCCCTCGGGACCGAGTCTGAGGAGGACTGAAGGATTCTGGCTCAGTCTGTGGGGAGAAACAGGTGATGGGGGCAAAGACGCGATAAATTTGGGAGGCTTTCGGGACTGAATCTGAGGGGGACTGAAGGGTTCAGGCTCAGTCTGTGGGGAGAAACAGGTGATGGGGGCAAAGACAGAGGAGGCTCCTGGAAATTAGTTGGAGGGGGGCTGAAAGGCTCATGCTTGAACTGCAAGGAGAGTGAGGTGGGGGAGGAGATGGTGGTGGAGGAAGGGGGAGGGGCTGTTGTGGGAGAGAATGGGGAGGCGGCGGACTCAGCGGAAGAGGGTGGAGGGGTTGTAGGAGGGGGAAGGGAGTGAAAGGGAGGCTTTTGCGGGGGAGATGGCTTGCAGGCTAGGAGAACTTGGGGGGAGGCGCGGTGAGGAGGCGGAAAGCTTCGGTATAGGGAATCTCCTTCCAGTTTTTCAGGCGCTGGCAGTAGTTAAAGAGATCGCGAGTGATGTTGGGATCAAGAGTTCCCCCTGCGGGCCATTGGTTGTTATTGTTTAGGGGCTATGTCAGCAGTTGGGAGCAGTATTTACGGGGAGGTTTTGGTTTTATATCAGGCGTCAGGGAGAGGGTGGCTAGATACTTGAGCAGGCATTCAAGAGGTGAACTTTCAGGGAGGGATGAGGAGGCTCCCATGGCTAAAGGACAGAGAAGGAGACAAACAGGGAAAGACGAACGGAGATCCTCGGACTGGGAGCAGACTGCAAGGAGACAAAGGGCATCTCCGATGATCCTTGGTGGTCTGCAGAAACTCATATACGAGTCGGTTTCTTAGGAAATGTGGGTCGTCACCCAGACTTCTCTAAGAAGGCAGAGTGCCGGAGTCCGAGGTACCTAGTACTAGGAGTTTTCAGCAGAAGGAATTTTTGGTGGAAGGTACGGAAGGATGAGGGGGGGAGAGAGGGCGCGTTTTCATCCGCAAAGGAGTCAAATCGTTTATGGCTGTTGGAGGAGGGGACTGAGGGTCCAAAGCAGTCATGAAGGCCTAAGGCAGGGAGAGCAAACGAGTCACCTCGTTTATGGCTGTCGGAGGAGGAGCCCGAGGGTCCGCCGCAGCCGTGAAGGCCTAAGGCGGGGAGAGTTCCCTCCTCGTCCCCGAGCGTCAGGGCCTTGCCGGACGATCATGGTCAATGGCGCTGCGATAGCTCAGGGAAGAGCGGCCCGCTCCGGGGGAAAACTTACCCCAAGGCCAAAGAGGAGTGGTGTGAGGAGCCAGCGCCGGAAAAAGAGGATGAGGGCAAGCTGCTGCTGGTGTCGGGGGAAGACGGGGCCCAGTTGGGGTGTCCCATCTCCCGGGTTTCAGCACCAATGAAAGGAAAGGAGTGACACACAGCAGCAATTCACCGGAGAATTCCGCTTTATTAGGGAAAGGTGCTGGGTTATATAGGAAGGGGCATGGGGTGATTGTGGTGTCACTTCTACGGGGCTGGTGGCTATTGGCTACGTGCTGGGATTGGGAGGGGGGTGAGGGGTGATTGGGCTTTAGGTGGCGCCGGCGGGAACCGAGGACCTGGAAGAGAAGCAGGAATTTCGCCATCTTATGGGTGGGGGCCCTTCAGCTGCCCCCTCCCAACCTGAAAAATGTGCCTTAGTTTAGCCAATCATCACACCGCTGTAAATCTAAGCTCTGCCTCCCCCTGCCTTCTTTTAAAACTCGCTGTCTGTCTATTTTCACGTGACTTCCCCGGCCTGTGATAGCTGGACTGCAGAACCTCACTCGAGGGCATTCAAATAAATTACCTGGCCCTTTGTTGCCTCTCTTTGCCTGCTTATTTCAGCTAGAGTTTATCTTACAGACACAAGTTTTACAGCTTACACCAAAGCTCACTCAGAATTGTACATTGGCAAATTTTAAATGCAAAATCATTAAATTCTAGATAAAAAATGAAAATCTACATAATCTTGTATTTGCTGATAACTGTTAAGATCCTACACAAAAAGCATGTTCACAGAATAAAAATAATTTCTTGGCTTTATAAAATTAAAATTTTCTAATCTGAAAGACCTTGTTCAGAGAACCAGAGACAAGACACAAACTGGGAGAAAATATTTGCAAAGTATATATTTGATAAAGGATTTGGGAAATCAGGAGACACAGCACTGCACACCTAGGAGAACTGCCAAACTCCAGAAACATGACAACATCGACCTCTGTGGGGTGAGGAGCACTGGGAGCCTCCTTCGCTGCATGGACAGCCCCTTGGAAGAGAGTTTGCCAGTTTCTTTCAACACAAGTCTCATGTTAGGATCCAAGAATCATGCCTCCAGTATTTAGACAACTGCTTTGAGAAAACCACCATGCAATTATACACAGTAGCTCAATTCATAATGGCTAAAAACTTGAAATAAGTAGATAATAAATTCAGAATGAATAGGTAAATTGTGGAACATTCATGTGAAAGGGACCAGAATATGCCACTCTAAAATATGCCTCTTGGGCATAGGATTATTTGGGTCTGATTAATTTTTAAAAACAGCAGACACAGAGGAATCACTAAAAAGTGACTACAAGTTGCCCTTTTGTGAGAGAAGTCTGCATTAAGAAAGGAAATCTCCACTTGTACAGTGTCTCCCTCTCTGTACCAAGAATACAAGGATGAATAAATCCCTAGAAATCCATGTCAACAGAGGAGGCCTGGACTTAAGCCCTTATTTACTGTGCTTTGCCTGATAACTTCCCTCAACTGGCTGCCTGGAAGAGTTCCTTTTGTTTTTACCTGAAGATCCTATTTCAGGTGATGGCTTGGGCCATTTCCTGGAGTTCACTAGTTTTCCTGGGAATCCCCTGTGTATACAGCCAGTATTAATGTTGTCAAAATTATAGACTTTTTTCCTACCTTTGATGCTGGGGTTCTTGTTCATGAAGCTGAAGAATGAGCTTCACAAACACTCAAGGTTTGGAGAGTAAGGTATAGGCTTTTATTTAGAAATAAAGTGAGAGACTAGAGCTCCTGGCTCACACCAGGAGGGGACAAGAGAGCCTGCAGTGGTGCGTTGTCTAGTTGGTTTTATAGGCAGCTGAGGATTTTGCGATAACATGAAAAAACTTAGGGGTGTGCACTTGCATCACCTGCCCTGTCCTCAAGGTGGGCTGAGTCATATACTCTGATTCCTAGGGCGGACAGCAGAGTCACGGGTTATGATGATACCCTTGAAGAACACTCAAACATTCCAGGTCAAGTTGCTCCTGGCATTTTGACCTTTAACTGATCTCACTGAAGATGTCTATATCTTTACCCTAGACAATGTGTGACCTTGACTTTGTATAATTTGCACAATATTAGCACAGACTTTCAATAGGAACTTCTTTGCCCATTGTTACATCGATCTTACTGTAAATATTGCACCGTGCTTTCCCCCCCATAGGCCCTCACCTTTATCTGACTACACCCACCATCCCTGTCTCACTATTAATCTTTTATTATGGAGGGTCTCAGCAAAGAACCTGAAAAAGTAAAGGAAAAGTTATTTTTCCTCCCCTACACATACAATGCAGTACTATTCAGCCATAGAAAGAAATGAATTGCCAACCCATGCAGACACAGATGAATCTTAAATATGTTTAAAATACAAAAACCAAATGTAAATATAAATTTCAAATTATTTTTATTCAAAAGAGTCATAAACTGGGAAGAACCCTATCTAGCAAGTAGAGGGGCAATCCACTGAGCTGCAGGAAAGGCCAGGTTTATAAAGGCAGAGAGGGAGGGGAAACACAAAAGCAAAGAATTCATTGTTTTAGGCAAGGTCACCCTCCTACAGGGAATAGAAGGAGTCTGTCAGCAGATTTCCTCCTAGCGCTGACCAGGAAACTCCTATATGGCTGGTTAACGGTTATACTTTGCAAGTGGGGAGGGACTGGGGGCCTGGCAAAACTGCAGTTAGGTTAGGCATTAAGTCTTGGTTCCCTGACATGGAGACTTATCATAAGTGATATTTATTTTGCTCCTGTGACTTTAGAAGCCAGGCTTCTCCTGTTGGAGTGGGAAGTTACAGATAAACAAGGAGAGAAAGTGACAATATCCACGTGATACAGGATGAGGCTGGAGACATCTATATAAACTCATCCTTAGCTAAAGACAGTTCCACATAGAAATCTTTATAATTAGGTATGTATGCATAGATTGGAACTGGTGCGTATATTTTCTTCCATTGTCCACTGAGCACATTTAGCTGCAACATGTAAATTTTTAATACCATTCCCTAAGGTGGCAGGGCTGTTTGAATAAATGGCTAACACTAGGACTGAAATAGTAAATAAAGAAGCCAGGACAATAATGAAGTATCACAAAATAGGGAAGTACCCCCCAAAAAAGGGCTGACAAAGACTGAATATGTCAAAGGGGAAGAGGAGCCGATGGACGTAGTTCTCCAGAGCCACAGCAGCCATGACCGGAGCAACCAGATGCTAGTGCTGGGCTGTCACCAAAAGCCTAAAACAGTCATCCAGACATTCACATTGGTAAAAATAAGTTATTAAGTGATTTTTACGCATGGGGTTGGACATAGTTATATTGCAGAAGAATTCTGAATAATTGATGTTGGCACTCAGACATCCATCATGGAGGTGTGGCCGACTCCCCTCTTCAGAGGAGGTCTTCCTCCTCAAGAAGACACACAGGATGGACATGGGGGAAAGTACCTCCCCAGTGGGGAGACCCAATGAACACTACCTAAATCAGTGGCCACAGATGTGAACAGCAATAAGTTGCCTTGAGAGCATGTGTAGAAACAAGCTGCATCAACCTGGTAGCCTAGAGGAATTGGGTGGATTTCCTAGTAAAAAAAAACACACTAACAGAATGAGCCCTAAAACAAGGAAAATACAAGCACAACATGCAGGGACCTCTTCCCTCACTTCTCCTCTCACTGTTCTGGGGATTCTCTACCCCAGAACAGAGAAGGAACAGGGACAGAGCTGTTTTCAGCCCCTCAGATCTGACCCCATGCACTCCTCAACCACCCCCAGCCATGCTCCACCCAGGGAGGACGCCAGGCAGAGGTAGTCTCAGGAATTATTGATAATGATGTGTCAGCTGGGACTTTTCTAGTTGCAAGGGACCAGACACACTTGGAGAAGTAAAATAAACTAATTACTTTATAAATGATAGAAATGTTAGTGACTGCAAGAGGCAATTTTAAGATGGTGCCTGAGCCTGCCAGATCCAGGGGCTCTCCCAGTAGGACATGGTCGGTCTCCAGCCCTCCGACCTGAGTGCCTGTGGGGTGGCCCCACTCATGGGCAGTCTCTCTCGCTGCATCTGGGGCCTCCAGCAGCTCCAGGTGGACACCCACTCACCGACCATTCTAAGGCAGTGTTCCTCCTTCCCTCAGGTTCCATGAAAAGTCATGTCGTTCAATGACTTTGGCCTGGCTCCAGTTGCATTTGCATCCTTGACCCCATCAGAACACCCAGAGGATGGAACGTGGGGTTGGATGGGCTGGGATCACACACCCATCTTCAAGGTGGGTGGAACATAGGGTCTGCCTTCTGGAGCTGATTGGAATGGAGGCAGGTGACTGAAAGGAAAGCTGAGGTGGAGATTTGGATATGAGAACAGGTGCCGGGCAGGGAAAGCAGCACACTCCACATCACTGCTGGCCCGGTGCACAGTAGTGAGTCCAAAGCCCAAGGAAGGAGGGAGCTCACGTAGGGTCGGGGGTTGCATCTGCCCATCTGCTGCTCCTGGGGCCCTGCCATGGCCACAAGAAGCTAATCCACTGACAGAAAAAGCAGTATTAATGCTGGTGGTAAATGTAACAGGCATCTCCCTACCCTCTGGGAGGCAGTTGCTCTCAGGTCTCTGATTTTCAATGAGTATGAATGTCAAAGGTTTGTTACAGCTGGAAGGCTGAAGGAACGCAGGGCTGTATGTATGTAACTCTGCTGTATGGCTGTTGTGGTCAGGACCACATTCAATGCTCAGAAAGTTATTACCTCTCATGGCAGACTAAGGCTGTGATTCAGGAGACACGTGTCAGCCACACTGGTGATAGGAACTGAAACATCCCAAAGGGCTGTCTATACTGCCCATGTAGCTGTTCAATTGCCCAGCATCAGGATCAGCTCAGTAACTGGCCAAGGAGGCTTGACAGGGCCCAGACTGGCCTTAGTAGGAGGACCATGGATGCCCGCCTGGTGGACAGAAGCCAAGGGCTGTCCTGTCTACGTGTGATTGTCTGTGGCTGCCCACCAGAAAGGACAAGGGATCCATCCAGTCCCAAGAGGGCCCTGCCAGCCCTAAAGAAGGCAACATTTGGGAGCTGGCAGGTCACTGCACCCAGGCCTGTATAAATCCACACATGCCTACCAAGGGCCCTGTGTGGCAGGCACTCAGGCTGCCCAGGAGTATGGCCATCAACACCCAGCCCAGGTGGGGCAGGAGGAAATGTGATCTCTAGGAACTCCAAAACATGTGGTGGCGGTGGACTTGAAAGCACCAGAGTGAATGTTTCATTCTCCTCCTTTCAGAGCCCAGGACTGAGATGGGGGAAGGAGAGAAAACCACCAGTCCAGCCTAACCCTGTCTCATGTGTGACCATGGGCAAGTCCTTTCCATCCTGGAGGCCTCAATAGAGATAGAGGGGCAGGGGAAATGGACTACTTGTGCTTAATGAAAGTTAAACCAAACCCTAATGCCCTAAATCTACACCAATCTCCCTCATCTTAATTATTATTCCCCTACGTGTTTTATGTATACAATGTCATAATCTACATCTTTTAAATTTGCATATCACTTAATAATTTGTGTATTACTGATTTTACTACTTTTGCCTTTTGTACTTCAAAGTCACTATGTAAGTGATGTGTAGCTACATTTCACTGAGGAAAAACATCTCAATTTAAAAACAATTCCATCTAAAGAAGTCCCTTTAACATATCCTGTAAGGTCAGTCTAGTGGTGATTAATCTTCTAGCCTTGATATCTATGGAAAACTTTTTCCTCTCTCCTTCAATTCTGAATGCTAACATTGCTTGGGAGAATATTCTCGGTTGTAGTTTTTTTTCCTCTCAGTAATTTGAATATTCCATGCCCCTTCCTTATGGCCTGTAAACTTTCTGCTGAGAAATCCTATAGCCTTATGGATTTTCCCTTATAGATACTGGTAACTGTCTGCTTTTCTCTTGCTGCTCTTAAGATTCTCTCTTTATTGCTGATCTCTGCCATTTTAATTACTATGTGTCTTGGTGTGGACCTCCTTGCGTTCATCTTGTTAAGGATTTTCTGTGCTTCCAGAACCCCTATTATGAGAATATTGTTTGGTTTGGAGGTGTCACAGAGATGTTTTTTTTTCTTTTACTAAGGTATCATTGATACACACTCTTATGAAAGTTTCACAAAAAAAACAATGTGGTTACTACATTATCCAGTCTGCCCCATACCCCATTGCAGTCACTGTCCATCAGTGTACTAAGATGCCACAGAGTCCCTATTTGTCTTCCCTGAGTGACACTGTCTTCCCCATGACCCCACACACACCATGTGCACCAATCATGATACCCCACAATCCTGTTCTCCCTCCCTCCCCACCTGCCCTCCCCTACCCCTCCACTTCTTGGAGTCTGTGAGTCTGCTGCTATTTTGTTCCTTCAGTTTTGCTTCATTGTTATACTCCACAAATGAGGGAAATCATGTGGCATTTGTCTTTCTCTGCCTGACTTATTTCACTGAGCATAATACCCTCTAGCTCCATCAAGATTGTTGCAAATGGTAGCATTTGTTTCTTTCTTATAGTTGAATAGTATTCCATTGTGTATATGTACATCTTCTTTATCCATTCATCTACTGATGGACACTTAGGTTGTTTCCATATCTTGGCTGTTGTAAATAGTGCTGAGATTAAACATAGGGGTGCATATGTCTTTTTGAATCTGGGAAGTTGTTTTCTTTGGGTAAATTCCTAGGAGTGGAATTCCTGGATCAAATGGTATTTCTATTTTTAGTTTTTTGAGGAACCTGCTTATTGATTTCCACAATGGTTGAACTAGTTTACATTTCCACCAGCAGTGTAGGAGGGTTCCCCTTTGTCCACCTCCTTGCCAGTGTTTTTTGTTCCTAGTCTTTTCTATGTTGGCCATCCTAACTGGTGTGAGGTGATATCCGATTGTGTCACAGAGATTTTTCATGTATTCTCATTTTAGAAATTTTTTTCTCTCTGTTACTCAGCTTGGTCACTCTCCACCACCCTGTCTTCCAGCTCACTGATTCTTTCCTCTGTATCCTCCAGCCTACTTATGCCCTCTATTGTGTTTTCATTTCCTGTTGTATTCTTCAGCTCTGACTGGTTCATTTTTATATTTTCTGTCCCTTTGTTGAAATCCTCCTTGAGATGATCAGTTCTTTTCCCAAGTTCAGTGAGTATCATTATGACCATTGTTTTGTGTTCTTTGTCAGATAAATTGCTTATCTCCATTTCATTTAGCACTTTTTGTGATGTTTTGTCTTGTTCTTTTTGCTTGGAACATATTCCTCTGGCTCCTCCTCTGTCTGGTTCCCTGCGTTTGTTTCTATGTATTAGATACATTAGTTATAGCTCCTGGTCTTAGAAGTAGCGGTTTTATGTAGTAAGCATCCTGTGGTGCCAGCTAAACATTTTCTACAGAAGCGGGAAAACTTTTTGGAGATACAGAACATAATAAAATAATTATATGAGAAGAACAAACACAAATATCAGTTAATACAAAATTATTGTAGCTGGCAACACTTAAAATTGGTAATTTGCAGTTTCTTTTAAAGTTGGGCAGCTGCAAGCTGATTCATTGCCCTTTAGCCATTGAGCAGTTTAAGAGGAAACAATACATTTAATAAGTTGCAATCTTAATTTAATTATTTAAAATACAATTATGTACTTTGATTTACTATTTGGACTGCATCAAAATAATATTAAATCTTTATTTAAAAAAATTAACATATTTTAGTTTTCCTCTATGGAAGTGTATATTCCACTTTTGGGGAGAAAAAAAGCACTGATATCATGACCTACGTTCACAGAATGTTTTTTTGCTGGATACATGTCTTGGTTTTACACATAAGATTTTATAATAAGTAAATTATGTGGTCTTAGATTTAAGAATACATAAATGCAGAAACACTACGTGGAAGGAAAATAGAGACACCAAGCTAAAATCCAAAACAAATCAAAACACAAATAGTTCCACAGCTCTAGAGAATTTAACAAAAAGTAAGTCAACTTTTAAGCCAGTTAACTTTGGCATTTGAATACAAAAAGTTTAGCAGTGTCATCTACGTAGATTGCTGTGAGGGTTTTCAAAATCCCTGTGTATCCTTTATATAAGCATAGTTGGTATTCTGAGTTCTGCGTCCATCTCTGCATTACCCAATCTCACAGAACTCAGATTTATGCATGAGTTATGTCTGCAGTTTTATCTCCACACATGTGTGAAACCACACGGGACCCTGTACAACAGACCAACCCCAAGGAGCTCGGAGTGGAGGCTTCAGTCCTGGCTAGAACCTGGGTTCTGGAGCCGTGGAGCAGTGGGTCTGTTGCAGAGCAGATGGCTGCTGGTCTAGGAACAAGGAATCAAGGAACCATGGTGGGGAAAGCACAGTGTTTCCAACGAAGACAGCTGGGAAAACCAGGCCCCACACACATCTTACACAGAAATCACTAAACCTCGGTTTCCACAGCAAGCCCTTCCTCCCGGGACATCCCAAGGCTGAGCCCCCTCCAACCGGTGCCCAGGAGGCTTCGCCCGGTTACCACTCACCTTTCCGTGGGTCACTGCGCCTCCCCGGATACAGGAAGACGTGCTCCTGTCCGACTGCGGAGAGCCAGGCGGAGGCCCAAGATGCGCTCTCAGGAGGCAGGTGGGTGAGCGGCCGCCCGAGGGCTCCCTGCACTCCCACAGGCTGGATGTGCTCTTGGCCCATGGCAGGTGGGGCCATCTCGCCACGGTCAGGCTGAATCTATTAAATTTTGGAAATTCAGACTGAAAGGGAGCCAAATATCCCCACAACTTCTCTATGGTTAAGGACCTGAAGGGGCACCTGTTTTGTCACCCCAGGATACACCTCTTTGTTAGAGTGATTATTCTACACTGGTTATTATTAGGAAACTGCAAACACAGGAGAAACTCTGAAAACCCACTAGAAGTTGGCCTTTTGTATGAGATTTACATGTGCAAGGGAAATCTCCATTTGAAAGGGTGTCTTCCCCTCTGAATCAGGAAGAGGTGAATGAATCTAGAAATCTTAGCACAGGCAAAGACATAAATGTGAATAAAAACCAGATGCCTTTTTATGGTGCTTTGCCTGAAAACCTCCCATAACTGGCCTCCCCCACAGCCAACATCTTTTCTTTTGTTCTTACATGAAGATGTCATTTACGGTGATAGTTTGTGTCTTTTGTGGGACTTACTAAGTTTTACTAGGAGTCTAACATATATGGGTGAAGCATAGGAGCTCAGCTCCTGGCAAGTTCACAGTGGATTCCATGAGCCCAAAACAGGACAAGGCTACATGGATCAAACAAAGCTTTATTCTCCCGGTGGCCAGTTCAGTGCTGAGATTACACCTCCTGTATCTGCATGCAGCAAGTCTCTGATCCACACTCTACAATAGAGCACCAGGCAGAGATCCTTATATAGCAGCACAGACATCAATGACGTCCTGCCAACCAGTACATAAGCTTGCACATGCTCAGTAGGCAGTCATGAGGTCACAATGCACACACATTTTGAGGAGTCAGGAGAAAGCACAGGGCATGCCAAGTGGGTGAGTAGGTGACGGTCAGGTGAGCAGCTTGGCCGAGGGAACTCCATTTTCCCTGCAATGAGAGAGACACATATTTATTAACTTTCTGTTTGTTTTCTCATGTTAATCTATCTTTTATTACCAGAAAGGTCTCAGCCACATACACAGGAGGATAGAGGGAAAAATATCTTTCCTCCCCACTCATGTAATTGAATATTATCCAGCACTAGAAATCATCATCAGCCCATTGAGATATGTGGATGAATCTAATGTGAATATTGCAAAGTAAAAGAATTTTAAACTGTAGGACCACATATCCTTTACACTGTGGGACCCCATTTCCAGAACATTATGGACAAGGCAAAATTACACAGATGGTGAATAGATCATGAGGTGGGGCTTGGAGAATTCCATGGGACACTTTAGTGGATGACACATGCTACTATGCATTTCTCCAAACCCAAAGATTTTTACATTGTAAGAGGAAATAAAAACCAAAGGATGAAAAACAAAATATGACAAAGAATTTAACTACAGTAATGGACAAACCCACAGCCAACATCACACTTAACAGCGAGAAGCTGAAAGCTTTTCCTTTAAGATAGGGAACAACACAAGGATGCCCACTCTTCCCACTTTCATTCAAGATAGTTCTAGAGGTCCTAGCCCCAGTATTCAGATAACACAAAGAAATAAAAAGCATCCAGATTTGCAAGGAAGAAGTTAAACTGTCCCTGTTTGCAGATGATACGATATTGTACATAAAAAACCCTAAGAATCCACCTTAAAACTACTAGAACTAACATCTGAATTCAGAAAAGTTGAAGGATACAAAATTTATACTAAGAAATCTGCTGCATTCTTATATACTAATAATGAACTAACAAAAAGAGAAATCAGGAAAACAATTCCATTCACAATTGCATCAACAAGAATAAAATACCTAGGAATAAACCTAACCAAGGAAGTGAAAGAACTATACTCTGAAAACTAAAAGACACTCATGAAAGAAATTAAAGAAGATACCAATAAATGTAAACACATCCTGTGCTCACAGATAGGAAGAATTAATATTGTCAAAATGGCCATCCTGCCTAAAGCAATCTACAGATTGAATGAAATCCCTATCAAAATTCCAATGGCATTCTTCAACAAATTAGGGCAAATAGTTCTAAAATTCACTGAATGAAATCCCTATCAAAATGCCAATGGCATTCTTCAACAAATTAGAGCAAATAATTCTAAAATTCACATGGAACAACAAAAGACCCCCCGAAAAGCCAAAGTAATCCTGAGAAGGAATAATAAAGCTGGGGGGATTACATTCCCTGACTTTAAGCTCTACTAAAAAGCAACAGTAATCAAGACAACTTGGTACTGGCACAACAACAGACCCATAGATCAATGGGAGAGAATAGACAGCCTAGATATAAACCCAAGCATTTATGGTCAATTAATATACATTAAAGGAGTCTCTGCAACAACTGGTGTTGGCAAAACTGGACAGCTACATGTAAGAGAATGAAACCAAATACCACTTGACCCAGGAATTCCACTCCTAGGAATTTACCCAAAGAAACAAAATCTAAGATTCAAAAAGACATATGCACCCCTATGTTTATCATAGCCCTGCGTACAATAGCCAAGATATGGAAGCAACCTAAGTGTCCCTCAGTAGATGAATGCATAAAGATGATGTGGTACATATACACAATGGAATACTATTCAGCCCTAAGAAGGAAAAAATCCTACCATTTGCAACAACATGGATGGAACTACTAGAGGGTATTATGCTCAGTGAAATAAGTCAGGCAGAGAACCAAATGACCACTCATTTGTGGAGTATAACAACAAAGCAAAACTGATGGGACAAAACAGCAGCAGACTCACAGACTCCAAGAAGGGACGAGCGGTGACCAAAGGGGAGGGCGGGGGGAGTGTGGGTGGGGAGGGAGGGAGAAGGAGATTGAGAAGTATTATGATTGGTACACATGTGTGGGGGGTGTCATGGGGAAGACAGTGTAGCACAGAGAAGTAGTGACTCTGTGGCATCTTACTACACCGATGGACTGTGACTGTAATGGGGAATGTGGGGGAGGGGACTTGATAATATGTTTGAATGTAGTAACCACATGTTTTTCATGTGAAACCTTCATAAGACTGTGTATCAATGTTACCTTAATAAAAAATATATATGGAAAAGAATCAGTCAGTGTTGGGGCAAAACATGCTGACCTAAATAACTTTGCCAATGTAGACTAAAGGCAAACTGTAATGTAAATAAACAGTGGACTCTGTTTAGAAAATTCCTTCTCATGATAAGGAAAAATTCTGATGTCCTAAAATTAAGTGCCATAAGGGCTGAAGAACCAGGGGAAGAGACAAGGGAAGGTACCCATCCAATAACCAGGGCCATAGCTAGCCAGAAAGTCCATGTGACTGGGTGAAATCATTTCAGCTGTTATCTAGAAGGTCCTAGAAGCACAGCATTCCTCTTGAGCATGAACAATGTCTGACCATCACCAACAACCAATCCAGGATCCTTCCTTACGGACTATCCACTTATCCCCGGACTTTCTCACTTCACGTTTGCCCACCATCTTCATCTAACACCAGTATAAACTTAAAGAACTTTATTTCCCTCAGACCCCTTATGAATGATCCCTGTTTCTTGAGTCTGGCAGACAAGTTGTTTCTGCTCACTGGTCTGGCTGCTGGTGAACCAGAAACTTCCTGTCTCAGAAATGAGTCCCTTTCCTGGCTAACATCTGTCAAGTCTCAATAAACCGTTTTATTTCAGACATCTGCTGGTTTCCACTGTTCTTGATTTTTCTTCATGGGGGTATTAGCTAAGAATGCTGGAACCACTATACCTGTAAACTGGAATGGGTCAATCACTGAATTTAATAAATGGCAGCTGATGAGAGCCAGGTTTCTCCATATTGCAGTGCAGTTGCAGATAAGCGAGGAGTACGTGACAATATCCATATGATAATGGATCCAGTTGGAGACATCAGAATAAACTCATCTTTAGCTTAATATGCATACAGAAAGTTCCACATTGAAATCTTTATGCTTAGGAATGTATACATAGGTTGGAGGAGTTGCATATATTTCCCTGCATTCTCCTCTGAGCACATGTAGATTTTTAATACCATTCTCAAATAAAGGGAACCAGGGATCTTTGAAGAAATGGCTGATACTAAAATCAGACAATAAATAAAGGACTCAGGACACTATTCAAGGATCACAAAGTAAGTAAGTAACACCAAGAACGAAGACCCACAAAGATGGAATATGTCAGAGGGAACAGGAGCCAGTGGAAAGAGCTCATCACGGCCAGGCAGGCATGACCTGAGCACCAAACACCGTGGTGCTGCAGCATCACCATAAGCCTGGCGCAACTGTCTGGCACCCACACCAGTAAAAATAAAATACTATACAGATTGTTTATGAATGGTGTTGAACAGAAATGTCCTATGCAGAAGATTTCCAAATGATGTAGACCCTCAGCGTCCATCATGGAGGTGGATCTAACTCCCCGCTCCTAGCCCAGGCTACACATACTATTCTCTTCCTAAAAAAAGAAACAGAATGGACATAGGAAAAAATAACCTCACAGTGGAGAAACCTGAGACACACTATGTCAGCTAGTGACCAAAGCTAAGACTGTAAAGAAAAGATGATCACTGTACTGGGGACTAGGAAATAACACCTCTAAAGCCTAACTATTGAGGGTTTCA
Source organism: Manis pentadactyla (assembly GCF_030020395.1). NCBI lineage: Eukaryota > Metazoa > Chordata > Mammalia > Pholidota > Manidae > Manis > Manis pentadactyla. Next base: position 91,448,417 of record NC_080024.1, on the reverse strand, counting down.
TTAACTCTGGGAGTCTCAAAATAAGACTCCTCAGAAACAAGATAAGTGAAAAAAGGGTAAGTCCTAATGTGTCATATGATTAGAGTAACCTAATTCCTAAATCTGGGTTAGATGATCAAAACATGATGCTGATTTTGGGAGCATTATTACCAATTTTATTGCATACTGCTTAAATTCATCCAGGATGAACTAGTTTCAGAACTGAAATTACCTTAATATTGAAGAGCCAAACTATTATCTCCCTTTTCTAAATCAGATTTATTTATGGAAAATAGATTTTCTCTGGTTGTAAGTACAAAATATAAGGACACTTGGTTTAATTTTGCATCTCACTTTCAAAGATGATGTGGTCATGTTTCCAGTCTCCTTCTCTTCTTTCTGTGCCTCTTCCCCATCATAACAGATGCTTTCATGCTCATTTCTTTACTTTTCCTATTGGCTTCTTTTCAAATTCAGAAAGTATGTTGCCATGTTGTAAGTCTTACATCAATCACATAATTTCTTTTTGCCTATTTTTTATTGAAATGTTGAAATACATACCAAATGGTGTCAGGTGTACAACACTGTGATTCAGCAACTATATACTTAGCCCTTACCACTTTACATTATAAGTATTAGTTCATGTTTGTACTCTCCTCACATTAAATCTCTGAGGTAGGTGCTATGATTAGCACTATTTAACAGATGAGAAACTAAATCAGAGAAAGGTCAAGCAATTTTCCCAAGGTCACCAGCTAGTAACTAGTAGAGCCAGAACTCACACCTAAGCAGTCAGATTTTAGCGTTCCCGCTCTAGACTCAAAATTCTCAAGGGCAGAGACAGTGCCTTATGCATCTTTGCATTCCCAGTGTCTACCAGGGATCCTAGCACATAAATGCAATATAAGTCAAACCAAACTGCATTTGCTGAATTCTGCTAAAAAGTTTAGGGATATCAAAAATGACTAAGACATGATTCTCACTCTCAAAGAAGTCTGTGCCCTATTAGGGTTAGGGAGAATTAGTAAAAGATTCCAATAATGGAAAAGAATGAACTAAAAGAAAAGAAACAGAGTTCAGCAGTTTACACTTTGGCAGACTGTATTAGAATGTTGAGGATCCTATTTAAAATCTCATCAGAGTAGCATATAGAATCTCCCTGGAACCCATGGTTACATGAAAAACCAAATCCAGTGACTCATGACCAGTGAATTACTGCAATCCAAACTGGAAGATGTCTAGTGACAAACTCTGACATGCTGGCCCAGCCTTTGCCCTATTTACCAGTGTACTATATACCAATTCTGAGCCCACTATGAGCCACGCAATTGTAATAGGGGTGGTGATACAAAGAATAATTAATGCAATAAAGATACAGAAGGCATGCTGAAATCTGAGGATGGCTCAGATAACTAACATCGGATAATATGATAGATGGGAAAATAGGTTATCTGGAACTATGAGCAAAATCAACAAGATGGCATTTTTAACCATCAGAATTACTATTTTTCTTTTCGAAAAATCAATTTCCCAAGAAAATGGTAACAATAATTGTACTTTAAAAGACCAAGAATTTAGTTGGCATAATCTTACCTGTGGATTGTGGCTGCTAAAAAGAAAACTAGCATAATTTTGGTGTGAATTTGTAAAATAGACTGCCTAGATAAAGGAGAAACTGGTTACTGGCCAGTGTTCCACACTGCTTAGACTTCACCTAAGCTACTTCATTCACTAGTGGGAACAATATTTTAAGAGAGACATTGACAAATCAGAGTCCATAGAAGCAGAAGAGAGGGTTGAAGGCTAGAAGCATAATCAGCCAGACAGTGAATTTTGGAATGTTTTTTCTGGAGAACTGGAGAAAGAATATAATAACAGATGAGTGTCTGTTTGCAGTATCCTGTGCCAGAGAAAATAACTAAAACTGTGGACAGAAGTCAGAAAGCAGCATCCAGGAGGGAAATATGAGGAACTTTTTCTATGATATGAACAGATATGAACTGTCTCACATAGATTACATGTGAGACATGTACTGAGGCAGGAAGCAGTAAACCAGGGCTTGATGCCATCTGTCAACTTTATAGAGATTCCTTTACTGACATGGGAAGATGGGCTCATATGATGCTCTCTAAGATCCCTTTCATTTAAGATCCTAGGAAAGTCTCTCATCTGAGATGCCACAAAAATTTTGAGATGATTTTCAAAGTTTAGAGAGAATCACACATTCTTCATTTGGAGAAGATCCATCACAGCTAAAACTAAACTTAAAAAATTAAAACTGGACCATGGTAACCCATCCATCAAAAGAGCCAAATAAAGTTTTCTTTAAATAACATTGATCGTCCAGTTTACTTCCATAATAGTACCTTCAACATAGTGGTGCCCACGTGTTCAAAAACCTGACAGACTGAAGCATATTTCAGAAATGCCTGTCTTTTATAATAATAAGCAGCTCTTGTAATTGGCACAGGGCAGTGATTTGCATTTTCTCATGTGCTTCCTGCTGTTTGTAACATGAAAAGCAAGGGATTCATTCTAGCTTTATAATCTATATTTTCTAAGCAAAGTTAGTTAATAATGATTTCACCAGTCTTTAATTTGAACTCAATCTAAATTCAGGCATGAGGTTACAGGCATATTGACTTTCATTCAGTCCTGAAGTGATAAAAGGGTAAAAATGCAGAAGTTCCTCATGATCAAGGGAACATGGTATATATCTGGTTTTTCAAGTTCATGGGCTATCTGCTTCAGCAAAATATGTACATGTAATCATGAAGTTTTTTCCCTCACATTTCAAATTACTCTTTTATCACCTCTTTGCTAACTCTCCTCATTCTACATTTTCATTCTAAGTCCATTTTATTCTAAATTAAGAATGTTGTATAACTAATTCTTTCATCAGACTCTCATCATCTTTCTCATTATTTGTTCACGTATGCCCTTTTGCCTTATGAAGTGTTATCTTAACATTTTAAACCCATTCAATGGCAAATACAGAGGACTCAGCATCAGGTGGGCATGTTACATTTTAAAGGTCAAGCAAATAGGAAGGGAACTGAATTGCTCTACCTCACTGAACCTAAAACTGGAGATGGAAAAGATGGGAATTGTATGAAGCCTCTATTATCTTCTCTTTCTCCCTCTTATCTTTTATTCTTTTTCCTGAGGGGTGTGCCAGTGGTGGTAGTAGTGGTGTGTATGTGTGTGTGTGCATGTGTGTGTGTCTAGGAAGAAAGAAAAAGGAGAGAGAGGAAAAGGAGAGGAAAGCCAGAGTTCGATACTATTAATAATTGCTAAAATGTATATAGCTATCATTTTACTGAAGCAAAAGCACGTAAGACACATACAGGATTGAAACTGGAGAAGGACAAGTGGATCTCTTGGAAAGGGGAACCCGAGCTCATTCACCATTTTCAAGCTCGCAATAATTTTTGTCGACATGTATTTCTTCAGGGTTACATTTACCACCTACAAGTAATTTTCAGGGGCACACCTGCTGCATTTCCAAGTAGGTAAGGTTTGCTTTTGGCACAGCCCCTCCTACTTCTACCCCATCCTTGGCCTTTCTTTCTCTAACCTGTAGACTCAGCGGAACTCACACGGAATTCTGACTTGCCAAAAACCTTTTGGTACCCCATGCCATCTCTTTCTCTACTTTCCCATCCCAAATCAAGCCTTATTCCCAAAATGTGCAAGGAGGTAGTTGGCCAGTGATCTGATTAAAATAAGCAGATAGAAATGAGTCTTAATTTCAACTACAACAAAAAATGTAGTTTAGAAGATGTTGTTAACTTCAGTGGGTCTCTATTTGCATTTTCTCATTCTTGAGTAGGTAGTTTTTCATCAGATTCCCAAAGGAACCTACCTGCAGAGCAATTAAAATACATTAATCTAACTGGCAAAATGGATATGGGAATTATATTTCAAATGAGGTACATATGAGGGCTCCTGGTAGAGTTAGATGCATGCTTAAATATTATTCCCATCAATCCAGAAATCTCATCAGTCTTATAGCCTCCCCCAACTCCCCTTCTCACTGTTGCAGGCTACATAACTCAAAGGAGGTAAGGTATTGCTTGAGGAGAGTGAGGGGCAGAAGCACAGTGAGCAAGTGCAGGACCCCAGAGCCAGTTGACCATACAGAGTAGGATATAAAATAAATGTCAAAATAAAATATATGCATATTCACATATTAGTTTCCATTGTAAAAAATTAAAACTACAGAAAGGTTGCAAGATCAGTACAGTAAACTACTATATAACCTTTACCTAGATGCACTGATATAACATTTTTCCATATTTGCCTAATTTATCTTTGCTAAACCATTTGAGAATAAGTTGCATATATCAAAACCTTTTATCCACACTTATACACTTCAGTGTGTATCCTTCAGAAGGATGTTTTCTCTCATAACCACAACACAATTATAAAATTCAAGAGGCTTCACATTAAATAATGTTATTATCTAATACACAAGTACGTTGCAAAATGGTGATGTCATAATTTCTTCTGGTGTATCAGTTGGTATTCCACTGTCCTGAACTGTCATTTCTTCCCTCTTTATATTTATTTATTTAATGTTTTCAGAATCCACATTTAAATTTCAGCAATTGTTCAAAAATACTCCTTTATAGCTCTTCCCTCCAAATCTAGAATCATGTCGCCTTTGGAGACATGTCTCTTTAATCCCTTAAATCTAGAACAGTCCTCAGCCTTTGTCTTTCATGACACTAACATTTTGTAAGAGTAGAGGCCAGTAGTTGGGTAGGATGTTTCTCAATTTGCATTTTTCTGATTGTTTCTTTGTGTTTAGATTAAGAATATGTAGTTTTGACAGGGTTACTACAAGACAGAGAATACGTCCTTCCCAGTACCTCCCATCATGTCATTTTTCCCATAATTAGTGACATTATCTTTGACCATTTGCTTAGGGTGGTGTCTGTCAGATTTATCCACTGTAAAGGCAACATTTTTATCCCTTTGTAGTAAATAAGAAATCCAAGGTCACTTTGATGCTGTGTAAAAATCCTTTCTCCAACAAACTTTCAATCACTGATTTTAACATGTATTGATAATTCTACCTGAATCAATTATTACTTTAATGGTTGCAAAATGGTGATGTCATAATTTCTTCTGGTATATCAATTGGTATTCCACTGTCAAGAATTGTCATTTCTTCCCTCTTTATATTTATTTATTTAACGTTTTCAGAATAAGTATGCCCTTGTGAATTCTTTTTTTTAAATTCATTGCGTTATAATCCATTTCTGTCATTATGCATTAATGATGCCTGAATTGTCCCAGATTTGGTAAGTGCAGGTACCTTCAAGCTGCCTCCTATTTCCTTTTGACAGGTCCTCATCTTTTTTTGAGAATCTTGCTTTCTGACACAAGATTTTTCAAGGGCATTTTATGCTTTCCTTCTCTCTGCCCTGGAATCAGCCACTTTATCCCTAGAGAAGTGGAGACTGGCTTTTAGAAGCCAAGATCTGCAGGCATGTAATGTTATTCAAAATACTAAATAATATTGTACCTGTTTCTTTGGGTCACCATAAGGAAGACTGGTGTCTGATTTGCAATCCTAACTAGCATAACCTGTGTGACTTCAGCAGTTCCCTTCATTGGGGAACTGACTCCTCATCCAAACAGAAATTGGATTAGATGAATATTTCTTAACCTTTTCAGGGTCTCCAAAACATCTGGGAATCTCATAAAAGCTATAGTCCCATCTCACCAGAGACAAGTTCAAATAAGCAAAAATTTTCGTACAATTTTAGGGGTTCGAGGTTGCGAAGCCCATCTGAAGCTCCAAATCCCTGGATTAAGTGACCTCCATCTTCAACGCTGAGCTCTCTGAGTCTCTAAGAGACCGTGCTGCTGCCAGGTTGATTCCTCAGAGACATCAAAATGTGGAGGGATTGATGCACAAACACGAAAAACAGTTACAGGGGAGCCTGTGAACGAGGCACTGTCCCTGCGGGTGCCAACACAGGCGCACCGTAGCCAGTGGCAGGAGGTTTTGGCGGGAAGGTGCCCTGGCGGTCAATAGATGCCTGGGAGAGTGGAGGCTGCAGGGCTGTACTGGCCGCTGCACCCCTCCGCTCTGTCACCAGGACTTGCCCCTGCGCTTCTGCTGGGAGCCGAGGGACTCCGGCGGGCCGCGAGGCGGCGGCAAGAGTCCAGGGCCCTTGAGCCAGGAAAGAACGCGCGTCCAGGACCCACCCGTTCCCCCTTCCAGCCACCGACGCAGCGCAGCTCCGGTCGCCATGGTGACCAGCGGAGGCCCGCCCCACCTCCGACCCTGCCCGGGACCCTGACGTCGGAGCGCATAAGGGGCCGCCACCAGAGCCGCTCGTCCGCCCGCCGCCCGCGTGCACTAAAGCCCGCTGTGTCTAGCAGAGGGCCCAGCATGGTCATGGCGGATGTCCTGAAGCACTTGCAGGGCGGGCAGGTCCGGGTGGGGTTCTACGACATCGAGGGCACTCTGGGCAAGGACAATTTCGCCGTGGTGAAGCCGGGGCGGCACCGGATCACCAAGACGGAGGTGCGGCCCGGGCTCGCAGGAGCGTCTGAGGCTCGGCTCGGGAGAGGGGCTGTTTCCCGAGGGGGAGCGGTTGCAGGGGTCGGGGGCTGTCCGACAGGCCGCATACTGGCGGAAGCGAGAGGGTCTGGGACTGAGGACCAAGGAGGCGCCGGGGGCTGGTGTGCGCTGGTGGGGTTGGGCCCGGTCACCGGACCCAAGTGTCGTCCGATTGGCAGCCCGACCAGACCAGGCTTTGGCGCCCTGGTGGCTCCACGGAATTTCTCCTCAGGCCTCCCACCCGGGCTGTGACATGGTCTGTGGCTTCCACTTCGCATCCCAAGTTCCATGTCTTCTCTGGTGTCACTGGGGGTGGGGCGGAGGGGAAGTCTTGGTTCCCCTAGGCTGCGTGGCCAGAGACGTCGCCAGCTTCGAGGAAGGGACCGCCTGCACTTGGCCTCCCACATGGGGCATTGCGCGGCCCCGCGAGGAAGGGTCACCAGGCGGGGAGCCGAGACGGCCATTGTCCTTTTCTCTCCTTCCTTGTACCCAGTAGTGTCTCTGATCTCGTGGCAGCCTCGCTTGATCTCGTGCCTGAGGCATTTCCATCTAGTACCCCAGACGATAGAACTGGTTGAAAGGGTCTTGGCCACATCTGCACAGTTGGTGGGTGGTCATTCCTATCCTAGGTTGTGCCTTTCCTAGGTGTGCATTGTGGCCATGCATATGAGCTCCTTAACCGAGCAATTCTGCCTGTGCGCGCATGAAGCCCTCCAATGCTTCCCCAAGGTGAAGCCAGCATCCCCCTGCCTTGCACATTCTAACTCACTGCACATGTTTTCTCACAAGGCTCTCTCCTTACCTAACCTGCCTCCTTTCTTTCACTGCCTCAAGCTGCTCTCCTCAGGGTCTCTATTTTAGGACATGCAGATTAAAATACCTGCAGATTAGAAATACAGTAGAAACAAAACCATTCATTAGGATAAAACCTTGTGGTTTTGACGTACTCTACACTGTCTCGTAGTTGTTCTGGACATTAATCCTTTTTTAGGCTCCCATCCCCACCCCCAGTTTTCATCCTGTTCAGTTTCCCCCTTATTAGTGTGAATATACTAGAATTTGAATACGGAATAACGTAGGACTTTTTTTGTCAAGCGTGGCTGTGTAAGGTGAGGGTCATTTGAAAACGAATGATTTTTGTAGCTGCTCTTAGAAGTTTTGCTTCATGTGAGGGAGTCCACTTCCAAAAAAGAAGGGGTGTGTGTTCTCTCATCTTCACTTGTTTGCCCTCCCCTACTAATCCTGAAGCAGCCCAAATCTGACTTTTTTTTAGATTGTTTGTAATGATAAATAATGTGACTCTGGTAAGACTACTTCATCTGATCCAGCGTTTTTAAAAATGAAGAAATTAATTCCATTCCTCTAGTGAACCATGGTCTAATGTCATGCTGTTTCCCCTTAAATTACATGAAAAGAGTGCATTTTTAATATGTGTTTGTATTTGAGCCCCTGCTTAATGACTGCCTAAAAATGGAACAAATTGCATCTTACAGAAAGCTTCTACAGAAATTTTGAACTATGTTGTTGGGTGAGTGAATTCCAAACCTACCAGTTTACAATATTTTTTCTCATCAGCTCTTAATCAGTTTTAGTTGAAATATTTAATTAAATCAAATCTTACTTATCAGGTCAAATTTTGGTAATACAGAATCTACTTAAGAACTGCTGAGTGGAGCTGATAGTGACTGACATTTCTCGAGGTTGACAGTTCAAACGGTGTCCCTTTTAAACTGATATATCTTGTAGAGACTGGGGGCACTGTGGAGTAATATGGTTTGGCTATTAGAGTGAGATCAGTGCATTTACATAGTTGAAGGCACGGTTGAGATGGTTAAAGACCACTCAGATCCTGGATTGTGTGTATAGTATATGTGTGCAAAATTATTGAAGTTAAGAGCCAATATTTTTGGTATCATTAATCTACAATTACATGAAGAACATTATGTTTACTAGGCTCTCCCATTCACCAAGTCCCCCCCACATACCCCTTCCCAGTCACTGTCCATATGCGTAGTAAGATGCTCTAAAATCCTACTTGTCTTCTCTGTGTTGAGCAGCCCTCCCTGTGCAACCCCTACACACTATACATGCTTATTGTAATTCCCCCTTTCTTTTTCCCCACCCTTATCGCTCCCTTCCCACCCATTTTCCTCAGTCCCTTTCCCTTTGGTAACTATTAGTCCATTCTTGGACTCTGTGATTCTGCTGTTTTGTTCCTTCAGTTTTCCTTTGTTCTTATATTCCACACAAGAGTGAAATCATTTGGTATTTGTCTTTCTCTGCCTGGTTTATTTCACTAAGAATAAAATTCTCTACCTCCATACATGTTGTTGCAAATGGTAGGATCTGTTTTTTCTTAGGCTGAGTAATTTCCATTGTGTATATGTACCACATCTTTTTTATCCATTCATCTACTTATGGACATTTAGGTTCATTTCATATCTTGGCTATGGAAAATAGTGCAGCGATTAACATAGGGGTGCATCTGTCTTTTTAAAACTGCAGTGCTGCATTCTTAGGGTAAATTCTTAGAAGTGGAATTACTGGGTCAAATGGTATTTCTCTCGGTGTCTTCTAGAGCATATTGCTGGCCTGATGGACAGCGACACTTACGGGCTACGTGGTGGGGACTTCAAAGTGGGGGTAGTCTAGGAACCATTATATTGTTCACGTAACTGTGAAGTAGTGACAACAAAACAAAAAGGAAAACACATTACCTTGGCTCTGGATTCCATTTACCCTGATGCTGTCAAGATAGTCAGTGTCCACCTCACCGGAATCACACTTGCTCCTCTCAGCATACAAATTATGACTCTACGAAAGAGGCACCACTGTGACATCATGGAATCTCCAGGCAACAGTGATCCCCTTAGAAACTCCACCCATGGAGGGGGTGGGAACTGCCCAAACATGGGGACCTGCATCATCATACCAAACATTAGTTACTTACCTACATATACACATATATATATATATATATGTATAATGATATCACTCATTATTACAGTATCAGAACAAACAAAAAAACTGAAGAAAAAAACAGCTGCAGTCTCAGAAAACCCAAGAACGGACTAAAAGTTAACAGAGGGAAAGAGATTGAGGTGAATGGGTGGGAATGGAGGGATTAGGGAGGGGGGAAGTAAGGACACATTAGAATGAGAATACATAATGTGGGAGGGGGGTCACAGGCAGGGCAGCAAAACACAGAAAAGACAAGTAGGGATTCTACAGTAACTTACCATGCTCATGGACAGTGACAACAATGAGGTATCTGTGGGCACGTGCGTGATGGGAGGAGTCTAGTAAACGTAATGTTACTCATCTAATTGTGCATTAATTACAGAAAGATACACAGACAGGTAGACAGATAATAAATGAATGAATGAATGAATGAATGCATGGATGAATACATACATACACACATACATACATACAAACATACATACATTAGGAATGCAGCAGCCCAGTTCAAGAAAGACATCTGCACCCCTAAATGTATGGCACCACTATTCACAAAAACCAATCTACAATTACATAAGCAACATTAAGGTTACCAGACTGCCCAGACAATCAAGTCGCACCCGAGACCCCAATACACTCACTGTTCACCAGCATAGTAAGATGCTACAGAATCACTGCTTGAATTCTCTGAACTATACTGCCTTCCCTATAGAATTTCCACCCACATAATGTGAGCTAATCATAATGACCCCTTACCAGTCTGCAATCGTCCTTCACAACCAGCCTTCCTAGTCCCTTAACCATTCCTACATTGGTGATGGGGGGAGTCTACTAAACATGATGTTATCCACATAATTGTAGATTCATGATAAATAAATAAATGAATAAACAGATGAATGCATGGAGACTAAGCCGCCCACAGTTTAAAAGCGACACGTGCATCCCTATGATTACCACAGCACTATTCTCAATAGCCAAGCTGAGTGTCCATCAGTAGATGAAAAATGGAATACTATTCAGACATAGGAAAACAAATCCCACCATTTGAAGCAACACGGATGGTATGAGAGGGCATCATACTCAGTGTAATAAGGCAGGCAGGTGAAGAAACAGAAATATCAAATGATTTCAATCGCCTGTGCAGGAGGGGAACCAAGAGACATCCGAAAAAGAAAAATGGCACCACAACAGTGGACCAACAGTTAATAAAGGGAAAGGGATGGAGGTGGACAGGTGGGAACGGAGGAGTAAGTCAGGGGGAGGTGGGGAGAATGTGAACATTACCTGTGGCATGCATAAAGCGGAAGTGGGGCACGGGGAGCGACGTACAACACAGAGAAGACAACAACGGATTCTACAGCATCTTACTATGCTCATGGAAATTGACTGCAATGAGGTATCGGGGAGGCATCTCATTGTGGGGGGCAGTTTAGTAAACTACATGTGACTCATGTAGATGTAGACTAACGATAAATAAAGAAATAAATAACAGATACATAATTGAGTAATGAACTAACTAAATACATTCATACATCCGTACATACAGAAATAAACACTAGAATACAGCACAACAGTTTAAAAAATACCTGTGCACCCAAATGATTATCACAGCACTATCCACAAGAGACAAGGTAAGCGTTTATCAGAGGATGATCAGTGGAATATTATTCAGTCATATGAAGAAACCAATCCTACCAAGTGGAACAACATGGAGGGAGGTAGAGGGTATCATGCTCAGCGAAATAAGCCACGCAGAGAAAAACAAGTGTCAACCGATTTCACTCACCTGTGGAGTACCAGAAATAAGAAAAGGAGTGATAGAATAGGGCATTTGCAGCCTCAGTGAACCAAAGAACGGACCCACAGTTACCAAAGGGAATGGGACTGAGGAGTATGGGTTAGGAGGGGGGGAGAGAGGGAAAATGGGGCATTACGAGTGGCACACAGGGTGTGGCACGGCGGCGTGCTTAGGGAATTCCGTATAACATAGCGATAATCAGCAGCACTTCTACAGCATATTTCTGGGCTGTTCTGCAGCGACTCCAACGGGCTACGTGGTGGGGACTTGACAGTGGGGGTAGTCTAGGAAGTATAATGTTGTTCATGCAACTGTGAAGTAGTGACAACAAAATGAAAAGGAACACACAGTACCTTGGCTCTGGATCCCATTTACACTGATGCTGTCAAGTTGTTCAGTGTTCACCTCACCGGCATCACACCTGCTCTTCTCAGCATACACATTCTGTCTCTAGGACAGAGGCACCACAGTGACATCGTGGAATCTCCAGTCAACAGTGCTGCGCGTACAAACTCCAACCAAAGGGGGGGTATTGCCCAGTCGTGGGGAGCTTCATCATCTTACCAAACATTAGAGTTACTTACCTACATACATGTACATATATATATGTATAATGATATCACTCATCATTACAGTCTCAGAACAAACAAAAAACTGAAGAAGAAAACAGCAGTAGTCTCAGAAAACCCAAGAATGGACTAAAAGTTAACAGAAGGAAAGAGACTAAGGTGAATGGGTGTTAATGGAAGGATTAGGGAGGGGGTAAGAAAGGACACATTAGAATAAGAATATATAATGTGGGAGGGGGGTCACAGGCAGGGCGGCAAAACACACAAAATGACAAGTAGGGATTCTACAGTATCTTACTATGCTCATGTTCACTGACTGCAATGGGGTATCAGGGGGCACGTGCGTGATGGGAGGATTCTAGTAAACATAATGTTACTCATCTAATTGTGCATTAAAGACAGAAAGATACACGGGTAGATAGGTAGACAGATAATAAATGAATGAATGAATGAATGGATGCATGGATGGATGAATACATACATACACACATACATACATACACACGTACATACATAAGGAATGCAGCAGCCCAGTTCAAGAAAGACATCTGCACCCCTAAATGTATGGCAGCACTATTCACAATAACCAATCTACAATTACATAAGCAACATTAAGGTTACTAGACTGCCCAGATCATCAAGTCGCCCCCCAGACCCGATTACACTTACTGTTCACCAGCATAGTAAGATCCTACAGAATCACTGCTTGAATTCTCTGAACTATACTGCCTTGCCTATAGAATTCCTCCCCAAATTATATGAGGTAATCGTAATGCCCCCTTACCAGGCTGTAACCATCCTTCACAACCAGCCTTCCTCGTCTCTTAACCATTAATACATTAGTGAAGGGGGAGTGTACTAAACATGATGTTATCCACATAATTGTAGATGAATGATAAATAAATGAATAAATAGATGAATGAATGAATGAGACATTGACACCCCCAGTTTAAAAGCGACACGTGCATCCCTATGATGACCACAGCACTATTCTCAATAGCCAAGCTCAGTGTCCATCAGTAGATGAACAATGGAATATTATTCAGTCATAGGAAAACAAATCCCACCATTTGCAGAAACACAGATGGTGTGAGAGGGCATCATACTCAGTGTAATAAGGCAGGCAGGTGGAGAAACACAAGTATCAAATGATATCACTCGCCTGTGCAGGACGGGAACCAAGAGACATCCGAAGAAGAAAAACGGCACCACAAGAGTGGACTAACAGTTACCGAAGGGAAAGGGATGGAGGTGGACAGGTGGGAACGGAGGAAAATGTCAGGCGGAGCGGGGGCGAATGTGCACATTACCTTTGGCATGCATAAAGCAGAAGGGGGGCACGGGGAGGGACGTACGACACAGAGAAGACAACAAGGGATTCTACAGCATCTTAATATGCTCATGGACAGTGACTGCAATGAGGTATCAGGGGGCATCTCATTGTGGGAGGCAGTTTACTAAACTACATGAGACTCACGTAGATGAAGACTAATGATAAATAAATAAATAAATAACAGATATACAAGTGAGTAATGAACTAACTAAATACATTCATACATCCGGACATACAGAAATAAACACCAGAATACAGCAGGCCAGTTTAAAAAAGACCTGTGCACCCATATAATTATCACAGCACTGTCCACAACAACAGACAAGGTAAGTGTCTATCAGAGGATGAAAAGTGGAATATTATTCTGCCATATGCACAAACCAATCCTACCATGAGCAACAACATGGAGGGAGGTAGAGGGTATCATGCTCAGCAAAATAAGCCACGCAGAGAAAGACAAGTGTCAACTGATTTCACTCACCTGTCGAGTACCAGAAAAAAGAAAAGGAGTGATAGAACAGGACAGTAGCTGACTCAGCGAACCAAACAATGGACTCATGGTTACCAAAGGGAATGGGACTGAGGAGGATGGGTTAGGAGGGTGGGGAGAGAGGGTAAATGGGGCTTATGAGTGGCACACAGGGTGTGGCCTGGCGGCATGCTTAGATAGGTCCGTATAACACAGCGATGACCAGCAGCACTTCTACAGCATGTTCTGGGATGATGGACAGCGACTCTTAAGGGCTACGTGGTGGGGACTTGACAGTGGGGGTAGTCTAGGAAAGATAATGTTGTTCATGTAACTTTGAAGTAGTGACAACAAAATAAAAAGGAACACACAGTACCTTGGCTCTGGATTCCATTTACCCTGATGCTGTCAAGTTGTTCAGTGTCCACCTCACCTTAATCACAACTGCTCCTCTCAGCACACACATTTTGTCTCTAGGACAGAGGCACCACTGTGACATCGTGGAATCTCCAGGCAACAGTGCTCCGCATACAAACTCCACCCACGGGGGGTGGGGCACTGCCCAGCCGTGCGGAGCTGCATCATCTTACCAAACATTAGAGTTACTTACCTTTAGGGAGGGGGGAAGTAAGGACACATTAGAATAAGAATATATAATGTGGGAAGGGTGTCACAGGCAGGGCGGCAAAACACAGAAAAGACAAGTAGGGATTCTACAGTACCTTACTATGCTCATGGACAGTGACTGCAATGGGGTATCTGGGGGCACGTGCGTGATGGGAGGAGTCTAGTTAACATAATGTTACTCATCTAATTGTGCATTAATGACAGAAAGATACACAGATAGGTAGGTAGACAGATAATAAATGGATGAATGAATGAATGGATGCATGGATGGATAAATACATACATACACACATACATATACACAAACATACATACATAAGGAATGCCGAAGCCCAGTTCAAGAAAGACATCTGCACCCGTAAATTTATGGCAGCTCTATTCACAATATCCAATCTACAATTACATAGCAACATTAAGGTTACTAGACTGCCCAGATTAACAAGTCGCCCCCGCAGACCTGCCTTGTATGTAAATTATACCTTGATAAAGATGTTATAAAACTATATGTTTGATGTTCTTCAATGCTTGAAGCTCAGAATCCTTTTCCTTAAAGGATCCTTCACCACTCCATCTAGTGACCACCATTCTTTTATCTCAACTCCTGGTATTATACCTTTTCCTATCACTCACTTAGCAATTAATTTTATCCCCCATATGACAAATCTCTGGTGTTTTTTAATTACCATTACACCTTAATTATTTCATTATGCTTTGTTTACAAAACTAGTTTCGTTGCTCAAATTATCAAATTAAGACCCATATTTAATTTTTGTTTTTACTATTTTTCAAACAAGATTAATAACAGCTCACTCTTAAATCAGGATCCAGAAGCCCTCTGCCTTCTTCAAATCATCAAAAATAATTCAATTTTATACTTGTACAAATACATGAAGTAAAAATTTCAATTATGTTAAGAGAAAGCATTCTGGGAAAAAATAATCAGAATATTCATTACTTGGGCTCTCCAATTAATAAGGGATGTAACAGATTTAGTTCAGTAAAATTATTTTTAAAAGATAGTAATAAGATATTTTCTACAGAAAATTTTCTGATTGACTTGTCATTTTTCTTTTTCCCCAACTGAATTAAAGACAAAACCCTACAAATAAAAAATTAAAACAAAATAGTCAAAGAATACACAAACATTCAGCACATGTACTGATATATTTTATGTATAAGTAGAAATGTTCAGGATATATACTTCTACTCCTGGATGGAATTAACTAAAATATGAAATTACACAGATTATTTAGTTACAATAAAGAAGGGTGTTTTGGGGCCAACGAATATTTTTGTTTACTTAAAAAGTTCATTTAATGATTACAGTGAACTTAAATTATACTTAAGAATTTGGGGTAAAATAATGAAAGAGTAGACTTTAAAGAAAGGAAAAAGATGGATGAATATGTATTTTTTCTTTCTTTGAAAAACAGCATAAAATGTTTTTAAATGTAAAAACCAGTACACTTGAAATAAAGCCATATACTTACAGAACAGAAACATAAAGGCTAGGTGAATTTCCTACCTATGTCCAAAATTATAGGCTTTGTGAATCCACAGCAGGGCTTTAATATTTCTTTTCTGAAGAATATCTGAAATTACTTGCTCTTAAGTATGTCTTTCAAAACATATAAATACATACAGTATCAAGTTTCATGAAATTTAAGACATAATTTTGATCTAAAGGCAAACGTTTAAGTATTTGAAATATGGCATCATTACCGCAAAAGCAAACGTTTCAATGGACACCAATATTCCCATTTCGTACTGAAATAGAAGGACTTATGTTCAATTTCACAGTGAAAATACCCATTGGCATCTCAGAGAATATTGCTTTTCCAGTCAGAAAAACAGCTCTTTATCAAACTCACCTCCCCAGAAAACAGCCAATAAAGGGAAAGAAACAAAAAATGGCTTCTGTCAGACAAAATACATGCGTTAAAACTAATGGTTCATTAATTAGGAAGTCCTTAATCTCTGAGGTTTTATAATTTACACGATTCCAATAAGCTTGATTTGCTATTGCCCAGGCCACAACATGCTAGAGGGGGAGATAAAGACGACGATGACAGCAGCTGTGGTTTTCTAAGTACGTATTAAGCACTACACGTGGGAATGGAGGCTGGGGGAAGAGGAGCTTCTGTAAGAGCCAACTGTACTGACAGCTGCAGTTCAAAAAATAATAACCAATGATAGGACTCCACTTCCTTGCAACATTAAACAAAAGTTTAAAAATTCACAAAGTTAAAAAATAGACATTTAAAAAATAAGGAACATGGGCAATAGGATCTAAAGACCTACATTTTAATCCACACTGATCGCTTAATATATCACTGACCTCTGGCAATGTTAATCTCTCTCAGACCCAGTTTCTCCAAATGTAAAATAGGAGTAATGTTTTGTTAAGGAACTATGGTAAAAATCAATGTATGTAAAAGCACCCAGTACAACTTATGGATACAGCAGCCACTGAAATACTCTGAAAACTTGACCCAGAATAATTTGTTGAGATAAAAAATCTTATTGCTTTTTAAATAATACTCTTTAGATGTTTAGATATTACCATGTAGTAGTAAAATAGAGAATGCGTAAAGTAGATAATGCCAAGATTCATTTAAGTGTATGAAGAATGCTTTCAAATCTCATCATAAATCACCTCTTTGGTATGTCCAATTTATTCTTCAACCTCGATTTAGATGGTATTCCTCTGGAAAGTTTTCAACAATCTCCACTTGTGTATCTACTAGACACTTAAACACCTACTATATCCAAAACCAAACTCCTGAATTCCCCATTCCTATACCAAACCTGCTCCATCTGACAAACTTCAACTTCTCACAGTTGATGACAACACCATCTTGCCAGTTGCTCAGCCAGAAAGTCAAATTGGGATTCATATTGTCTTCTCGTTTTCTCATATCACATATCCACCCAATCAAAGAAACTTTTTTGTACCTTATGAACATTCAGAATTTGACTGCTACCACTATTATACAAGCCACTATCTTCATATACTGACTCTTCGTTCCTTATGCAGACGTCTATGTCACACAAAACTTGTACCACATAAATTTGTATGCTTTCCTCCTGTTGAGCTCTTATGTCAGTTTAACCCCCAGGCCCAGGCAAAAGAACTCTAAAAAGGTGAAAGTTTACCTCTCTTACAACAGAATTAGCCCAGTTATTTGCACATACTAGGTATCCAATATATGACATTGTTATAAATTAAATAGAGGCACTACATAGGCACTACTGTTAAGTCTCACTTCATTAATCTCGCTAAGCTAGAATATTTGCTAAACATCTTAGAATCTCCTTAGGAAGCACCAATAATTTATGTTAAAAATTCCTGAGTTACTAAATAACTCTGATAAGCATTTTGTTAAATAAGGTACCTTTAACTCTCTCAATAAAAGTAGGATTCTATTTACATCATCAGAGAATATACCTGTATAATATAGTAAGAGCATTAAATATCAGCTATTTGAATGAATTAATGCAGGTAATCTAGTCTGGCTGTGTATAGACCATATGCAGAAAATAGTGGTTGAAAAGGTAGTTTAGGACCTTATAATAGATAACCCTGAATACCACATTAAGTGTTTAAATTTAACACTGCAAACAATGGTAAACTACTTACATGAGAAATACTGGTCTAGCACTTTTAAGCAGGATGGATTGGAGCAGGAAGAGATTTCCAATAGAGAGACTACAATATTCACTCTGGTGCAATAGTTTAGGAAACAAGTAAGGGTCTCATCTAAGGTTGTAGCAGTAGAGTCAAAAATACAGAGATGATTAGGAATACGAGATAAAATGAATCAAAAATTTTTCTTACTTCGTGGCTGGGCAAAGAAGAGCTAGAAATAAAAAATTGTTGAAGTAAAATCTACTGTACTTCATAGCAAGTTCTATATAGAGAAAGTGGGAAGGCAAAAAACAAGGAACTCCCAAAGATTGGCAAAAATGTAGAGCAGGAAATCTCTTACGCACTGGTGGTGCCAACGGGTATCAACACTGTCTAAAAATATTAAGCAGTACATAGTAAAATCAAAGCTGAATGCCATTTCCATCACAGCAATTCCACTTCCAGATATAGAATCCAGAAAAGTTCTCATCCATGTGCACAAGAGGTCATTTACAAAAATGTAAATTTCAGCACTATTTGTATACTGAAATATTGGAAAAATAAATTAAGAGGCTGTGGTATGTTTATAAAACAAATTAGTATATACCAGTTAAAATGAATGAACTAGAGCTACACATATTAACATGGACATGTATCTTTAGTATATAAACACAACCACCTGAGGAAAGAAAAAGTTATGTTTATTTACTTCTATTCATCATTTTTAAGACAGAGCAATCCTAATAAACCAGTGAAAAAAGGAAATGGGTATGTCTTATGAATGATCAATGAAACAAGTCTCTGGAGAACATAGAAGAGGATGAAAATCAAAAAGTACGAATAGTCTCAGGTTTAGTGGGGGGATGAAACAGTTTTTTGTTTGTTTTGACAAATATAACACTTGAAACCATAGAACTCTGGAGAGAAAGAATAGGTAGTAAGCGCTTGGATGTCGGTTTCAGCAAACTTTTTCTGCGTATGTCTCCCCAGGCAGGGGAAACAAAAGCAAAAGTAAACAAGTGTGGCTACATCAAACTAAATGGCTTCTGGGCAGGAAATGAAACCCTCTAAAAGACAAAAAGGAAACCTACTTGTTAGGCAGGAAAATAGCTGTAGCGAGGTGGAAAGAGAAAAAGGCCAGAAAGTCCACTAAAAAGACCCAAAATTAATCAATCAAAGCTCAAAACGCCAAGAGCAACTTAGTTACTTCTGGGAAAACAGTGAATCTGTGGCATCTTACTACACTGATGGACAGTGACTGCACTGGGGTAATGGGGCTGGTGTCTAGATAATATGGGTGAATGTAGTAACCACATTGTTTTTTCATGTGAAACTCTCATAGGGGTGTATATCACAATACTTTAATAATAATAATAAAAAGAATCTTACTTCTCAACTGCCTGGGTGTTAAAATGCAATATCATCTTTAAGATGGGATGCTTCCTGCCTTTTACTATGTTGTCTGTGGCTGGGCTTACTTGCCATATTAATTGCCCAGGTTATACATTACTTGATTAGGGGCTGGAGGAGGAAAAGCAGCATCTGGGCAAAGTTAAAGGTAAACTGGGCCTTTTACTGGGCTAAAGTAAATTTCACAACAGCCTCATTTAATTGACACAATTAAGACATGATCTATTGAACTTGCTGGGTGTAAAAATGCAATCTTATCCTTAGGATGGGGTGCTTCCTGCCTTTTAGTATGTTGTCTGTGGCTGAGCTTACCTGCCATATTAATTGCCCAGGTTATATAGTACGTGATTGGGGCTAGAGGAGGAAAAGCAGCATCTGGGCAATGTTAAAGATAAGCTGGACCTTTTAGCGGCTAAAGTAAATGTCACAACAGCCTCATTAAATTGACACAATGAAGTCATGGGCTATGTGGAGGTATTTTCTTATCTGGGGGATGTTTGATCAAACATTCCAGGACAGGTTACTCCTGGCTTTTTAGTTTTAAATAATCTTCACTGAAGAATGCTTATACTCGTAATTTGGTATTTTACTTTAGAGAATTAATGTGATCCTGACTTTGCTGAATTGTTTAACATGGAATTTTGGTAGGGGTATTTTTCCAGAGGCCCCCACTGTACTGTGACTACACCCACGGTCCCTGTCTCAGAATCTCTGTGGCTAGTTATAAATTACCCAACTGAAGATTACAAACAGAAAAGATAGAAAGATAGGAGTTTCTAAATAAAAGAGAATGCACTGTCAGTTCCCAGACCAAAGTAAAGAAACTTCATTCAAAAAAAAATACAGGAGGTGCCTCATGAAAAACTTCTAATTCTAAAGCTGCCGCCTCCGGGCGGCATCTCGCCCGCTGCCCCGCCGCGGGTCACACTTGAACCTCAGCCCACCCGGCCCGCGCCCTCGAGGCCCCCACCGAGAAAATCCACACACGTCAGGGCGTCCGCCAGCCTCCCCATCTGCCCGGCCCAGCCCGGCCCCTCTGCCTGGGGCCCCGGCCCGGGCGGCAGCGCGACACCGCGCCGGGCAGACACGCGCCGCGGGGCAGAGAGCAGCCTCTCTCACCATCCGGGCCCGGACGGAGGAGCATCGGCTCCAGCGGGTCCCTTTATCCCCACCCCGGCAAACTTCGCAGGCCGGTGGGGCGTCCGCCCCGGGCCCTCCTACACCGCTCCCTCCCTTACCGGGCGGCCCCTTTGGCGGAGCGCGCCAACTCCTGACCCCAGGCCGGGCCCCGCGAGTCCCCCACCCGTGGTGGCCGCCCGCCCTACCCCGCGGGCCACGCGCCGCCCGCCGACCTCGCACGGCCTTCCCACTCGGGGCCCCGCGGCCACGTACCTTAAGGCCTGCAGAGCCGTCGCTGTCGCCTTCACCCATGAAGAGGGGCCCTACCTATACGCTCCGCCGCAGGTCTGACGGCGACAGGCTGGAGGCGGCAGAGCTGGAAGAGCGCAGGTCAGCCCGGGGCGGCGGCTCCAAGTCCGAACCGGTCTCCGCCCTCCGTCCGCCGCGGGAGAGCCGCGAAGGGGCGAGTGCGGCGCTGGGAGCCCAGCCGGCTCAAGGAGGAGATCCGAGGCCGAGGGCGAGGTCGGTGCGGCCTGGCGCCTGCGCGCCGGTAGGATGGCGCGAGTCCGCCATCTAGGCTCCGCCGGTCTCGCTGCGCGAACGGGACGGCGGGCCAGAGGCGCCCGGACAGGGATGGCTGGCCGGAGGATGGACTGAGCAATGGGAGCAGCCCCTCCCAACGGCGCTCGCAAAGCTTCTAACTCTTCAACATGGCGGCGGCGGCGCCGGCGACTACAACGCAGCCGCTGGAGTTACGTGTTTGGCGCACGCGCCCAATGGCGGCCTGCTCCACGGAGCCGCTCCCTCATTGGTCGCGAGTGCCGCCAGTCGGGGGCGGGCCCGAGCGCGGCGCCGCATGCTCATTGGCCGAGAGGGCTGTCAGGCAGGAGCTTTCATTTTGTTCAAAGTACTTTCCAATTTTTCATGAGATGACCCACTGGTTATTTTTTACTTATTTATTTTAATTAATTTTGCTGTCGTTAATCCACGATCACATGAGCAACAATGTGGTTACTAGAGTACCCCCGTTATCAAGTCCCCGCAACACACCCCATTACAGTCACTGTCCTTCTGCGTAGTGAGATGCTGTAGAGTCACTACTTGTCATCTCCGTGTTGTACCGCCCTCCACGCGCACCCCCTGCATTATGTGTGCTGATCTCAATGCCCTCATTTCCCTTCTCCCTTCCTTCCCACCGGCCTCCCCAGTCCCTTTCCGTTTGGTAACTGTCAGTCCATTCTTGGGTTCTGCGACTCTGGGGCTGTTTTGTTCCTTTAGGTTTTTCTTTGTTCTTATACTCCACAGATGAGTGAAATCATTTGGTGCTTGTCTTTCTCCACCTGGCTTATTTCACTGAGCATAATACCCTCTAACTCCATCCATGTTGTTGCAAATGGTTGGATTAGTTTTCTTCCTATGGCTGAATAATATTCTACTGTGTATATGCACCACCTCTTCTTTATCCATTCATCTACTGATGGACACTTAGGTTGCTTCCATTTCTTGGCTATTGTAAGTAACTCACGTGTTATTAAGTTACTTAATTTTCAAGTGACTGGGATTTTCTAGATATCTTTCTGAAGGAACAAAACAGCAGCAGACTCACAGAACCCAAGAATGGACTGACAGTTACCAAAAGGAAAAGGACTGCGGAGGGTGGGTGGGAAGGGAGGGATAAGGTGGAAAAGGGGCATAACGATTAGCACACATAATGTAGCGGGGGGACACGAGAAAGGCAGGAAATACAGAGAAGACAAGTAATGACTCTATATCATCTTACTACGTTAATGGACAGTGACTGTAATGGGGTATGTGGGAGGGGACTTGATAATACGGGGAGTCTAGTAACCATAATGTTACTTAGGTAATTGTACATTAACGATACCAAAATAATAATAATAATAAAAACAAGCAAATCCATTTAAGCACTAGTGTTGTTTTTGTGTCTGTTCTTTGGATCCTCCCTTAAAGTACTAGTGACATCTACTGGTTCCTTTGTTAATTAATTAATTTAATAGAACCTTTACAAATGTTCCTTTTATGTTTGTATGAAAGTCATGATCGTACCTTTTTAAAATGATTATCCCCTACCAGCATTTCAAATACTAAACTATGATAGGATTATAGTAAATGAAACTGCAGAGAAATCAGAGTGAATTTTATAACTACTTTCTGCATGGCCAGCGCTATGCCAGAGGCTGGAATAAATGAAGCTCAAGACCTGGCATCTGGCCCTGGGAGCTTAGATGCTGTCATGCACGTCCAATGTATGAGGCTCTTATCCCATCAGTGTTCCTCAGGGATTGGTTAGTTTTTCTCATCCATGCTCCCCTCTCCTGTGCTCTCAGCTATGCCTTATTTGTCGCTCCCATCTTCACAAGATCCCCTCTTCCATTGCTTCTCCACCATCCACTTCTTGCCCCCCCACCAGAGCCTTGTAAACAACCACCTGCTTGTACTATTTCACTTTGATGCCCCACCAGTGCCTCAAGCTCAGCATGTTCAAAGCATTTGCAAGGTCCATCCAGGAGTACCAGCCTCCTCTAACCTGCTGTACTTTCAGTATGGCTGAGACCATGCCTGGAACTGCTGGGACTATGGGCAGTACCCACTTTAGCTAAGCCTGAATAGTCTCTATGTGCCATCTAACTTTGCACAGGCCAGACAGGACCTACTGTACAGCAAATCTATGGACACCAGTGCTCCAGCTTCCAGCATGTCACTCCTACGAATGGTGATAAGTTTGTCACCTTCCAGCCATTCCCAATTTAGCATGTCCGACTAAACAGGCCTGAGGGCAGGCTTACATGCCTTCTCTTCTACTGTATTAGGCAGGGGAAGCCAACCCCAGTCAGACATAGTATCCATCCCAATAATACTTTCAGGTAAAGGGAATGCAACCACCTCAAGAAAAACCTGATCAAACACCCAATTTTCACCCAAACTTCCACCTCAATACCATCAGCCACTGCATCTCCATACCTTCTCAATCTAACCATAGCCCCTGCTAGGACTTCACCAACAGGTTTTGGTATCGCAGAGCATTGGGCTCCTGTACCAAGGAGTTCCAGGGCCATTTTCCTCCTCTCCTGGCCATTTTTCTCACACATCCAACTAAAATGCTCTGTACTGCGAAGGACACCATCAACCATACAGAAGAATAATGTACTGAATGGTAGAAGATGTTCGCACAGGACATGTTCAATTTGGGGTTAACATACAAAACATACAAAGTACTCCTACAACTAATATTGAAAAGACAATCCAATTAAAGAAATGGTCAGAGGACCTAGACAGGCACTTTTCCAAGGAAGACATGTAGATGGACAACTGACAGGAAACAAGTCTCAGTATCACTAAACGTCAGGGATATAAAAATCAAAACCAAAATGAGATCTCAATTCAAACCTGTTAGAACGGAAGTTAGAACTGAAGACAAAAAGTAAGTAGACAAGGATGTGGAGAAAATGCAACCCTTGATTATTTTGAATGGGAATTGGCATATCCAATGCGAAGAACAGTATGGAGGCTCCTCAAACAATTCAAAATAAAACTCCCATATATCCCAGAAATTTTGCTGTAGTATTTACCCCAAGACAGTGAAAATATTAATTTGAAAAGATATATGCACTTCTATGTTCACTACAGCATTATTTACAATAGACAAGATAAAGAAGCAGCCTAAATTTCTGTAGATACATAAATGGATAAACATATGACAAACACACACACACACACATACACAGTGGCATATTACTCAGCTTTAAGAAAGAAAAAAATCCATGCCATTTGGGACAACATCAACAATATCAGTCTCTTTCAGTGCACTTGCCCTTGACATGAAGTGCTGTGAACTGGACTTGCCCTCTGTGACCTTCTTCCCCATAAAACACAGCACCAAGTAATCACTAGAGAAATGTCACAGTAAGTGCCATTGGGGAAAAATTCTACAATATTAAATGCAAAGAATCTTGAAATGGAAAACATCATCCAAAACAAAGAATGTCTCAGAAATGCCAACAACAAAGAGTGTCCTAAGAAGAAGAGGTCACTGGATGTACTGAGGTGTCATGAACTGGATCTTCGAGAAAGGGTCCAACTATGGAAATCTGAGAGAAAGAATGGATGGTGGATGGTGACAGTGCAGCATCACTGTTTGTAACTGTAACAAAGAACTGTAGTGATGGTAGGAAGAGGCAAGGTGATCTGAGCAAACTGCGAAACCCTGCCGCGTCTTTGCAAATTTTCTGTAAATCTGAAACCATCTTAAAATAAAAATGTACTAAAACACTTTTCATAGTTCAACACTTATTACCTTTAAACTATCTGCTAGAAATTACTATTATTTTTGATTGGCAACTAGTTCTGTTTTGTTTTTTAAAGATACTATTTACGTCACAGAGAAATAATTAACCCAGGAAGATAATTTCCAAACTATGTTGCAGTTTTCACATTTAATGGAGAATGCATGTGCGTATTTACTTATTACACATAACATTTGCAGGGTCTTTTTTAAGTCATTGTTTCACTGGTATGGCTGTGTCCTGGGGTCCCACTGAAAAAGGTGTCATCATAAATACATGTAGAGATTCAGATACTATGGGTGTGTATTTCACTTCATGGCTGAACATATTCAAAAGACTGCTTAAAAGAACACAAAATAAAGTGGTCCAGTGTGACTGGCTCACAAACTCCAAGAATATCTCTATATTTCAGTAGTAATGAAACAAAATCAACTGTCTGTGACTCAAATACTCAGATTACAATAACGAGAACAGACATGTGACCATGAAGAGATTCAATGTTTCATCTCGATATTTTATAATCAGAAAATGTCTAAAACATATTCAAACATCAGTTCCTATGTGAAAGTGAGCAAACAGTGAAAAAAATCAAAGAATTAGAACTGGCATACATTCCTGCAAATGATAGTAGGGGTTGATACACTGTGTGCCAGACGTAAGTGATTCTTAAGCGATCACAGATAATTATTCAAAGCTAGAACACTGGTATGCTCCACAATTTGATAAAACTTACAAGTTGATGTAATTCTTTATACCTAATGATGTAGGTTAACACAAAAAGTGATCCATTGCTTTATGCTTACAATTCAAAAGGAACATATAACGTGCCTAAGAAACTGGGTTAGATCTGAAATACAACTGAGAACATAAAAATCTAATCATTTTCCTACACTTTTGATTGCATAAGAGAAGTAACCCTGCATGAATACGTCAGAGGACAAGCTATGTTTAAGGTAAGAGGACTGCCATCACCACAGAAGCACGGCCCCTCAACAGACCCAAAGGCACATCTAGCAGAGATGCACCCCACTGCCCCTCTCAGTCTACAATCACAGGAAATGCAAAAATAGGAAAGAAACGTGGGACAGAGAGAACACCTGGCAAACAAACAGTGATCAGAAAGATTAAATTTTCCACTAGCCTCTGGGAATATCTTGCCAAGTGTTTCTATGCAGTTTTAGAAAGATTTTGCTTGAAATGTGGTTGGGACCACTCTGAACTATGAAGTTAGTTAACGTAATAAACCAGGACAGGAGAGCAAAGAGCACCAATGGTGTGTCTCCTGTGTATTAGGCCAAGGTGTAGGGGCTTTATTTCTACTACATCACTTCATCTCGACATGATTGATGTGACTTTACTCATCACTTTCATACATGTGTAAAAAATTGCTTCACAATCATTTCCCTAAACAGAAATGCAAGGACATAAATATTCTTAGAATTCCTGACACCTTCACCCAACTCTTTAGGCTCAGCACCTTTTTCATACAAACAAAAATAAACATAGCTCTAAAAGCTACAATTCCATTTCAAATAGAACTCACTCAAACCTAAATGCCTAAATGTAGTGAAATACCACCTCCACCTTGACAGAAGAGAGGGAAGCAATTTCCCAGCAAGCTAGCTGGCCTGCCACCTCAGCAAGCTCAAGGGCCACTAATCCAAACTAGGCCTAGGTATCCCCAAAAGGTGACTCCCTTACCTGTGACTACCCATACACTCTGGAGAAGGGCCACCAGGCAGGGCCATGGGGGTGACATCAGTGCACAGGCACAAAGACCTACTGGGAATGCACCTGCCTCGGCCCCCACAGGCAAGTCAGGGTGCTCCCTCTGTGGGGCCTCACATCCAGCACCTGGTCAGCCTCTCTCTCCATGAGGGTGTACCCTCGCCTTGTAGCCTGTGTGACAGTGGTCGATCACCTACTCTGCCAGGCCTACTGGGCTTCACCACTGCTAACCACCATGGCCTGCACCTTGCCTTGATTTCCCTCTTGCCTTCCTACTAAGCAAGAGTCACCTCAGAGCTCTGGATATTTAGTGCGACCTTACCAGTGTGCTCCTACTTTATGCCTTTTGGGAGTTCTAATCTAGATCCTACTTTTCTCTGCACAAGCTTTAGCATAGTACACTCTGGATCATTCCTTGAGAGCCCCCTGCCTGTCTGATAAGTGCAGGGACTGTGTGACCTCTCACTGCCAGAGCCTTGGTCAGAGTCACAAGCCGTCTACTAGTCTGGTCTGCCCTCGCAGTCTGCAGATCAAGAGAGGAAAGGAAGAGATTTGCTCTGCCACTCCCTGACATACCTGTCCATCCAGAGGCGGGGGACCAAGGAGTGGCAGACACTGGGAAACCTTTCACACGAGACTTAAGACTGGAAGACGATGATGATTGTCTTTTAAGTTGCTAACTGGTGTCCACACACACTTTTAGGACATAAACACAACAGCATTTAGACAGGAATAAAAGTGACACAAAGATCTCGTACTTTGTGGTGGTGAGCATTGGGTTCTGTAACATTGATGAAGTTAGAAGAGAGTTAGGGATGCCCCCTGCCTCACAAAGAGGCCAGAGCAGCCTTAAGAACCAGACTGTAAGTGAAAGAGAGACAGAAAGAGAGACACTCCTCATGGATACCCAGTTGGGCTGCCGGAGTCTGATTCCAGACATGCGGGCCTTTAAGGAGCCGCAGAAGTATAGCCTCAGCCTAGACTCTGGCAGTTGCCCATGGCCTTCCTCAGTCCCTCGCATCCAAGGAGATGCCTCTCAAGGGGAATCCTGGCCTCCACTCAGGTGACATTCCTGGCTCCCAAGGGAGATGGGGGATCCACTGAGGGAGACACAGGGGAACCTGTCACTTGAGACTTTGAGATCGCAGCCGGGCTAGTCCCATTTAAGTGGCTGATGAGTGCCCAATGTTCTGTGCCATAGACGGCTTCCTTCTATAAAGACAGTGAAAGAAAAGGCAGGCTGGGATGCTGATACTCACCTCCTAAATTATCCCAGATGAGCCCCCAGAAATGATGCAGCTTCTCACACCACAAGGGTATGAAACTAGAAATAACTTGCATGAATAAAATGAAAAAGCATACCGTCATGTGGAGACTTAACAACATGCTCCTAAATAACCAACACATCAATGACCAAATAAAAACAGAAATCAAGCAATATGTGGAGACAAATGACACAATAATTCAATGACGCAAAATCTGTGGGACACAGACAAGGTGGTGCTATGAGGGAAGTATACTGCAATACAGGCCTACCTCAGGGAAGAACAATCCCATATGAACAGTATAAATTCACAATTATCACAACTAAAAAAAGAAGAACAAATGAGGCCCAAAGTCAGAAGAAGGAGGAACATAATAAAGATTAGGGCAGAAATAAAGAAAATTGAGAAGAAAAAGCCATACAAAGAATCAATGAAAGCAGGAGCTGTTTCTTTGAGAAAATAAGCAAAACAGACAAATCCCTTTCCAGACTAATCAAGAAAAAAAGAGAGCCTGCACACATAAACAGAATCAGAAATGAGGAAGAAAAAATCACTACAGAAACCACAGAAATACAAAGAATTACTAGAGAATACTATGAAAATGTATATGCTAACTGGATAACCTACAAGAAATGAACAACTTTATAGAAAAATGAAACCCTCCAAGGCTCACCCAGAAAGAACAGAAAATCTGAACAGATCAATTACTAGCAACAAAACTGTACTGCTAATCAAAAAACTACCTGAGAACAAAACACCTGAATCAGATGGCTTAGCCGATGACTTTAATCAAACATGCAGTGTAGATATAATAGTCATCCTCTTTAAACTTTTCCAAAATGTAGAAGAGGAAGGAATACTTCCAAACTCATTCTACGAAGCCAGCATCACCTTAATACCAAAACAATCTAAAGCCTGGAAAAAATAAAATTACAGACCAATATCGTTGACAAATATACATGCAAAAATACTCAACAATCTACTTCTAGGAATTTACCCTAAGAATGCAGCAGCCCAGTTTGAAAAAGACAGATGCACCCCTATGTTTATCGCAGAACTATTTATAATAGGCAAGAAATGGAAGCAACCTAAGTGTGGATCAGTAGATGAATGGATAAAGAAGATGTGGTACATATACACAATGGAATATTATTCAGTCATAAGAAGAAAACAAATCCTACCATTTGCAACAACATGGATGGAGCTAGAGGGTATTATGCTCAGTGAAATAAGCCAGGTGGAGAAAGACAAGCACCAAATGATTTCACTCATGTGGAATGTAAGAACAAAGAAAAACTGAAGGAACAAAACAGCAGCAGAATCACATGAACCCAAGAATGGACAAGCAGTACCAAAGGAAAAGGGACTGGGGAAGATGGGTGGGAAGGGAGGGATAAGGGCGGGGAAACAAAAAGGGGGAATTATGATAAGCATGTATAATTTAGGTGGGGAGCATTGGGAGGGCTGTGCAACATAGAGAAGAAAAGTAGTGATTCTACAACATCCTACTACGCTGATAGACAGTGACTGTAATGGGGTTTGTAGGGGGGACTTGAAGAGGGGAGCCTAGTAAACATAATGTTCTTCATGTAACTGTAGATTAATGGTAACAAAATTAAAAAATTATTAGATAAATAAATAAATAAAAGAAGAGCATCAGAGTAAATATTGTTACCTTTTTGGAAAGATAGAGCTAAACTTAACATAGTGCTCCACTTATTGTTATAAGGCCACAGATTAACTGTTGAATAGCCTTAGTTTCTTCACTTTTAAAATAGGGAATGATAACAGAGCCAACCTCATAGTATATAATTCAACATGATTAGCACAATTCCCATTGCACAGCAAAAACACAATAAGTATTAGCATGTATCTATTATGTCTTTCCTATCAAACATGAACTCATGGAGGTAAACTTTTGATGGAGATAATAGGACCAACCTTAAATAGGCTGAAGACCAGACCCTATTCAACATCCTGGAGATGTTACTTTTGCAAAGGCAATGTGCTGTAAAGAATTTTTTCCTTCTCTTTATTTTTCCAGTCAGCTCACACAACACACTTCTTGTTACTGAGGGCCACCAGTAGGGAATCTCACTGTAATTAAAATATTGATCTTCTAGAAACAATGCTTAATAACAGGCATGAAAAAGTGTGAGTAATTCTGCATTTTCAAACACTGTCCTCAAGTTAATTTAACCTGAGTTGCTTGTGAACAACCTAGAAAGTCTACAATCAGTATGTCCAGGCTGAAATCAATGGACCAGAGAGAAGAGGAGACAAACTACAATTTTCCAGTTCATTCGGATCAGGGGAGCCTTGTTAAAAAAAAAAAAAGAGGTGAACACACATTTTATGTGCTCCAGATGCTAACAGTTCAAATTTGCAATGGTAATTTTTTTTGTATTTTCTGTGTTCTCTAAAGGAAAAATCTATCCTTATACATATGTGTGTGTGAGTGTTTGCACATGCGGGCTGCAGGTATAGTGGGAAAATCACTTTGTATATTGAAAGGCAAAAAATAAAAGTGGCTCTGGACAAAAAAAAATACTCAACAAAATATTAGCACATTAAATTCAAAACTACATCAAAAAGATCATCCATCATGAACAAGTAGGACTCATTCCAGGGATGCAAGTATGGTACAGTATTAGAATATCCTTCAACATCATCCACCACATCAAAAAAAGGAGGACAAAAACCACATGATCATGTCCACAGATGCTGAAAAACATTTGACAAAATTCAACATCCATTCATGATATAAACTCTCAGCAAAATGGGTATAGAGGGCAAGTACCTCAACATAATAAAGGCCATATAAGACAAGCCCACAGCCAACATCATACTTAACAGCAAGAAGCTGAAAACTTTTCCTCTAAGATCAGGAACAAGACAGGGATTCCCACTCTCCAAACTGTTATTCAACATAGTACTGGAGGTCCTAGCCATGGCAATCAGACAAAACAAAGAAATACAAGGCATCCAGGTTGGTAAAGAACAAGTCAAACTGTCACCATCTGCAGATGACATGATATTGTACATAAAAAACCCTAAAGACTCCACTCCAAAACTACTACAATTAATATCTGAATTCATCAAAGTTACAGGATACAAAATACACAGAAATCTGTTGCTTTCCTAGACACTAACGATGAACTAACAGAAAGAGAAATTAGGAAAACAATTCCATTCACAATTGCATCAACAAGAATAAAATACCTAGGAATAAACCTAACCAAGGAAGTGAAAGACCTACTATACCCTGAAATCTACAAGACACTCTTAAGAGAAATTAAAAAGGACCCTGACAAATGGAAACTCATCCCATGCTCTTGGCTATGAAGAATTAGTATTGTCGTAATGTCCATTCTGCCAAAAGCAAACTACAGATTCAATGCAATCCCAATCAAAATACCAACAGCATTCTTCAACAAACAAGACACATATTTTTATGAGATAAAAAGTACAGCATTTTGTCAAGAATAAGAGCGAAATGTAGATCTCCTACCTTGCAGTGGTGAGCATCGGGTTCCGTGATGTTGATGAAGTTAGAAGAGAGTTAGGGACACCCTCTGCCTCACTGAGGCCAGGGCGGCCTGAAGAACCAGGCTGGAAGTGAAAGAGTGACAGAAAGTGAGACACTCCTCATGGATACCCAGTTGGGCTGTCGGGGTCTGATTCCAGACATGTGGGCCTTTGAGAAGCTGCTGAAGTGTAGCCTCAGCCTAGACTCTCGCAGTTGCCCATGGCCTTTCTCAGTCACTTGCATCCAAGGAGATGCCTCTGAAGGGGAATCCTGGCCTCCACTCAGCTGACTTTCCCGGCTCCCTTGGGAGGCGGGGATCCACTGAGGGAGACACAGGGGAACTTGTCACTCGAGACTTTGAGATCGGCAGCCGGGCTAGTCCCATTTAAGTGGCTGACAAGCGCCCGATATTGTGTGCCATAGACAGCTTCCGTCTATAAGGACAGTGAAAGAAAAGGCAGGTTTGGAAGCTGATAACTCACCTCCAAAATTATCCCGGATGAGCCCCACAAAATGATCCTCGAGTTCTTCTTGTCTGCAGAGTCGAAGAATGAACTTAGCAAACACCCAAGGTAGGAGAGGCTTTCAGTGGGAGATACAGTAAGAGGACAGAGCTCCTGGCTTGTGACGGCAGGAGGGGACAAGAGAACCCATAGCTGTGCATCGTCTAAGGGGCTTTATAGGCAGTTGAGGATTTTGGGGAACTGGATAAAGGCTCCACGGTGTGGACTTGTTAAGTGGTCCCTGAATATTTAACATTAACTTAACACACAAAATTTACTGCTCTGGCTTCTCCCTGGGATACCAGCATCTTGGTCAGGGAGTATATCAGACAAGGCCGCCTGCCCAGCCCTCAAGGTGGGCTGAGTTGTTGTCTGTCTGCTAAAGAATAACTTAAGAATCTTACCACTTCTTCATTCTGAAGTGGAAAGGTAAATCCCAGATATCACAGTAGCTCCTCTCCTGACAGTAAATTAACTGCACCCAACAGAGCCATACAGATTTGACAAGTCACATCTCCAAGTTATGGGAAGAGAATCAAAACAACAGAGACTGGATTAAAGACAGCGGCATGAGAGGTGAGACAGACAACCCCTCGTAAAACCACATATAACATGAAAACATAATTAACACAACTAATTCTGAAAGAGCACCAGGAAAGAGGCTGCACCAGACTGCATACACCTGGAGAAAACAGCAGACCTCACAGAATAGGGCACCTGCACCACTCCCCTGTGACCCCGGACATCCCTCCAGGCATTGAGCAGCTCTAGGGAGGAGAGCTTCTGGGCGCTAGAGGGGGCCACATACAAATATGAAAAGTCAAAGGAACCTGGTTCAAAGCAAAATCTCAACAACAGAGAAAGGACTGAGACTGAATTAATAAATCTTCCTGAAAGAAATTTCAAAATAAAAATCATAAACATGATCATGGAGGTACAGAAAAATATTCAAGAACTCAGCAAAGAATTTAGGACTGAGATCTAATCATTGAAGAGCACCGTGGAGGATATTAAAATCAGATTAGATTTGGTGGAGAAGATGATAAATGAAAATAGAAAGTAGGGAAGAGGAATACAAAGAAGCTGAGGCACAGAGAGAAAAAAGGATCTCTAGGAATGAAAGCATACTGAGAGAACTGTGTGACCAATTCAAACGAAACAATATTCGTATTAAGTGGTGCCAGAAGAAAAAGCAGAGAGAGAGAGAAAGGGATAGAAAGTGTCTTTGAGGAAGTAATTGCTAAACACTTCCCCAATCTGGGAAAGGAGAGAGTCTCTCAGGCCATAGAGGTGCACAGATCTCCCAACACAAGGGACACAAGGAGGACAACACCAACACATATAATAATTAAAATGGCAAAGATCACAGATAAAGACAGACTATTAAAAGCAGCCAGAGAGAGAAATAAGACCACAAAGAAAAACCCAATAGGCTATCATCAGACTTCTCAGCAGAAACCTTACAGGCCAGAAGAGAATGGCATGATATATTTAATGCACTGAAACAGAAGGGCCTTGACCCAAGAATACTGTATCCAGCATGACTATCATTTAAATTTGAAGGAGGGATTAAACAATTCCCAGACAAGCAAAAGTTGAAGGAATTTGCCTCCCACAAACCACCCCTACAGGATATTTTAAAGGGACTGCTCTAGATGGAAGCACTCCTAAGATTATATAGATGTCACCATAGTAAATAAAATCACAGCAAGGAAAGAAGACCAACTAAATATTAACTAAAGGCAAAAAAATAACATCAATTATCCACAAAAGCAGTCAAAGGAAACACAAAGGAGTACAGAATAGAACACCTAACATGTAAAGAATGGAGGAGGAAGAATAAGAAGGGAGAGAAATAAAGAATAATCAGACTGTGTTTATAATAGCCTAATACAAGAGTTAAGTTAGACAGTTGGACAGTAAAGATGCTACCCTTGAACCTTTGGTATCCACGAATCCAAAGCCTGCAATGGCAATAAGCACGTATCTTTTGATAGTCACCCTAAATGTAAATGGACAGAATGCACCAACCAGAAGACACAGAGTAACAGAATGGATAAAAAAAGCAAGAACCATCTACATGCTGCTTACAAGAGACTCACCTCAAACCCAAAGACATACACAGACTAAAAGTGAAGGGATGGAAAAAAGATCTTTCACGGAAACAACAGGGAGAAAAACGCAGGTCTTGCAGTACTTCTATCAGACAAAATAGACTTCAAAACAAAGAAATTAACAAGAGATAAATAAGTACATTACAGAATGGTAACCACAACATTCCAACAAGAGGATATAACCATTATAAATATATATGCACCCAACACAGGAGCACCAACATATGTGAAACAAATACTAACAGAGTTAAAGGAGAAAATAGAATGCAATGCATTCATTCTAGGAGACTTCAACACACTACTCACTCCAAAAGATAGATTAACCAGACAGAAAATAGGTAAGGACACAGAGGCACTGAACCACACACTGAGAACAGATGGACCTAACAGACATCTACAGAACTCTACACCCAAAAGCAGCAGGATACACATTCTTCTCAAGTGCACCCCAAACATTTTCCAGAATAGACCACATTACTAGGTCACAAAAGGAGCCTCAGTAAATTCAAAAAGACTGAAATTCTACCAACCAACTAATCAGACCACAAAGGTATAAAACTAGAAATAAATTGTACAAAGAAAACAAAAAGGTCCACAAACACATGGAGGCTTAGCTACATAGTAGCTACACTTACTACGAGAAAAAGAGAATCTACACACGTAAACAGAATCATAAATGAGAAAAGAAAAATTACAAAGGACCCCGTAGAAATGAAAAGCATTATTAGAGAATACTATGAAAATCTACATGCTAACAAACTGGATAACCAAGAAGAAGTGGACAACTTCCTAGAAAAATACAATCTTCCAAGTCTGACCCAGGAAGAAATAGAAAACCTAAACAGGCCATTTACCAGCAAACAAAATTGAATCGGTAATCAGAAAACTACCCAAGAAGAAAACCCCTGGCCCAGATGGATTGACCACTGAATTCTAACAGACATATAGAGAAGACATAATTTTCATTCTCCTTAAAGTTTTCCAAAAAAACAGAAGAGGACAGAATACTTCCAAATTCATTCTGTGAAGCCAGCTTCATCACTCTAATAACAAAACCAGGCAAAGACCCCACGAAAAAAGAAAATTACAGACCAATATCGCTGATGAACATAGATGCAAAAATACTCAAGAATATATTATCAAATCGAATTCAAATATACATCCACAGGATCATACACTATGATAAAGTGGGATTCATCTTAGGGATGCAAGGATGGTATAACACTTGAAAATCTATCAACATCATTCACCACATCAACAAAAAGAAGGACAAAAACCCCACGATCATCTCCATAGATGCTGAGAAAACATTCAACAAAATTCAACAACCATTCATGATAAAACTCTCAACAAAATGGGTATAGAGGGCAAGTACATCAACATAATAAAGGCCACATATGACAAGCCCACAGCCAACATCATACTTAACAGTGAACAGCTGAAAGCTTTTCCTCTAAGATCAGGAACAAGACAGGGATGCCCACTCTCCCCGCTGTTATTCAACATAGTATACTGGAGGTCCTAACCATGGAAATTACACAAAACAAAGAAATACAAGGCATCCAGACTGGTAAAGAACAAGTCAAACTGTCATTTGCAGATGACATGATATTGTATATAAAAAACCCTAAGGACTCCACTCCAAAACTACTAGAACTAATATCTGAATTCAGCAAAGTGGCAGGAGACAAAATTAATACACAGAAATCTGTTGCTTTCCTATAGACTAACGAAGAACTAGCAGAATGAGAAATCAGGAAAACAATTCTTTAAACAACTGCATCAACAACAATAAAATAGCTAGGTATAAACTTAACCAAGGAAGTGAAAGAACTACTGGACGCTGAAAACTACTAGACACTCTTTAGAGAAATTAAAGAGGACACTAAAACATGGAAACTCATCCCACGCTTTGACTAGGAAGAATTAATATTGTCAAAATGTCCATCTTGCCTACAGCAATCTACAGATTCAATGTAATCCCCATCAAAACACCAACAGCATTCTTCAAAGAACCAGACACATTTTTATAAGATAAAAAGTACAGCATTTCGTCAGGAATAAGAGTAAAGCGTACATCTCCTACCTTGCGGTGGTGAGCATTGGGTTCCATGATGTTGATGAAGCTGGAAGAGAGTTAGGGACACCCCCTGCCTCACTCAGAGGCCAGGGCGGCCTGAAGAAGCATGCTAGAATTCAAAGACAGACAGAAAGAAAGACACTCCTCATGGATACCAAGTCGGGCTGTTGGGGTCTGATTCCAGACATGCAGGCCTTTGAGAAGCTGCTGAAGTGTAGCCTCAGCCTAGACTCTCGCAGTTTCCCACGGCTTTACTCAGTCCCTTGCATCCAGGGAGATGCCTCTGAAGGGGAATCCTGGCCTCCACTCAGGTGACTTTTCCAGCTCCCAAGAGAGAAGGGGGAACCACTGAGGGAGACGCAGGGGAACCTGTCACTCGAGACATTGAGATTGGCAGCCCAGATAGTCCCATTTAAGTGACTGACGAGCGCCTGATGTTGTGTGCCACAGACAGCTTCCTTCTATAAGATCAGTGAAAGAAAAGGCAGGCTTGGATGCTGATACTTATCTCCGAAGTTATCCCGGACGAGCCCCCAAAAATTATGCAGTTTCTCACACTATAAGGGTATGAAACAAGAAATAAATTGTGCAGATGAAATGAAAAAGCCTACCATCCCATGGAGGCATAACAACATGATCCTAAATTACCAACGGATCAATGACCAAATAAAAACAGAGATCAAGCAATATATCGAGACAAATGACAACAATAATTCAACAATGCAAAATCTGTGGGACACAGACAAGGCAGTGCTAAGAGAGAAGTACACTGGAATACAGGCCTACCTCAGGAAAGAACAACAATTCCATACGAACAGTCTAAACTCACAATTATCACAACTAGAAAAAGAACAAATGAGGCCCACAATCAGCCGAAAGAGGAACATAATAAAGATTAGAGCAGAAACAAGTAAAATCAAGAAGAATGAAACAGTACTAAGAATCAACTGAAGCAGGAGATGGTTCTTAAAGAAAGAAAACAAAGTAGATAAACCCCTAGCCAGACCAATCAAGAGAAAAAAAGAGCCGGCACACATAAACAGAATCAGAAATGATAAAGGAAAAGTCACTACAGAAACCACAGAAATATAAAGAATTATTAGATAATACTATGGAAAATTATATGGTAACAAACTGGATAACCCAGAAGTAATGGACAACTTTCTAGAAAAATGCAACCTTCCAAAGCTAACCCAGAAAGAATAGAAAATCTGAACAGACCAATTACTAGCAACCAAATTGAACTAGTAATCCAAAAATTACCTAAGAACAAAAGACCTGAACCACATGGCTTCACCGCTGACTTTAGTCAAACATTTAGTGAAAATCTAATACCCATCCTCCTGAAAGTTTTCCACAAAGTAGAAGAGGAAAGGATACTTCCAAACTCATTCTATGAGGCCAGCATCACCCTAATACCAAAAAACAGGCGAAGACACCACAAAAAAAGAAAATTACAGACCAACATCCCTGATGAACACAGATGCAGAATTACAAAACAAAAGATTAGCAAACCGAATTGAAAA
Organism: Manis pentadactyla; assembly: GCF_030020395.1. Classification (NCBI taxonomy): domain Eukaryota; kingdom Metazoa; phylum Chordata; class Mammalia; order Pholidota; family Manidae; genus Manis; species Manis pentadactyla. Next base: position 91,410,895 of record NC_080024.1, on the reverse strand, counting down.
ACACATCAAAAAGATCATCCGTCGTGAACAAGTAGGATTTATTCCAGGGATGCAAGGATGGTACAGTATTAGAATATCCATCAACATCATTCACCACATCAACAAAAAGGAGGACAAAAACCGCATGATCATGTCCATAGATGCTTAAAAAACATTCGACAAAATTCAACATCCATTCATGATAAAAACTCTCAACAAAATGGGTAAAGAGGGCTAGTACCTCAACATAATGAAGGCCATTTAGGACAATCCCACAGCCAACAACATACTTCACAGTGAGAAGCTGAAAGCATTTCCTCTAAGATTGGGAACAAGACAAGGAAGCCCACTCTCCCCACTTTTATTCCGCATAGTTCTGGAGGTCCTAGCCATGGCAATCAGACAACACAAAGAAATAAAAGGCATTCAGATTGGCAAGGAAGAAGTCAAACTCTCCCTGTTTACAGATGACATGATATTGTACATAAGAAACCCTAAAGTATCCACTCCAAAACTACTAGAACTAATATGTGAATTCAACAAAGTTGCAGGAGACAAAATTAACACACAGAAATCTGTTGCTTTCCTATGCACTAACGATGAACTAGCAGAAAGAGAAATCAGGAAAACAATTCTGTTCACAATTGCATGAAAAATAATAAAATACCTACGAATAAATCTAACCAAGGAAGTGAAAGACCCATACCCTGAAAACTATAAGACAGTCTTCAGAGAAATTAAAGAGGACACTAATAAATAGAAACTCATCCCATACTCTTGGGTAGGAGGAATTAATATTGTTAAAATGACCATCCTGCCTAAAACAATCTACAGATTCAATGCAATTGCATTCAAAATACCAACAGCATTCCTCAATGAACTGGAACAAATAGTTCAACAATTCATATGGAACCACAAAGACCCAAACTAGCCAAAGCAATACTGAGAAGAAAGAAAAAAGCAGGGGGGACTTCCCTTCCCAACTTCAAGCTCTCCTACAAAGCCACAGTAATCAAGACAATATAGTACTGCCACAAGAACAGACCCACAGACCAGGGGTACAGAATTGAGATTCCAGATATTAATCCAAGCATATATGGTCAATTAATATACGATAAAGGAGCCATGAATACACAATGGGGAAATGACCGCCTCTTCAACAGCTGGTGTTGGCAAAACTGGACAGTTACATGCAAGAGAATGAAACTGGATTATTGTATAACCCCATATACAATAATAAACTCAAAATGGATTTTAAAAAGACCTGAATGTAAGTCATGAATCCATAAAACTCTTGGGAAAAAGCACAGGCTAAAATCTCTTAGACATAAACATGAGCAATTTCTTCATGAACATATCTCCCCAGGCAAGGGAAACAAAAGCAAAAATGAACAAGTGGGACTATATCAAACTAAGAAGCTTCTGTACAGCAAAGGATACCATGAGAAGAAAACAAAGACATCCTACACTATGGGAGAATATACTCATAAATGACATATCCGATAAGGGGTTGACATCCAAAATATATGAAGAGCTCATGCATCTCAACAAACAAAAAGCAAATAATCCAATTAAAATTTGGGCTAAGTATCCGAACAGACACTTCTCCAAAGAAGAAATTCAGATGGTCAACAGGCACATGAAAAGATGCTCCACCTCACTAATTATCAGGGAAAATCAAATTAAAACCACAATGATATATCATCTCATACAAATTAGGATGATCAACATCAAAAAGACTAGGAACAACAAATGCTGGAGAGGATGTGGAGAAAAGGGAAACCTCTTACACTGCTGGGGGGAATGTAAAGTAGTTCAACTACTGTGGAAAGCAGTATGGAGGTTCCTCAAAAAACTCAAAATAGAAATACCATTTGACCTGGGAATTCCACTCGCAGGGATCCGCCCAAGGAAAACAACCTCTCACATTCAAAAAGACATGCACCCCTATGTGTACTGCAGCACTATTTACAGGAGCCGAGATATGGAAGCAACCTAAGTGTCCATCAGTAGATGAATGGATAAAGGAGAGCTGGTACACTTACGCAATGGAATACTACTCAGCCATAAGAAATAAACAAATCCTATCAATTGCAACAACATGGATGGAGATAGAGGGTATTATGCTCAGTGAAATAAGCCAGGCAGTGACAGACAAGTACCTAATGATTTCCCTCATTTGTGAAGTATAACAGCAAAGAAAAACTGAAGGAACAAAACAGCAGCAGTCACAGAACCTGCTGCCTGGGGCCCACATCCCACTAAACACACAGCCCACCTGCCTGCACCTCAGGGGTCCCCGCGCCCACGCCCCGCCTACCTTAAACCAGCGCCTGGAGCAAGTGTAGCTGGAGCGTCATGAGCGGCCAACACCTGCGCCGCCAGGCTGCCCTCAACTTTGGAGTCGGCCGCCCGCGGCAACACCCCACGTCCTGTCAGGGCTCTCGGGCACTGCGCGGACTCAGCAGCGCAGCCGCCACAGCTGCTTGGGGTGGGGAAGGGAGCCCCGTAGGCCATATTGAGGGGCTGCAACCTACCCATGGCTTAGGGCCCTCACGTGCTCGCAGAATGGCCCATTAATGGCGGGGTGTGTGTGTGTGCAGGCTTTGAAGGGCATGGCAGCGGCGGCGGCAGCAGCCAAATTGTCAGCATGGCAATTCCCGTCAGAATGCCTTCAGCGACCCTGCAGCAAGAGCACCCGGTCCATGCCACGCCTCGCGAGGAGTCTGACTGCAGCTGAGGAGACGCTGCTTTCGTTTTCCTCCTCTCCCGGTGCAGGGGAGAAAGTGCACCCCCACAGGTGCCCGCTGCAGCTGCTGATTGGCCAAAGGGAGGTGGCTCGTGGGCCCCGCGTGCCCCCCCCTCCCCGCCACCCTCATGTGTTTTCTAACTTGTCGAACTGCCTGCTTGGAATTTTGCACAGACCAGCAAGCCCAGGCGGCTTGCCGCATGGCTTGCCCCCTAAGGACATGCGGCAGGCCCTCCTGCCCTTAAACCTTTGGTAACCACATATCCAAAGCCTGGCATTGGCAGTAAGTATATATCTATCAATAATTACCCTAAATCTAAATGGACTGAATGCAACAACCAAAAGACAGAATTGCACAGTGGCTAAAAAAGCAAGACCCATCTATATGCTGCCTACAAGAGACTCACTTCAAACCCAAAGACATACAAAGACCCAAAGTGAAGGGATGGAAAAAGATATTTCATGCAAACAATAGGGAGAAAAACACAGGTGTTGCAGTACCTGTATCAGACAAAATAGACTTCAAAACAAAGAAAGTAACAAGAGACAAGGAAGGACAGGATATAATGATAAAGGGGTCAGTCCAAAGAGTGGATATAACCATTATAAATATCCATGCATCCAACACAGGAGGGAGCACCAACATATGTGAAACAAGAACTAACAGAATTAAAGGGGGAAATAGAATGCAATGCGTTCATTTTAGGAGACTTCAACACACCACTCAAAGGACAGATCAACCAGACAGAAAATAAGGAAGGACACAGAAGCCCTGAACGACACCCTAGAACAGATGGACCTAACAGACATCTACAGAACTCTACACCCAAAATGGCAGGATACACATTCTTCTCAAGTGCACATGGAACATTTTCAAGAATAGATCATATACTAGGCCACAAAAAAAGCCTCAGTAAATTCAAAAAGATGGAAATTGTACCAACCAGCTCCTCAGACCACAAAGGTATGAAACAAGAAGTATATTATGCAAAGAAAATGAAAAAGCCCACAAACACATGGAGGCTTAACAACATGCTCCTAAAAAACCAATGGATCAATGACCAAGTAAAAACTGAGAACACGCAATTTATGGAAACACATGACAACAATAATTCAACACTGCAATATCTGTGGGATGCAGCAAAGGCCATGCTAAGAGGGAAGAATATTGCAATACAGGCCTACCTCAGGAGACAACAACAATCCCATATGAACAGTCTAAACTCACAATTAATGAAACTAGAAAAGAAGAAAACCTGAGGCCCAAAGTCAGAAGGAGGAGGGACATAATAAAGATTTGAGCAGAAAAAAATAAAACTGAGAAAAATAAAACAACAGAAATCAATGAAAGCAGGAGCTGGTTCATTGAGAAAATAAAATAAATAAACCCCTAGCCAGACTTATCAAGAAAAAGAGTGTCTACATGCATAAACAAAATCAGAAATGAGAAATGAAAAATCACTACAGATGGCACAGGAAAAAAAATTATTAGAGAATACTATGAAAAATGATATGCTGACAAACTGCATACCCTAGAAGAAATGGACAACTTTCTATAAAAATACAACCTAGCAAGGCTGACCCAGGGAGAAACAGAAAATCTGAACAGACCAATTACCAGCAACGAAATTTAATTTGTAATCAACAAACTACCTAAGAACAAAATCCCTGGACCACATGGCTTCAATGCTGAATTTTATCAAACATTTAGTGAAGACCTAATACCCATCCCCCTTAAAGTTTTCCAAAACGTAGAAGAGGAGGGACTTACACTCATTCTATGAGGCCAGCATCACTTTAATGCCAAAACCAGGCAAAGACACCACAAAGAAGGAAAATCACAGTCCAACATCCCTGATGAGTATAGATGCAAACTACTCAACAAAATACTCCAAACCAAATACAAAAATACATCAGAAAGATCATCCATAATGATAAAGCAGGATTTATTCCAGGAATGCAAGGATGGTACAACATTTAAAAACCTATCATCATCATCCACCACATCAACAAAAAGGGTAAAAACCACATGATCATCTCCATAGATGCTGAAAAACTATTCAACAAAATTCAACATCCATTTGTGATAAAAATTCCCAACAAAATGGGTATGAGGGCAAGTACCTCAACATAATCAAGTCCATATATGACAAAGGCACAGCCAACATCATACTTAACAGAGAGAAGCTGAGAGCATTTCCTTTAAGATTGGGAATAAGAGAAGGATGCCCAATCTCCCTCCTTTTAGTCCACGTAGTTCTGGAGGTCCTAGCCACGGCAATCAGACAACACAAAGAAATAAAAGGCATCCAGATTGGTAACAAAGAATTGAAACTCTGACTGTTTGCAGATGATGCGATATGGTACATAAGAAAACAAGAAGAATCCACAACAAAACTATGAGATCTAATATTTGAATTCAGCAATGTTGAAGGAGACAAAATTAACACATAGAAATCTTGCATTCATATACAATAATGATGAATTAGGAGAAAGAAATCAAGAAATCAATTCCATTCACAATTGCATCTAAAAGAATAAAATACCTAGGAATAAACCTAACCAAGGAATTGAAAGACATATACCATGAAATTACAAGACACTCATTAGAGAAATTAAAGATACCAATAAATGGCTAGGAAGAATTAATATCATCAAAATGGCCATCCTGCCCAAAGCAGTATACAGATCCAATGCAATCCCTATCAAATTACCAACAGCATTCTTCAATGAACTGGAACAAATAGTTAAAAAATTCATATGGAACCGTCAAAGACCCCGAATAGCCAAAGCAATCCTGAGAATGAAGAATAAAGTGGGGGGGATCTCGCTCCCCAACTCCAAGCTCTACTACAAAGTCACAGTAATCAATACAATTTGGTACTGGTACAAGAACAGAGCCACAGACCAGTGGAAGAGAATGGAGACTCCAGACATTAACCCAAACGTATATGGTCAATTAATATATGATAACGGAGCCATGGACATACAATGGGGAAATGACAGTCTCTTCAACAGATGGTGCTGGCAAAACTGGACAGCTACATGTAAGAGAATGAAACTGGATCACTGTCTAACCCCATACACAAAAGTAAACTCCAAATGGATCAAAGACCTGAATGTAAGTCATGAAACCATGTAGAATAAAACATAGGCAAAAATCTCATGGACATAAACATGAGTGACTTCTTCATGAACATATCTCCCCGGGCAAGGGAAACAAAGGCAAAAATGAACAAGTGGGACTATATCAAGCTAAAAAGCTTCTGTACAGCAAAGGACACCATCAATAGAACAAAAAGGTATCCTACAGTATGGGACAACATATTCATAAATGAAAGATCCGATAAAGGATTGACGTCCAAAATATATAAAGAGCTCACATGCCTCAACAAAAAAAAGCAAATAATCCAATTAAAAAATTGGCAGAGGAGCTGAATAGACAGTTCTCTAAAGAAGAAACCCAGAAGGCTAACAGGCACATGAAAAGATGCTCTACATCGCTAATCATCAGAGAAATGCAAATTAAAACCACAATGAGATATCACCTCACACCAGTAAGGATCGCCATCATTGAAAAGACAAACAACAACAAATGTTGGCGAGGTTGTGGAGAAAGGGGAACCCTCCTACACTGCTGGTGGGAATGTAAACTAGTTCAACCATTGTGGAAAGCAGTATGGAGGTTCCTCAGAATGCTCAAAATAGGAATACCATTTGACCCAGGAATTCCACTTCTAGGAATTTACCCTAAGAATGCAGCAGCCCAGTTTGAAAAAGACAGATGCACCCCTATGTTTATTGCGGCATGTTTACAATAGCCTAGATATGGAAGCAACCTAAGTGTCCATCAGTAGATGAATGGATAAAGGAGAGCTGGTACACTTACGCAATGGAATACTACTCAGCCATAAGAAATAAACAAATCCTATCAATTGCAACAACATGGATGGAGATAGAGGGTATTATGCTCAGTGAAATAAGCCAGGCAGTGACAGACAAGTACCTAATGATTTCCCTCATTTGTGAAGTATAACAGCAAAGAAAAACTGAAGGAACAAAACAGCAGCAGTCACAGAACCTGCTGCCTGGGGCCCACATCCCACTAAACACACAGCCCACCTGCCTGCACCTCAGGGGTCCCCGCGCCCACGCCCCGCCTACCTTAAACCAGCGCCTGGAGCAAGTGTAGCTGGAGCGTCATGAGCGGCCAACACCTGCGCCGCCAGGCTGCCCTCAACTTTGGAGTCGGCCGCCCGCGGCAACACCCCACGTCCTGTCAGGGCTCTCGGGCACTGCGCGGACTCAGCAGCGCAGCCGCCACAGCTGCTTGGGGTGGGGAAGGGAGCCCCGTAGGCCATATTGAGGGGCTGCAACCTACCCATGGCTTAGGGCCCTCACGTGCTCGCAGAATGGCCCATTAATGGCGGGGTGTGTGTGTGTGCAGGCTTTGAAGGGCATGGCAGCGGCGGCGGCAGCAGCCAAATTGTCAGCATGGCAATTCCCGTCAGAATGCCTTCAGCGACCCTGCAGCAAGAGCACCCGGTCCATGCCACGCCTCGCGAGGAGTCTGACTGCAGCTGAGGAGACGCTGCTTTCGTTTTCCTCCTCTCCCGGTGCAGGGGAGAAAGTGCACCCCCACAGGTGCCCGCTGCAGCTGCTGATTGGCCAAAGGGAGGTGGCTCGTGGGCCCCGCGTGCCCCCCCCTCCCCGCCACCCTCATGTGTTTTCTAACTTGTCGAACTGCCTGCTTGGAATTTTGCACAGACCAGCAAGCCCAGGCGGCTTGCCGCATGGCTTGCCCCCTAAGGACATGCGGCAGGCCCTCCTGCCCTTAAACCTTTGGTAACCACATATCCAAAGCCTGGCATTGGCAGTAAGTATATATCTATCAATAATTACCCTAAATCTAAATGGACTGAATGCAACAACCAAAAGACAGAATTGCACAGTGGCTAAAAAAGCAAGACCCATCTATATGCTGCCTACAAGAGACTCACTTCAAACCCAAAGACATACAAAGACCCAAAGTGAAGGGATGGAAAAAGATATTTCATGCAAACAATAGGGAGAAAAACACAGGTGTTGCAGTACCTGTATCAGACAAAATAGACTTCAAAACAAAGAAAGTAACAAGAGACAAGGAAGGACAGGATATAATGATAAAGGGGTCAGTCCAAAGAGTGGATATAACCATTATAAATATCCATGCATCCAACACAGGAGGGAGCACCAACATATGTGAAACAAGAACTAACAGAATTAAAGGGGGAAATAGAATGCAATGCGTTCATTTTAGGAGACTTCAACACACCACTCAAAGGACAGATCAACCAGACAGAAAATAAGGAAGGACACAGAAGCCCTGAACGACACCCTAGAACAGATGGACCTAACAGACATCTACAGAACTCTACACCCAAAATGGCAGGATACACATTCTTCTCAAGTGCACATGGAACATTTTCAAGAATAGATCATATACTAGGCCACAAAAAAAGCCTCAGTAAATTCAAAAAGATGGAAATTGTACCAACCAGCTCCTCAGACCACAAAGGTATGAAACAAGAAGTATATTATGCAAAGAAAATGAAAAAGCCCACAAACACATGGAGGCTTAACAACATGCTCCTAAAAAACCAATGGATCAATGACCAAGTAAAAACTGAGAACACGCAATTTATGGAAACACATGACAACAATAATTCAACACTGCAATATCTGTGGGATGCAGCAAAGGCCATGCTAAGAGGGAAGAATATTGCAATACAGGCCTACCTCAGGAGACAACAACAATCCCATATGAACAGTCTAAACTCACAATTAATGAAACTAGAAAAGAAGAAAACCTGAGGCCCAAAGTCAGAAGGAGGAGGGACATAATAAAGATTTGAGCAGAAAAAAATAAAACTGAGAAAAATAAAACAACAGAAATCAATGAAAGCAGGAGCTGGTTCATTGAGAAAATAAAATAAATAAACCCCTAGCCAGACTTATCAAGAAAAAGAGTGTCTACATGCATAAACAAAATCAGAAATGAGAAATGAAAAATCACTACAGATGGCACAGGAAAAAAAATTATTAGAGAATACTATGAAAAATGATATGCTGACAAACTGCATACCCTAGAAGAAATGGACAACTTTCTATAAAAATACAACCTAGCAAGGCTGACCCAGGGAGAAACAGAAAATCTGAACAGACCAATTACCAGCAACGAAATTTAATTTGTAATCAACAAACTACCTAAGAACAAAATCCCTGGACCACATGGCTTCAATGCTGAATTTTATCAAACATTTAGTGAAGACCTAATACCCATCCCCCTTAAAGTTTTCCAAAACGTAGAAGAGGAGGGACTTACACTCATTCTATGAGGCCAGCATCACTTTAATGCCAAAACCAGGCAAAGACACCACAAAGAAGGAAAATCACAGTCCAACATCCCTGATGAGTATAGATGCAAACTACTCAACAAAATACTCCAAACCAAATACAAAAATACATCAGAAAGATCATCCATAATGATAAAGCAGGATTTATTCCAGGAATGCAAGGATGGTACAACATTTTAAAACCTATCATCATCATCCACCACATCAACAAAAAGGGTAAAAACCACATGATCATCTCCATAGATGCTGAAAAACTATTCAACAAAATTCAACATCCATTTGTGATAAAAATTCCCAACAAAATGGGTATGAGGGCAAGTACCTCAACATAATCAAGTCCATATATGACAAAGGCACAGCCAACATCATACTTAACAGAGAGAAGCTGAGAGCATTTCCTTTAAGATTGGGAATAAGAGAAGGATGCCCAATCTCCCTCCTTTTAGTCCACGTAGTTCTGGAGGTCCTAGCCACGGCAATCAGACAACACAAAGAAATAAAAGGCATCCAGATTGGTAACAAAGAATTGAAACTCTGACTGTTTGCAGATGATGCGATATGGTACATAAGAAAACAAGAAGAATCCACAACAAAACTATGAGATCTAATATTTGAATTCAGCAATGTTGAAGGAGACAAAATTAACACATAGAAATCTTGCATTCATATACAATAATGATGAATTAGGAGAAAGAAATCAAGAAATCAATTCCATTCACAATTGCATCTAAAAGAATAAAATACCTAGGAATAAACCTAACCAAGGAATTGAAAGACATATACCATGAAATTACAAGACACTCATTAGAGAAATTAAAGATACCAATAAATGGCTAGGAAGAATTAATATCATCAAAATGGCCATCCTGCCCAAAGCAGTATACAGATCCAATGCAATCCCTATCAAATTACCAACAGCATTCTTCAATGAACTGGAACAAATAGTTAAAAAATTCATATGGAACCGTCAAAGACCCCGAATAGCCAAAGCAATCCTGAGAATGAAGAATAAAGTGGGGGGGATCTCGCTCCCCAACTCCAAGCTCTACTACAAAGTCACAGTAATCAATACAATTTGGTACTGGTACAAGAACAGAGCCACAGACCAGTGGAAGAGAATGGAGACTCCAGACATTAACCCAAACGTATATGGTCAATTAATATATGATAACGGAGCCATGGACATACAATGGGGAAATGACAGTCTCTTCAACAGATGGTGCTGGCAAAACTGGACAGCTACATGTAAGAGAATGAAACTGGATCACTGTCTAACCCCATACACAAAAGTAAACTCCAAATGGATCAAAGACCTGAATGTAAGTCATGAAACCATGTAGAAAAAAACATAGGCAAAAATCTCATGGACATAAACATGAGTGACTTCTTCATGAACATATCTCCCCGGGCAAGGGAAACAAAGGCAAAAATGAACAAGTGGGACTATATCAAGCTAAAAAGCTTCTGTACAGCAAAGGACACCATCAATAGAACAAAAAGGTATCCTACAGTATGGGACAACATATTCATAAATGAAAGATCCGATAAAGGATTGACGTCCAAAATATATAAAGAGCTCACATGCCTCAACAAAAAAAAGCAAATAATCCAATTAAAAAATTGGCAGAGGAGCTGAATAGACAGTTCTCTAAAGAAGAAACCCAGAAGGCTAACAGGCACATGAAAAGATGCTCTACATCGCTAATCATCAGAGAAATGCAAATTAAAACCACAATGAGATATCACCTCACACCAGTAAGGATCGCCATCATTGAAAAGACAAACAACAACAAATGTTGGCGAGGTTGTGGAGAAAGGGGAACCCTCCTACACTGCTGGTGGGAATGTAAACTAGTTCAACCATTGTGGAAAGCAGTATGGAGGTTCCTCAGAATGCTCAAAATAGGAATACCATTTGACCCAGGAATTCCACTTCTAGGAATTTACCCTAAGAATGCAGCAGCCCAGTTTGAAAAAGACAGATGCACCCCTATGTTTATTGCGGCATGTTTACAATAGCCTAGATATGGAAGCAACCTAAGTGTCCATCAGTAGATGAATGGATAAAGGAGAGCTGGTACACTTACGCAATGGAATACTACTCAGCCATAAGAAATAAACAAATCCTATCAATTGCAACAACATGGATGGAGATAGAGGGTATTATGCTCAGTGAAATAAGCCAGGCAGTGACAGACAAGTACCTAATGATTTCCCTCATTTGTGAAGTATAACAGCAAAGAAAAACTGAAGGAACAAAACAGCAGCAGTCACAGAACCTGCTGCCTGGGGCCCACATCCCACTAAACACACAGCCCACCTGCCTGCACCTCAGGGGTCCCCGCGCCCACGCCCCGCCTACCTTAAACCAGCGCCTGGAGCAAGTGTAGCTGGAGCGTCATGAGCGGCCACCACCTGCGCCGCCAGGCTGCCCTCAACTTTGGAGTCGGCCGCCCGCGGCAACACCCCACGTCCTGTCAGGGCTCTCGGGCACTGCGCGGACTCAGCAGCGCAGCCGCCACAGCTGCTTGGGGTGGGGAAGGGAGCCCCGTAGGCCATATTGAGGGGCTGCAACCTACCCATGGCTTAGGGCCCTCACGTGCTCGCAGAATGGCCCATTAATGGCGGTGTGTGTGTGTGTGCAGGCTTTGAAGGGCATGGCAGCGGCGGCGGCAGCAGCCAAATTGTCAGCATGGCAATTCCCGTCAGAATGCCTTCAGCGACCCTGCAGCAAGAGCACCCGGTCCATGCCACGCCTCGCGAGGAGTCTGACTGCAGCTGAGGAGACGCTGCTTTCGTTTTCCTCCTCTCCCGGTGCAGGGGAGAAAGTGCACCCCCACAGGTGCCCGCTGCAGCTGCTGATTGGCCAAAGGGAGGTGGCTCGTGGGCCCCGCGTGCCCCCCCCTCCCCGCCACCCTCATGTGTTTTCTAACTTGTCGAACTGCCTGCTTGGAATTTTGCACAGACCAGCAAGCCCAGGCGGCTTGCCGCATGGCTTGCCCCCTAAGGACATGCGGCAGGCCCTCCTGCCCTTAAACCTTTGGTAACCACATATCCAAAGCCTGGCATTGGCAGTAAGTATATATCTATCAATAATTACCCTAAATCTAAATGGACTGAATGCAACAACCAAAAGACAGAATTGCACAGTGGCTAAAAAAGCAAGACCCATCTATATGCTGCCTACAAGAGACTCACTTCAAACCCAAAGACATACAAAGACCCAAAGTGAAGGGATGGAAAAAGATATTTCATGCAAACAATAGGGAGAAAAACACAGGTGTTGCAGTACCTGTATCAGACAAAATAGACTTCAAAACAAAGAAAGTAACAAGAGACAAGGAAGGACAGGATATAATGATAAAGGGGTCAGTCCAAAGAGTGGATATAACCATTATAAATATCCATGCATCCAACACAGGAGGGAGCACCAACATATGTGAAACAAGAACTAACAGAATTAAAGGGGGAAATAGAATGCAATGCGTTCATTTTAGGAGACTTCAACACACCACTCAAAGGACAGATCAACCAGACAGAAAATAAGGAAGGACACAGAAGCCCTGAACGACACCCTAGAACAGATGGACCTAACAGACATCTACAGAACTCTACACCCAAAATGGCAGGATACACATTCTTCTCAAGTGCACATGGAACATTTTCAAGAATAGATCATATACTAGGCCACAAAAAAAGCCTCAGTAAATTCAAAAAGATGGAAATTGTACCAACCAGCTCCTCAGACCACAAAGGTATGAAACAAGAAGTATATTATGCAAAGAAAATGAAAAAGCCCACAAACACATGGAGGCTTAACAACATGCTCCTAAAAAACCAATGGATCAATGACCAAGTAAAAACTGAGAACACGCAATTTATGGAAACACATGACAACAATAATTCAACACTGCAATATCTGTGGGATGCAGCAAAGGCCATGCTAAGAGGGAAGAATATTGCAATACAGGCCTACCTCAGGAGACAACAACAATCCCATATGAACAGTCTAAACTCACAATTAATGAAACTAGAAAAGAAGAAAACCTGAGGCCCAAAGTCAGAAGGAGGAGGGACATAATAAAGATTTGAGCAGAAAAAAATAAAACTGAGAAAAATAAAACAACAGAAATCAATGAAAGCAGGAGCTGGTTCATTGAGAAAATAAAATAAATAAACCCCTAGCCAGACTTATCAAGAAAAAGAGTGTCTACATGCATAAACAAAATCAGAAATGAGAAATGAAAAATCACTACAGATGCCACAGGAAAAAAAATTATTAGAGAATACTATGAAAAATGATATGCTGACAAACTGCATACCCTAGAAGAAATGGACAACTTTCTATAAAAATACAACCTAGCAAGGCTGACCCAGGGAGAAACAGAAAATCTGAACAGACCAATTACCAGCAACGAAATTTAATTTGTAATCAACAAACTACCTAAGAACAAAATCCCTGGACCACATGGCTTCAATGCTGAATTTTATCAAACATTTAGTGAAGACCTAATACCCATCCCCCTTAAAGTTTTCCAAAACGTAGAAGAGGAGGGACTTACACTCATTCTATGAGGCCAGCATCACTTTAATGCCAAAACCAGGCAAAGACACCACAAAGAAGGAAAATCACAGTCCAACATCCCTGATGAGTATAGATGCAAACTACTCAACAAAATACTCCAAACCAAATACAAAAATACATCAGAAAGATCATCCATAATGATAAAGCAGGATTTATTCCAGGAATGCAAGGATGGTACAACATTTTAAAACCTATCATCATCATCCACCACATCAACAAAAAGGGTAAAAACCACATGATCATCTCCATAGATGCTGAAAAACTATTCAAAAAAATTCAACATCCATTTGTGATAAAAATTCCCAACAAAATGGGTATGAGGGCAAGTACCTCAACATAATCAAGTCCATATATGACAAAGGCACAGCCAACATCATACTTAACAGAGAGAAGCTGAGAGCATTTCCTTTAAGATTGGGAATAAGAGAAGGATGCCCAATCTCCCTCCTTTTAGTCCACGTAGTTCTGGAGGTCCTAGCCACGGCAATCAGACAACACAAAGAAATAAAAGGCATCCAGATTGGTAACAAAGAATTGAAACTCTGACTGTTTGCAGATGATGCGATATGGTACATAAGAAAACAAGAAGAATCCACAACAAAACTATGAGATCTAATATTTGAATTCAGCAATGTTGAAGGAGACAAAATTAACACACAGAAATCTTGCATTCATATACAATAATGATGAATTAGGAGAAAGAAATCAAGAAATCAATTCCATTCACAATTGCATCTAAAAGAATAAAATACCTAGGAATAAACCTAACCAAGGAATTGAAAGACATATACCATGAAATTACAAGACACTCATTAGAGAAATTAAAGATACCAATAAATGGCTAGGAAGAATTAATATCATCAAAATGGCCATCCTGCCCAAAGCAGTATACAGATCCAATGCAATCCCTATCAAATTACCAACAGCATTCTTCAATGAACTGGAACAAATAGTTAAAAAATTCATATGGAACCGTCAAAGACCCCGAATAGCCAAAGCAATCCTGAGAATGAAGAATAAAGTGGGGGGGATCTCGCTCCCCAACTCCAAGCTCTACTACAAAGTCACAGTAATCAATACAATTTGGTACTGGTACAAGAACAGAGCCACAGACCAGTGGAAGAGAATGGAGACTCCAGACATTAACCCAAACGTATATGGTCAATTAATATATGATAACGGAGCCATGGACATACAATGGGGAAATGACAGTCTCTTCAACAGATGGTGCTGGCAAAACTGGACAGCTACATGTAAGAGAATGAAACTGGATCACTGTCTAACCCCATACACAAAAGTAAACTCCAAATGGATCAAAGACCTGAATGTAAGTCATGAAACCATGTAGAAAAAAACATAGGCAAAAATCTCATGGACATAAACATGAGTGACTTCTTCATGAACATATCTCCCCGGGCAAGGGAAACAAAGGCAAAAATGAACAAGTGGGACTATATCAAGCTAAAAAGCTTCTGTACAGCAAAGGACACCATCAATAGAACAAAAAGGTATCCCACAGTATGGGACAACATATTCATAAATGAAAGATCCGATAAAGGATTGACGTCCAAAATATATAAAGAGCTCACATGCCTCAACAAAAAAAAAGCAAATAATCCAATTAAAAAATTGGCAGAGGAGCTGAATAGACAGTTCTCTAAAGAAGAAACCCAGAAGGCTAACAGGCACATGAAAAGATGCTCTACATCGCTAATCATCAGAGAAATGCAAATTAAAACCACAATGAGATATCACCTCACACCAGTAAGGATCGCCATCATTGAAAAGACAAACAACAACAAATGTTGGCGAGGTTGTGGAGAAAGGGGAACCCTCCTACACTGCTGGTGGGAATGTAAACTAGTTCAACCATTGTGGAAAGCAGTATGGAGGTTCCTCAGAATGCTCAAAATAGGAATACCATTTGACCCAGGAATTCCACTTCTAGGAATTTACCCTAAGAATGCAGCAGCCCAGTTTGAAAAAGACAGATGCACCCCTATGTTTATTGCGGCATGTTTACAATAGCCTAGATATGGAAGCAACCTAAGTGTCCATCAGTAGATGAATGGATAAAGGAGAGCTGGTACACTTACGCAATGGAATACTACTCAGCCATAAGAAATAAACAAATCCTATCAATTGCAACAACATGGATGGAGATAGAGGGTATTATGCTCAGTGAAATAAGCCAGGCAGTGACAGACAAGTACCTAATGATTTCCCTCATTTGTGAAGTATAACAGCAAAGAAAAACTGAAGGAACAAAACAGCAGCAGTCACAGAACCTGCTGCCTGGGGCCCACATCCCACTAAACACACAGCCCACCTGCCTGCACCTCAGGGGTCCCCGCGCCCACGCCCCGCCTACCTTAAACCAGCGCCTGGAGCAAGTGTAGCTGGAGCGTCATGAGCGGCCACCACCTGCGCCGCCAGGCTGCCCTCAACTTTGGAGTCGGCCGCCCGCGGCAACACCCCACGTCCTGTCAGGGCTCTCGGGCACTGCGCGGACTCAGCAGCGCAGCCGCCACAGCTGCTTGGGGTGGGGAAGGGAGCCCCGTAGGCCATATTGAGGGGCTGCAACCTACCCATGGCTTAGGGCCCTCACGTGCTCGCAGAATGGCCCATTAATGGCGGGGGGTGTGTGTGTGCAGGCTTTGAAGGGCATGGCAGCGGCGGCGGCAGCAGCCAAATTGTCAGCATGGCAATTCCCGTCAGAATGCCTTCAGCGACCCTGCAGCAAGAGCACCCGGTCCATGCCACGCCTCGCGAGGAGTCTGACTGCAGCTGAGGAGACGCTGCTTTCGTTTTCCTCCTCTCCCGGTGCAGGGGAGAAAGTGCACCCCCACAGGTGCCCGCTGCAGCTGCTGATTGGCCAAAGGGAGGTGGCTCGTGGGCCCCGCGTGCCCCCCCCTCCCCGCCACCCTCATGTGTTTTCTAACTTGTCGAACTGCCTGCTTGGAATTTTGCACAGACCAGCAAGCCCAGGCGGCTTGCCGCATGGCTTGCCCCCTAAGGACATGCGGCAGGCCCTCCTGCCCTTAAACCTTTGGTAACCACATATCCAAAGCCTGGCATTGGCAGTAAGTATATATCTATCAATAATTACCCTAAATCTAAATGGACTGAATGCAACAACCAAAAGACAGAATTGCACAGTGGCTAAAAAAGCAAGACCCATCTATATGCTGCCTACAAGAGACTCACTTCAAACCCAAAGACATACAAAGACCCAAAGTGAAGGGATGGAAAAAGATATTTCATGCAAACAATAGGGAGAAAAACACAGGTGTTGCAGTACCTGTATCAGACAAAATAGACTTCAAAACAAAGAAAGTAACAAGAGACAAGGAAGGACAGGATATAATGATAAAGGGGTCAGTCCAAAGAGTGGATATAACCATTATAAATATCCATGCATCCAACACAGGAGGGAGCACCAACATATGTGAAACAAGAACTAACAGAATTAAAGGGGGAAATAGAATGCAATGCGTTCATTTTAGGAGACTTCAACACACCACTCAAAGGACAGATCAACCAGACAGAAAATAAGGAAGGACACAGAAGCCCTGAACGACACCCTAGAACAGATGGACCTAACAGACATCTACAGAACTCTACACCCAAAATGGCAGGATACACATTCTTCTCAAGTGCACATGGAACATTTTCAAGAATAGATCATATACTAGGCCACAAAAAAAGCCTCAGTAAATTCAAAAAGATGGAAATTGTACCAACCAGCTCCTCAGACCACAAAGGTATGAAACAAGAAGTATATTATGCAAAGAAAATGAAAAAGCCCACAAACACATGGAGGCTTAACAACATGCTCCTAAAAAACCAATGGATCAATGACCAAGTAAAAACTGAGAACACGCAATTTATGGAAACACATGACAACAATAATTCAACACTGCAATATCTGTGGGATGCAGCAAAGGCCATGCTAAGAGGGAAGAATATTGCAATACAGGCCTACCTCAGGAGACAACAACAATCCCATATGAACAGTCTAAACTCACAATTAATGAAACTAGAAAAGAAGAAAACCTGAGGCCCAAAGTCAGAAGGAGGAGGGACATAATAAAGATTTGAGCAGAAAAAAATAAAACTGAGAAAAATAAAACAACAGAAATCAATGAAAGCAGGAGCTGGTTCATTGAGAAAATAAAATAAATAAACCCCTAGCCAGACTTATCAAGAAAAAGAGTGTCTACATGCATAAACAAAATCAGAAATGAGAAATGAAAAATCACTACAGATGCCACAGGAAAAAAAATTATTAGAGAATACTATGAAAAATGATATGCTGACAAACTGCATACCCTAGAAGAAATGGACAACTTTCTATAAAAATACAACCTAGCAAGGCTGACCCAGGGAGAAACAGAAAATCTGAACAGACCAATTACCAGCAACGAAATTTAATTTGTAATCAACAAACTACCTAAGAACAAAATCCCTGGACCACATGGCTTCAATGCTGAATTTTATCAAACATTTAGTGAAGACCTAATACCCATCCCCCTTAAAGTTTTCCAAAACGTAGAAGAGGAGGGACTTACACTCATTCTATGAGGCCAGCATCACTTTAATGCCAAAACCAGGCAAAGACACCACAAAGAAGGAAAATCACAGTCCAACATCCCTGATGAGTATAGATGCAAACTACTCAACAAAATACTCCAAACCAAATACAAAAATACATCAGAAAGATCATCCATAATGATAAAGCAGGATTTATTCCAGGAATGCAAGGATGGTACAACATTTTAAAACCTATCATCATCATCCACCACATCAACAAAAAGGGTAAAAACCACATGATCATCTCCATAGATGCTGAAAAACTATTCAACAAAATTCAACATCCATTTGTGATAAAAATTCCCAACAAAATGGGTATGAGGGCAAGTACCTCAACATAATCAAGTCCATATATGACAAAGGCACAGCCAACATCATACTTAACAGAGAGAAGCTGAGAGCATTTCCTTTAAGATTGGGAATAAGAGAAGGATGCCCAATCTCCCTCCTTTTAGTCCATGTAGTTCTGGAGGTCCTAGCCACGGCAATCAGACAACACAAAGAAATAAAAGGCATCCAGATTGGTAACAAAGAATTGAAACTCTGACTGTTTGCAGATGATGCGATATGGTACATAAGAAAACAAGAAGAATCCACAACAAAACTATGAGATCTAATATTTGAATTCAGCAATGTTGAAGGAGACAAAATTAACACATAGAAATCTTGCATTCATATACAATAATGATGAATTAGGAGAAAGAAATCAAGAAATCAATTCCATTCACAATTGCATCTAAAAGAATAAAATACCTAGGAATAAACCTAACCAAGGAATTGAAAGACATATACCATGAAATTACAAGACACTCATTAGAGAAATTAAAGATACCAATAAATGGCTAGGAAGAATTAATATCATCAAAATGGCCATCCTGCCCAAAGCAGTATACAGATCCAATGCAATCCCTATCAAATTACCAACAGCATTCTTCAATGAACTGGAACAAATAGTTAAAAAATTCATATGGAACCGTCAAAGACCCCGAATAGCCAAAGCAATCCTGAGAATGAAGAATAAAGTGGGGGGGATCTCGCTCCCCAACTCCAAGCTCTACTACAAAGTCACAGTAATCAATACAATTTGGTACTGGTACAAGAACAGAGCCACAGACCAGTGGAAGAGAATGGAGACTCCAGACATTAACCCAAACGTATATGGTCAATTAATATATGATAACGGAGCCATGGACATACAATGGGGAAATGACAGTCTCTTCAACAGATGGTGCTGGCAAAACTGGACAGCTACATGTAAGAGAATGAAACTGGATCACTGTCTAACCCCATACACAAAAGTAAACTCCAAATGGATCAAAGACCTGAATGTAAGTCATGAAACCATGTAGAAAAAAACATAGGCAAAAATCTCATGGACATAAACATGAGTGACTTCTTCATGAACATATCTCCCCGGGCAAGGGAAACAAAGGCAAAAATGAACAAGTGGGACTATATCAAGCTAAAAAGCTTCTGTACAGCAAAGGACACCATCAATAGAACAAAAAGGTATCCCACAGTATGGGACAACATATTCATAAATGAAAGATCCGATAAAGGATTGACGTCCAAAATATATAAAGAGCTCACATGCCTCAACAAAAAAAAAGCAAATAATCCAATTAAAAAATTGGCAGAGGAGCTGAATAGACAGTTCTCTAAAGAAGAAACCCAGAAGGCTAACAGGCACATGAAAAGATGCTCTACATCGCTAATCATCAGAGAAATGCAAATTAAAACCACAATGAGATATCACCTCACACCAGTAAGGATCGCCATCATTGAAAAGACAAACAACAACAAATGTTGGCGAGGTTGTGGAGAAAGGGGAACCCTCCTACACTGCTGGTGGGAATGTAAACTAGTTCAACCATTGTGGAAAGCAGTATGGAGGTTCCTCAGAATGCTCAAAATAGGAATACCATTTGACCCAGGAATTCCACTTCTAGGAATTTACCCTAAGAATGCAGCAGCCCAGTTTGAAAAAGACAGATGCACCCCTATGTTTATTGCGGCATGTTTACAATAGCCTAGATATGGAAGCAACCTAAGTGTCCATCAGTAGATGAATGGATAAAGGAGAGCTGGTACACTTACGCAATGGAATACTACTCAGCCATAAGAAATAAACAAATCCTATCAATTGCAACAACATGGATGGAGATAGAGGGTATTATGCTCAGTGAAATAAGCCAGGCAGTGACAGACAAGTACCTAATGATTTCCCTCATTTGTGAAGTATAACAGCAAAGAAAAACTGAAGGAACAAAACAGCAGCAGTCACAGAACCTGCTGCCTGGGGCCCACATCCCACTAAACACACAGCCCACCTGCCTGCACCTCAGGGGTCCCCGCGCCCACGCCCCGCCTACCTTAAACCAGCGCCTGGAGCAAGTGTAGCTGGAGCGTCATGAGCGGCCACCACCTGCGCCGCCAGGCTGCCCTCAACTTTGGAGTCGGCCGCCCGCGGCAACACCCCACGTCCTGTCAGGGCTCTCGGGCACTGCGCGGACTCAGCAGCGCAGCCGCCACAGCTGCTTGGGGTGGGGAAGGGAGCCCCGTAGGCCATATTGAGGGGCTGCAACCTACCCATGGCTTAGGGCCCTCACGTGCTCGCAGAATGGCCCATTAATGGCGGGGGGTGTGTGTGTGCAGGCTTTGAAGGGCATGGCAGCGGCGGCAGCAGCAGCCAAATTGTCAGCATGGCAATTCCCGTCAGAATGCCTTCAGCGACCCTGCAGCAAGAGCACCCGGTCCATGCCACGCCTCGCGAGGAGTCTGACTGCAGCTGAGGAGACGCTGCTTTCGTTTTCCTCCTCTCCCGGTGCAGGGGAGAAAGTGCACCCCCACAGGTGCCCGCTGCAGCTGCTGATTGGCCAAAGGGAGGTGGCTCGTGGGCCCCGCGTGCCCCCCCCTCCCCGCCACCCTCATGTGTTTTCTAACTTGTCGAACTGCCTGCTTGGAATTTTGCACAGACCAGCAAGCCCAGGCGGCTTGCCGCATGGCTTGCCCCCTAAGGACATGCGGCAGGCCCTCCTGCCCTTAAACCTTTGGTAACCACATATCCAAAGCCTGGCATTGGCAGTAAGTATATATCTATCAATAATTACCCTAAATCTAAATGGACTGAATGCAACAACCAAAAGACAGAATTGCACAGTGGCTAAAAAAGCAAGACCCATCTATATGCTGCCTACAAGAGACTCACTTCAAACCCAAAGACATACAAAGACCCAAAGTGAAGGGATGGAAAAAGATATTTCATGCAAACAATAGGGAGAAAAACACAGGTGTTGCAGTACCTGTATCAGACAAAATAGACTTCAAAACAAAGAAAGTAACAAGAGACAAGGAAGGACAGGATATAATGATAAAGGGGTCAGTCCAAAGAGTGGATATAACCATTATAAATATCCATGCATCCAACACAGGAGGGAGCACCAACATATGTGAAACAAGAACTAACAGAATTAAAGGGGGAAATAGAATGCAATGCGTTCATTTTAGGAGACTTCAACACACCACTCAAAGGACAGATCAACCAGACAGAAAATAAGGAAGGACACAGAAGCCCTGAACGACACCCTAGAACAGATGGACCTAACAGACATCTACAGAACTCTACACCCAAAATGGCAGGATACACATTCTTCTCAAGTGCACATGGAACATTTTCAAGAATAGATCATATACTAGGCCACAAAAAAAGCCTCAGTAAATTCAAAAAGATGGAAATTGTACCAACCAGCTCCTCAGACCACAAAGGTATGAAACAAGAAGTATATTATGCAAAGAAAATGAAAAAGCCCACAAACACATGGAGGCTTAACAACATGCTCCTAAAAAACCAATGGATCAATGACCAAGTAAAAACTGAGAACACGCAATTTATGGAAACACATGACAACAATAATTCAACACTGCAATATCTGTGGGATGCAGCAAAGGCCATGCTAAGAGGGAAGAATATTGCAATACAGGCCTACCTCAGGAGACAACAACAATCCCATATGAACAGTCTAAACTCACAATTAATGAAACTAGAAAAGAAGAAAACCTGAGGCCCAAAGTCAGAAGGAGGAGGGACATAATAAAGATTTGAGCAGAAAAAAATAAAACTGAGAAAAATAAAACAACAGAAATCAATGAAAGCAGGAGCTGGTTCATTGAGAAAATAAAATAAATAAACCCCTAGCCAGACTTATCAAGAAAAAGAGTGTCTACATGCATAAACAAAATCAGAAATGAGAAATGAAAAATCACTACAGATGCCACAGGAAAAAAAATTATTAGAGAATACTATGAAAAATGATATGCTGACAAACTGCATACCCTAGAAGAAATGGACAACTTTCTATAAAAATACAACCTAGCAAGGCTGACCCAGGGAGAAACAGAAAATCTGAACAGACCAATTACCAGCAACGAAATTTAATTTGTAATCAACAAACTACCTAAGAACAAAATCCCTGGACCACATGGCTTCAATGCTGAATTTTATCAAACATTTAGTGAAGACCTAATACCCATCCCCCTTAAAGTTTTCCAAAACGTAGAAGAGGAGGGACTTACACTCATTCTATGAGGCCAGCATCACTTTAATGCCAAAACCAGGCAAAGACACCACAAAGAAGGAAAATCACAGTCCAACATCCCTGATGAGTATAGATGCAAACTACTCAACAAAATACTCCAAACCAAATACAAAAATACATCAGAAAGATCATCCATAATGATAAAGCAGGATTTATTCCAGGAATGCAAGGATGGTACAACATTTTAAAACCTATCATCATCATCCACCACATCAACAAAAAGGGTAAAAACCACATGATCATCTCCATAGATGCTGAAAAACTATTCAACAAAATTCAACATCCATTTGTGATAAAAATTCCCAACAAAATGGGTATGAGGGCAAGTACCTCAACATAATCAAGTCCATATATGACAAAGGCACAGCCAACATCATACTTAACAGAGAGAAGCTGAGAGCATTTCCTTTAAGATTGGGAATAAGAGAAGGATGCCCAATCTCCCTCCTTTTAGTCCACGTAGTTCTGGAGGTCCTAGCCACGGCAATCAGACAACACAAAGAAATAAAAGGCATCCAGATTGGTAACAAAGAATTGAAACTCTGACTGTTTGCAGATGATGCGATATGGTACATAAGAAAACAAGAAGAATCCACAACAAAACTATGAGATCTAATATTTGAATTCAGCAATGTTGAAGGAGACAAAATTAACACATAGAAATCTTGCATTCATATACAATAATGATGAATTAGGAGAAAGAAATCAAGAAATCAATTCCATTCACAATTGCATCTAAAAGAATAAAATACCTAGGAATAAACCTAACCAAGGAATTGAAAGACATATACCATGAAATTACAAGACACTCATTAGAGAAATTAAAGATACCAATAAATGGCTAGGAAGAATTAATATCATCAAAATGGCCATCCTGCCCAAAGCAGTATACAGATCCAATGCAATCCCTATCAAATTACCAACAGCATTCTTCAATGAACTGGAACAAATAGTTAAAAAATTCATATGGAACCGTCAAAGACCCCGAATAGCCAAAGCAATCCTGAGAATGAAGAATAAAGTGGGGGGGGATCTCGCTCCCCAACTCCAAGCTCTACTACAAAGTCACAGTAATCAATACAATTTGGTACTGGTACAAGAACAGAGCCACAGACCAGTGGAAGAGAATAGAGACTCCAGACATTAACCCAAATGTATATGGTCAATTAATATATGATAACGGAGCCATGGACATACAATGGGGAAATGACAGTCTCTTCAACAGATGGTGCTGGCAAAACTGGACAGCTACATGTAAGAGAATGAAACTGGATCACTGTCTAACCCCATACACAAAAGTAAACTCCAAATGGATCAAAGACCTGAATGTAAGTCATGAAACCATGTAGAAAAAAACATAGGCAAAAATCTCATGGACATAAACATGAGTGACTTCTTCATGAACATATCTCCCCGGGCAAGGGAAACAAAGGCAAAAATGAACAAGTGGGACTATATCAAGCTAAAAAGCTTCTGTACAGCAAAGGACACCATCAATAGAACAAAAAGGTATCCTACAGTATGGGACAACATATTCATAAATGAAAGATCCGATAAAGGATTGACGTCCAAAATATATAAAGAGCTCACATGCCTCAACAAAAAAAAAGCAAATAATCCAATTAAAAAATTGGCAGAGGAGCTGAATAGACAGTTCTCTAAAGAAGAAACCCAGAAGGCTAACAGGCACATGAAAAGATGCTCTACATCGCTAATCATCAGAGAAATGCAAATTAAAACCACAATGAGATATCACCTCACACCAGTAAGGATCGCCATCATTGAAAAGACAAACAACAACAAATGTTGGCGAGGTTGTGGAGAAAGGGGAACCCTCCTACACTGCTGGTGGGAATGTAAACTAGTTCAACCATTGTGGAAAGCAGTATGGAGGTTCCTCAGAATGCTCAAAATAGGAATACCATTTGACCCAGGAATTCCACTTCTAGGAATTTACCCTAAGAATGCAGCAGCCCAGTTTGAAAAAGACAGATGCACCCCTATGTTTATTGCGGCATGTTTACAATAGCCTAGATATGGAAGCAACCTAAGTGTCCATCAGTAGATGAATGGATAAAGGAGAGCTGGTACACTTACGCAATGGAATACTACTCAGCCATAAGAAATAAACAAATCCTATCAATTGCAACAACATGGATGGAGATAGAGGGTATTATGCTCAGTGAAATAAGCCAGGCAGTGACAGACAAGTACCTAATGATTTCCCTCATTTGTGAAGTATAACAGCAAAGAAAAACTGAAGGAACAAAACAGCAGCAGTCACAGAACCTGCTGCCTGGGGCCCACATCCCACTAAACACACAGCCCACCTGCCTGCACCTCAGGGGTCCCCGCGCCCACGCCCTGCCTACCTTAAACCAGCGCCTGGAGCAAGTGTAGCTGGAGCGTCATGAGCGGCCACCACCTGCGCCGCCAGGCTGCCCTCAACTTTGGAGTCGGCCGCCCGCGGCAACACCCCACGTCCTGTCAGGGCTCTCGGGCACTGCGCGGACTCAGCAGCGCAGCCGCCACAGCTGCTTGGGGTGGGGAAGGGAGCCCCGTAGGCCATATTGAGGGGCTGCAACCTACCCATGGCTTAGGGCCCTCACGTGCTCGCAGAATGGCCCATTAATGGCGGGGGGTGTGTGTGTGCAGGCTTTGAAGGGCATGGCAGCGGCGGCGGCAGCAGCCAAATTGTCAGCATGGCAATTCCCGTCAGAATGCCTTCAGCGACCCTGCAGCAAGAGCACCCGGTCCATGCCACGCCTCGCGAGGAGTCTGACTGCAGCTGAGGAGACGCTGCTTTCGTTTTCCTCCTCTCCCGGTGCAGGGGAGAAAGTGCACCCCCACAGGTGCCCGCTGCAGCTGCTGATTGGCCAAAGGGAGGTGGCTCGTGGGCCCCGCGTGCCCCCCCCTCCCCGCCACCCTCATGTGTTTTCTAACTTGTCGAACTGCCTGCTTGGAATTTTGCACAGACCAGCAAGCCCAGGCGGCTTGCCGCATGGCTTGCCCCCTAAGGACATGCGGCAGGCCCTCCTGCCCTTAAACCTTTGGTAACCACATATCCAAAGCCTGGCATTGGCAGTAAGTATATATCTATCAATAATTACCCTAAATCTAAATGGACTGAATGCAACAACCAAAAGACAGAATTGCACAGTGGCTATAAAAGCAAGACCCATCTATATGCTGCCTACAAGAGACTCACTTCAAACCCAAAGACATACAAAGACCCAAAGTGAAGGGATGGAAAAAGATATTTCATGCAAACAATAGGGAGAAAAACACAGGTGTTGCAGTACCTGTATCAGACAAAATAGACTTCAAAACAAAGAAAGTAACAAGAGACAAGGAAGGACAGGATATAATGATAAAGGGGTCAGTCCAAAGAGTGGATATAACCATTATAAATATCCATGCATCCAACACAGGAGGGAGCACCAACATATGTGAAACAAGAACTAACAGAATTAAAGGGGGAAATAGAATGCAATGCGTTCATTTTAGGAGACTTCAACACACCACTCAAAGGACAGATCAACCAGACAGAAAATAAGGAAGGACACAGAAGCCCTGAACGACACCCTAGAACAGATGGACCTAACAGACATCTACAGAACTCTACACCCAAAATGGCAGGATACACATTCTTCTCAAGTGCACATGGAACATTTTCAAGAATAGATCATATACTAGGCCACAAAAAAAGCCTCAGTAAATTCAAAAAGATGGAAATTGTACCAACCAGCTCCTCAGACCACAAAGGTATGAAACAAGAAGTATATTATGCAAAGAAAATGAAAAAGCCCACAAACACATGGAGGCTTAACAACATGCTCCTAAAAAACCAATGGATCAATGACCAAGTAAAAACTGAGAACACGCAATTTATGGAAACACATGACAACAATAATTCAACACTGCAATATCTGTGGGATGCAGCAAAGGCCATGCTAAGAGGGAAGAATATTGCAATACAGGCCTACCTCAGGAGACAACAACAATCCCATATGAACAGTCT
Source organism: Manis pentadactyla (assembly GCF_030020395.1). NCBI lineage: Eukaryota > Metazoa > Chordata > Mammalia > Pholidota > Manidae > Manis > Manis pentadactyla. The sequence continues at coordinate 91,383,978 of NC_080024.1, read as the reverse complement.
AAACTCACAATTAATGAAACTAGAAAAGAAGAAAACCTGAGGCCCAAAGTCAGAAGGAGGAGGGACATAATAAAGATTTGAGCAGAAAAAAATAAAACTGAGAAAAATAAAACAACAGAAATCAATGAAAGCAGGAGCTGGTTCATTGAGAAAATAAAATAAATAAACCCCTAGCCAGACTTATCAAGAAAAAGAGTGTCTACATGCATAAACAAAATCAGAAATGAGAAATGAAAAATCACTACAGATGCCACAGGAAAAAAAATTATTAGAGAATACTATGAAAAATGATATGCTGACAAACTGCATACCCTAGAAGAAATGGACAACTTTCTATAAAAATACAACCTAGCAAGGCTGACCCAGGGAGAAACAGAAAATCTGAACAGACCAATTACCAGCAACGAAATTTAATTTGTAATCAACAAACTACCTAAGAACAAAATCCCTGGACCACATGGCTTCAATGCTGAATTTTATCAAACATTTAGTGAAGACCTAATACCCATCCCCCTTAAAGTTTTCCAAAACGTAGAAGAGGAGGGACTTACACTCATTCTATGAGGCCAGCATCACTTTAATGCCAAAACCAGGCAAAGACACCACAAAGAAGGAAAATCACAGTCCAACATCCCTGATGAGTATAGATGCAAACTACTCAACAAAATACTCCAAACCAAATACAAAAATACATCAGAAAGATCATCCATAATGATAAAGCAGGATTTATTCCAGGAATGCAAGGATGGTACAACATTTTAAAACCTATCATCATCATCCACCACATCAACAAAAAGGGTAAAAACCACATGATCATCTCCATAGATGCTGAAAAACTATTCAACAAAATTCAACATCCATTTGTGATAAAAATTCCCAACAAAATGGGTATGAGGGCAAGTACCTCAACATAATCAAGTCCATATATGACAAAGGCACAGCCAACATCATACTTAACAGAGAGAAGCTGAGAGCATTTCCTTTAAGATTGGGAATAAGAGAAGGATGCCCAATCTCCCTCCTTTTAGTCCATGTAGTTCTGGAGGTCCTAGCCACGGCAATCAGACAACACAAAGAAATAAAAGGCATCCAGATTGGTAACAAAGAATTGAAACTCTGACTGTTTGCAGATGATGCGATATGGTACATAAGAAAACAAGAAGAATCCACAACAAAACTATGAGATCTAATATTTGAATTCAGCAATGTTGAAGGAGACAAAATTAACACACAGAAATCTTGCATTCATATACAATAATGATGAATTAGGAGAAAGAAATCAAGAAATCAATTCCATTCACAATTGCATCTAAAAGAATAAAATACCTAGGAATAAACCTAACCAAGGAATTGAAAGACATATACCATGAAATTACAAGACACTCATTAGAGAAATTAAAGATACCAATAAATGGCTAGGAAGAATTAATATCATCAAAATGGCCATCCTGCCCAAAGCAGTATACAGATCCAATGCAATCCCTATCAAATTACCAACAGCATTCTTCAATGAACTGGAACAAATAGTTAAAAAATTCATATGGAACCGTCAAAGACCCCGAATAGCCAAAGCAATCCTGAGAATGAAGAATAAAGTGGGGGGGATCTCGCTCCCCAACTCCAAGCTCTACTACAAAGTCACAGTAATCAATACAATTTGGTACTGGTACAAGAACAGAGCCACAGACCAGTGGAAGAGAATGGAGACTCCAGACATTAACCCAAACGTATATGGTCAATTAATATATGATAACGGAGCCATGGACATACAATGGGGAAATGACAGTCTCTTCAACAGATGGTGCTGGCAAAACTGGACAGCTACATGTAAGAGAATGAAACTGGATCACTGTCTAACCCCATACACAAAAGTAAACTCCAAATGGATCAAAGACCTGAATGTAAGTCATGAAACCATGTAGAAAAAAACATAGGCAAAAATCTCATGGACATAAACATGAGTGACTTCTTCATGAACATATCTCCCCGGGCAAGGGAAACAAAGGCAAAAATGAACAAGTGGGACTATATCAAGCTAAAAAGCTTCTGTACAGCAAAGGACACCATCAATAGAACAAAAAGGTATCCCACAGTATGGGACAACATATTCATAAATGAAAGATCCGATAAAGGATTGACGTCCAAAATATATAAAGAGCTCACATGCCTCAACAAAAAAAAAGCAAATAATCCAATTAAAAAATTGGCAGAGGAGCTGAATAGACAGTTCTCTAAAGAAGAAACCCAGAAGGCTAACAGGCACATGAAAAGATGCTCTACATCGCTAATCATCAGAGAAATGCAAATTAAAACCACAATGAGATATCACCTCACACCAGTAAGGATCGCCATCATTGAAAAGACAAACAACAACAAATGTTGGCGAGGTTGTGGAGAAAGGGGAACCCTCCTACACTGCTGGTGGGAATGTAAACTAGTTCAACCATTGTGGAAAGCAGTATGGAGGTTCCTCAGAATGCTCAAAATAGGAATACCATTTGACCCAGGAATTCCACTTCTAGGAATTTACCCTAAGAATGCAGCAGCCCAGTTTGAAAAAGACAGATGCACCCCTATGTTTATTGCGGCATGTTTACAATAGCCTAGATATGGAAGCAACCTAAGTGTCCATCAGTAGATGAATGGATAAAGGAGAGCTGGTACACTTACGCAATGGAATACTACTCAGCCATAAGAAATAAACAAATCCTATCAATTGCAACAACATGGATGGAGATAGAGGGTATTATGCTCAGTGAAATAAGCCAGGCAGTGACAGACAAGTACCTAATGATTTCCCTCATTTGTGAAGTATAACAGCAAAGAAAAACTGAAGGAACAAAACAGCAGCAGTCACAGAACCTGCTGCCTGGGGCCCACATCCCACTAAACACACAGCCCACCTGCCTGCACCTCAGGGGTCCCCGCGCCCACGCCCCGCCTACCTTAAACCAGCGCCTGGAGCAAGTGTAGCTGGAGCGTCATGAGCGGCCACCACCTGCGCCGCCAGGCTGCCCTCAACTTTGGAGTCGGCCGCCCGCGGCAACACCCCACGTCCTGTCAGGGCTCTCGGGCACTGCGCGGACTCAGCAGCGCAGCCGCCACAGCTGCTTGGGGTGGGGAAGGGAGCCCCGTAGGCCATATTGAGGGGCTGCAACCTACCCATGGCTTAGGGCCCTCACGTGCTCGCAGAATGGCCCATTAATGGCGGGGGGTGTGTGTGTGCAGGCTTTGAAGGGCATGGCAGCGGCGGCGGCAGCAGCCAAATTGTCAGCATGGCAATTCCCGTCAGAATGCCTTCAGCGACCCTGCAGCAAGAGCACCCGGTCCATGCCACGCCTCGCGAGGAGTCTGACTGCAGCTGAGGAGACGCTGCTTTCGTTTTCCTCCTCTCCCGGTGCAGGGGAGAAAGTGCACCCCCACAGGTGCCCGCTGCAGCTGCTGATTGGCCAAAGGGAGGTGGCTCGTGGGCCCCGCGTGCCCCCCCCTCCCCGCCACCCTCATGTGTTTTCTAACTTGTCGAACTGCCTGCTTGGAATTTTGCACAGACCAGCAAGCCCAGGCGGCTTGCCGCATGGCTTGCCCCCTAAGGACATGCGGCAGGCCCTCCTGCCCTTAAACCTTTGGTAACCACATATCCAAAGCCTGGCATTGGCAGTAAGTATATATCTATCAATAATTACCCTAAATCTAAATGGACTGAATGCAACAACCAAAAGACAGAATTGCACAGTGGCTAAAAAAGCAAGACCCATCTATATGCTGCCTACAAGAGACTCACTTCAAACCCAAAGACATACAAAGACCCAAAGTGAAGGGATGGAAAAAGATATTTCATGCAAACAATAGGGAGAAAAACACAGGTGTTGCAGTACCTGTATCAGACAAAATAGACTTCAAAACAAAGAAAGTAACAAGAGACAAGGAAGGACAGGATATAATGATAAAGGGGTCAGTCCAAAGAGTGGATATAACCATTATAAATATCCATGCATCCAACACAGGAGGGAGCACCAACATATGTGAAACAAGAACTAACAGAATTAAAGGGGGAAATAGAATGCAATGCGTTCATTTTAGGAGACTTCAACACACCACTCAAAGGACAGATCAACCAGACAGAAAATAAGGAAGGACACAGAAGCCCTGAACGACACCCTAGAACAGATGGACCTAACAGACATCTACAGAACTCTACACCCAAAATGGCAGGATACACATTCTTCTCAAGTGCACATGGAACATTTTCAAGAATAGATCATATACTAGGCCACAAAAAAAGCCTCAGTAAATTCAAAAAGATGGAAATTGTACCAACCAGCTCCTCAGACCACAAAGGTATGAAACAAGAAGTATATTATGCAAAGAAAATGAAAAAGCCCACAAACACATGGAGGCTTAACAACATGCTCCTAAAAAACCAATGGATCAATGACCAAGTAAAAACTGAGAACACGCAATTTATGGAAACACATGACAACAATAATTCAACACTGCAATATCTGTGGGATGCAGCAAAGGCCATGCTAAGAGGGAAGAATATTGCAATACAGGCCTACCTCAGGAGACAACAACAATCCCATATGAACAGTCTAAACTCACAATTAATGAAACTAGAAAAGAAGAAAACCTGAGGCCCAAAGTCAGAAGGAGGAGGGACATAATAAAGATTTGAGCAGAAAAAAATAAAACTGAGAAAAATAAAACAACAGAAATCAATGAAAGCAGGAGCTGGTTCATTGAGAAAATAAAATAAATAAACCCCTAGCCAGACTTATCAAGAAAAAGAGTGTCTACATGCATAAACAAAATCAGAAATGAGAAATGAAAAATCACTACAGATGCCACAGGAAAAAAAATTATTAGAGAATACTATGAAAAATGATATGCTGACAAACTGCATACCCTAGAAGAAATGGACAACTTTCTATAAAAATACAACCTAGCAAGGCTGACCCAGGGAGAAACAGAAAATCTGAACAGACCAATTACCAGCAACGAAATTTAATTTGTAATCAACAAACTACCTAAGAACAAAATCCCTGGACCACATGGCTTCAATGCTGAATTTTATCAAACATTTAGTGAAGACCTAATACCCATCCCCCTTAAAGTTTTCCAAAACGTAGAAGAGGAGGGACTTACACTCATTCTATGAGGCCAGCATCACTTTAATGCCAAAACCAGGCAAAGACACCACAAAGAAGGAAAATCACAGTCCAACATCCCTGATGAGTATAGATGCAAACTACTCAACAAAATACTCCAAACCAAATACAAAAATACATCAGAAAGATCATCCATAATGATAAAGCAGGATTTATTCCAGGAATGCAAGGATGGTACAACATTTTAAAACCTATCATCATCATCCACCACATCAACAAAAAGGGTAAAAACCACATGATCATCTCCATAGATGCTGAAAAACTATTCAACAAAATTCAACATCCATTTGTGATAAAAATTCCCAACAAAATGGGTATGAGGGCAAGTACCTCAACATAATCAAGTCCATATATGACAAAGGCACAGCCAACATCATACTTAACAGAGAGAAGCTGAGAGCATTTCCTTTAAGATTGGGAATAAGAGAAGGATGCCCAATCTCCCTCCTTTTAGTCCATGTAGTTCTGGAGGTCCTAGCCACGGCAATCAGACAACACAAAGAAATAAAAGGCATCCAGATTGGTAACAAAGAATTGAAACTCTGACTGTTTGCAGATGATGCGATATGGTACATAAGAAAACAAGAAGAATCCACAACAAAACTATGAGATCTAATATTTGAATTCAGCAATGTTGAAGGAGACAAAATTAACACATAGAAATCTTGCATTCATATACAATAATGATGAATTAGGAGAAAGAAATCAAGAAATCAATTCCATTCACAATTGCATCTAAAAGAATAAAATACCTAGGAATAAACCTAACCAAGGAATTGAAAGACATATACCATGAAATTACAAGACACTCATTAGAGAAATTAAAGATACCAATAAATGGCTAGGAAGAATTAATATCATCAAAATGGCCATCCTGCCCAAAGCAGTATACAGATCCAATGCAATCCCTATCAAATTACCAACAGCATTCTTCAATGAACTGGAACAAATAGTTAAAAAATTCATATGGAACCGTCAAAGACCCCGAATAGCCAAAGCAATCCTGAGAATGAAGAATAAAGTGGGGGGGATCTCGCTCCCCAACTCCAAGCTCTACTACAAAGTCACAGTAATCAATACAATTTGGTACTGGTACAAGAACAGAGCCACAGACCAGTGGAAGAGAATGGAGACTCCAGACATTAACCCAAACGTATATGGTCAATTAATATATGATAACGGAGCCATGGACATACAATGGGGAAATGACAGTCTCTTCAACAGATGGTGCTGGCAAAACTGGACAGCTACATGTAAGAGAATGAAACTGGATCACTGTCTAACCCCATACACAAAAGTAAACTCCAAATGGATCAAAGACCTGAATGTAAGTCATGAAACCATGTAGAAAAAAACATAGGCAAAAATCTCATGGACATAAACATGAGTGACTTCTTCATGAACATATCTCCCCGGGCAAGGGAAACAAAGGCAAAAATGAACAAGTGGGACTATATCAAGCTAAAAAGCTTCTGTACAGCAAAGGACACCATCAATAGAACAAAAAGGTATCCCACAGTATGGGACAACATATTCATAAATGAAAGATCCGATAAAGGATTGACGTCCAAAATATATAAAGAGCTCACATGCCTCAACAAAAAAAAAGCAAATAATCCAATTAAAAAATTGGCAGAGGAGCTGAATAGACAGTTCTCTAAAGAAGAAACCCAGAAGGCTAACAGGCACATGAAAAGATGCTCTACATCGCTAATCATCAGAGAAATGCAAATTAAAACCACAATGAGATATCACCTCACACCAGTAAGGATCGCCATCATTGAAAAGACAAACAACAACAAATGTTGGCGAGGTTGTGGAGAAAGGGGAACCCTCCTACACTGCTGGTGGGAATGTAAACTAGTTCAACCATTGTGGAAAGCAGTATGGAGGTTCCTCAGAATGCTCAAAATAGGAATACCATTTGACCCAGGAATTCCACTTCTAGGAATTTACCCTAAGAATGCAGCAGCCCAGTTTGAAAAAGACAGATGCACCCCTATGTTTATTGCGGCATGTTTACAATAGCCTAGATATGGAAGCAACCTAAGTGTCCATCAGTAGATGAATGGATAAAGGAGAGCTGGTACACTTACGCAATGGAATACTACTCAGCCATAAGAAATAAACAAATCCTATCAATTGCAACAACATGGATGGAGATAGAGGGTATTATGCTCAGTGAAATAAGCCAGGCAGTGACAGACAAGTACCTAATGATTTCCCTCATTTGTGAAGTATAACAGCAAAGAAAAACTGAAGGAACAAAACAGCAGCAGTCACAGAACCTGCTGCCTGGGGCCCACATCCCACTAAACACACAGCCCACCTGCCTGCACCTCAGGGGTCCCCGCGCCCACGCCCCGCCTACCTTAAACCAGCGCCTGGAGCAAGTGTAGCTGGAGCGTCATGAGCGGCCACCACCTGCGCCGCCAGGCTGCCCTCAACTTTGGAGTCGGCCGCCCGTGGCAACACCCCACGTCCTGTCAGGGCTCTCGGGCACTGCGCGGACTCAGCAGCGCAGCCGCCACAGCTGCTTGGGGTGGGGAAGGGAGCCCCGTAGGCCATATTGAGGGGCTGCAACCTACCCATGGCTTAGGGCCCTCACGTGCTCGCAGAATGGCCCATTAATGGCGGGGGGTGTGTGTGTGCAGGCTTTGAAGGGCATGGCAGCGGCGGCAGCAGCAGCCAAATTGTCAGCATGGCAATTCCCGTCAGAATGCCTTCAGCGACCCTGCAGCAAGAGCACCCGGTCCATGCCACGCCTCGCGAGGAGTCTGACTGCAGCTGAGGAGACGCTGCTTTCGTTTTCCTCCTCTCCCGGTGCAGGGGAGAAAGTGCACCCCCACAGGTGCCCGCTGCAGCTGCTGATTGGCCAAAGGGAGGTGGCTCGTGGGCCCCGCGTGCCCCCCCCTCCCCGCCACCCTCATGTGTTTTCTAACTTGTCGAACTGCCTGCTTGGAATTTTGCACAGACCAGCAAGCCCAGGCGGCTTGCCGCATGGCTTGCCCCCTAAGGACATGCGGCAGGCCCTCCTGCCCTTAAACCTTTGGTAACCACATATCCAAAGCCTGGCATTGGCAGTAAGTATATATCTATCAATAATTACCCTAAATCTAAATGGACTGAATGCAACAACCAAAAGACAGAATTGCACAGTGGCTAAAAAAGCAAGACCCATCTATATGCTGCCTACAAGAGACTCACTTCAAACCCAAAGACATACAAAGACCCAAAGTGAAGGGATGGAAAAAGATATTTCATGCAAACAATAGGGAGAAAAACACAGGTGTTGCAGTACCTGTATCAGACAAAATAGACTTCAAAACAAAGAAAGTAACAAGAGACAAGGAAGGACAGGATATAATGATAAAGGGGTCAGTCCAAAGAGTGGATATAACCATTATAAATATCCATGCATCCAACACAGGAGGGAGCACCAACATATGTGAAACAAGAACTAACAGAATTAAAGGGGGAAATAGAATGCAATGCGTTCATTTTAGGAGACTTCAACACACCACTCAAAGGACAGATCAACCAGACAGAAAATAAGGAAGGACACAGAAGCCCTGAACGACACCCTAGAACAGATGGACCTAACAGACATCTACAGAACTCTACACCCAAAATGGCAGGATACACATTCTTCTCAAGTGCACATGGAACATTTTCAAGAATAGATCATATACTAGGCCACAAAAAAAGCCTCAGTAAATTCAAAAAGATGGAAATTGTACCAACCAGCTCCTCAGACCACAAAGGTATGAAACAAGAAGTATATTATGCAAAGAAAATGAAAAAGCCCACAAACACATGGAGGCTTAACAACATGCTCCTAAAAAACCAATGGATCAATGACCAAGTAAAAACTGAGAACACGCAATTTATGGAAACACATGACAACAATAATTCAACACTGCAATATCTGTGGGATGCAGCAAAGGCCATGCTAAGAGGGAAGAATATTGCAATACAGGCCTACCTCAGGAGACAACAACAATCCCATATGAACAGTCTAAACTCACAATTAATGAAACTAGAAAAGAAGAAAACCTGAGGCCCAAAGTCAGAAGGAGGAGGGACATAATAAAGATTTGAGCAGAAAAAAATAAAACTGAGAAAAATAAAACAACAGAAATCAATGAAAGCAGGAGCTGGTTCATTGAGAAAATAAAATAAATAAACCCCTAGCCAGACTTATCAAGAAAAAGAGTGTCTACATGCATAAACAAAATCAGAAATGAGAAATGAAAAATCACTACAGATGCCACAGGAAAAAAAATTATTAGAGAATACTATGAAAAATGATATGCTGACAAACTGCATACCCTAGAAGAAATGGACAACTTTCTATAAAAATACAACCTAGCAAGGCTGACCCAGGGAGAAACAGAAAATCTGAACAGACCAATTACCAGCAACGAAATTTAATTTGTAATCAACAAACTACCTAAGAACAAAATCCCTGGACCACATGGCTTCAATGCTGAATTTTATCAAACATTTAGTGAAGACCTAATACCCATCCCCCTTAAAGTTTTCCAAAACGTAGAAGAGGAGGGACTTACACTCATTCTATGAGGCCAGCATCACTTTAATGCCAAAACCAGGCAAAGACACCACAAAGAAGGAAAATCACAGTCCAACATCCCTGATGAGTATAGATGCAAACTACTCAACAAAATACTCCAAACCAAATACAAAAATACATCAGAAAGATCATCCATAATGATAAAGCAGGATTTATTCCAGGAATGCAAGGATGGTACAACATTTTAAAACCTATCATCATCATCCACCACATCAACAAAAAGGGTAAAAACCACATGATCATCTCCATAGATGCTGAAAAACTATTCAACAAAATTCAACATCCATTTGTGATAAAAATTCCCAACAAAATGGGTATGAGGGCAAGTACCTCAACATAATCAAGTCCATATATGACAAAGGCACAGCCAACATCATACTTAACAGAGAGAAGCTGAGAGCATTTCCTTTAAGATTGGGAATAAGAGAAGGATGCCCAATCTCCCTCCTTTTAGTCCACGTAGTTCTGGAGGTCCTAGCCACGGCAATCAGACAACACAAAGAAATAAAAGGCATCCAGATTGGTAACAAAGAATTGAAACTCTGACTGTTTGCAGATGATGCGATATGGTACATAAGAAAACAAGAAGAATCCACAACAAAACTATGAGATCTAATATTTGAATTCAGCAATGTTGAAGGAGACAAAATTAACACATAGAAATCTTGCATTCATATACAATAATGATGAATTAGGAGAAAGAAATCAAGAAATCAATTCCATTCACAATTGCATCTAAAAGAATAAAATACCTAGGAATAAACCTAACCAAGGAATTGAAAGACATATACCATGAAATTACAAGACACTCATTAGAGAAATTAAAGATACCAATAAATGGCTAGGAAGAATTAATATCATCAAAATGGCCATCCTGCCCAAAGCAGTATACAGATCCAATGCAATCCCTATCAAATTACCAACAGCATTCTTCAATGAACTGGAACAAATAGTTAAAAAATTCATATGGAACCGTCAAAGACCCCGAATAGCCAAAGCAATCCTGAGAATGAAGAATAAAGTGGGGGGGGATCTCGCTCCCCAACTCCAAGCTCTACTACAAAGTCACAGTAATCAATACAATTTGGTACTGGTACAAGAACAGAGCCACAGACCAGTGGAAGAGAATAGAGACTCCAGACATTAACCCAAATGTATATGGTCAATTAATATATGATAACGGAGCCATGGACATACAATGGGGAAATGACAGTCTCTTCAACAGATGGTGCTGGCAAAACTGGACAGCTACATGTAAGAGAATGAAACTGGATCACTGTCTAACCCCATACACAAAAGTAAACTCCAAATGGATCAAAGACCTGAATGTAAGTCATGAAACCATGTAGAAAAAAACATAGGCAAAAATCTCATGGACATAAACATGAGTGACTTCTTCATGAACATATCTCCCCGGGCAAGGGAAACAAAGGCAAAAATGAACAAGTGGGACTATATCAAGCTAAAAAGCTTCTGTACAGCAAAGGACACCATCAATAGAACAAAAAGGTATCCTACAGTATGGGACAACATATTCATAAATGAAAGATCCGATAAAGGATTGACGTCCAAAATATATAAAGAGCTCACATGCCTCAACAAAAAAAAAGCAAATAATCCAATTAAAAAATTGGCAGAGGAGCTGAATAGACAGTTCTCTAAAGAAGAAACCCAGAAGGCTAACAGGCACATGAAAAGATGCTCTACATCGCTAATCATCAGAGAAATGCAAATTAAAACCACAATGAGATATCACCTCACACCAGTAAGGATCGCCATCATTGAAAAGACAAACAACAACAAATGTTGGCGAGGTTGTGGAGAAAGGGGAACCCTCCTACACTGCTGGTGGGAATGTAAACTAGTTCAACCATTGTGGAAAGCAGTATGGAGGTTCCTCAGAATGCTCAAAATAGGAATACCATTTGACCCAGGAATTCCACTTCTAGGAATTTACCCTAAGAATGCAGCAGCCCAGTTTGAAAAAGACAGATGCACCCCTATGTTTATTGCGGCATGTTTACAATAGCCTAGATATGGAAGCAACCTAAGTGTCCATCAGTAGATGAATGGATAAAGGAGAGCTGGTACACTTACGCAATGGAATACTACTCAGCCATAAGAAATAAACAAATCCTATCAATTGCAACAACATGGATGGAGATAGAGGGTATTATGCTCAGTGAAATAAGCCAGGCAGTGACAGACAAGTACCTAATGATTTCCCTCATTTGTGAAGTATAACAGCAAAGAAAAACTGAAGGAACAAAACAGCAGCAGTCACAGAACCTGCTGCCTGGGGCCCACATCCCACTAAACACACAGCCCACCTGCCTGCACCTCAGGGGTCCCCGCGCCCACGCCCTGCCTACCTTAAACCAGCGCCTGGAGCAAGTGTAGCTGGAGCGTCATGAGCGGCCACCACCTGCGCCGCCAGGCTGCCCTCAACTTTGGAGTCGGCCGCCCGCGGCAACACCCCACGTCCTGTCAGGGCTCTCGGGCACTGCGCGGACTCAGCAGCGCAGCCGCCACAGCTGCTTGGGGTGGGGAAGGGAGCCCCGTAGGCCATATTGAGGGGCTGCAACCTACCCATGGCTTAGGGCCCTCACGTGCTCGCAGAATGGCCCATTAATGGCGGGGGGTGTGTGTGTGCAGGCTTTGAAGGGCATGGCAGCGGCGGCGGCAGCAGCCAAATTGTCAGCATGGCAATTCCCGTCAGAATGCCTTCAGCGACCCTGCAGCAAGAGCACCCGGTCCATGCCACGCCTCGCGAGGAGTCTGACTGCAGCTGAGGAGACGCTGCTTTCGTTTTCCTCCTCTCCCGGTGCAGGGGAGAAAGTGCACCCCCACAGGTGCCCGCTGCAGCTGCTGATTGGCCAAAGGGAGGTGGCTCGTGGGCCCCGCGTGCCCCCCCCTCCCCGCCACCCTCATGTGTTTTCTAACTTGTCGAACTGCCTGCTTGGAATTTTGCACAGACCAGCAAGCCCAGGCGGCTTGCCGCATGGCTTGCCCCCTAAGGACATGCGGCAGGCCCTCCTGCCCTTAAACCTTTGGTAACCACATATCCAAAGCCTGGCATTGGCAGTAAGTATATATCTATCAATAATTACCCTAAATCTAAATGGACTGAATGCAACAACCAAAAGACAGAATTGCACAGTGGCTATAAAAGCAAGACCCATCTATATGCTGCCTACAAGAGACTCACTTCAAACCCAAAGACATACAAAGACCCAAAGTGAAGGGATGGAAAAAGATATTTCATGCAAACAATAGGGAGAAAAACACAGGTGTTGCAGTACCTGTATCAGACAAAATAGACTTCAAAACAAAGAAAGTAACAAGAGACAAGGAAGGACAGGATATAATGATAAAGGGGTCAGTCCAAAGAGTGGATATAACCATTATAAATATCCATGCATCCAACACAGGAGGGAGCACCAACATATGTGAAACAAGAACTAACAGAATTAAAGGGGGAAATAGAATGCAATGCGTTCATTTTAGGAGACTTCAACACACCACTCAAAGGACAGATCAACCAGACAGAAAATAAGGAAGGACACAGAAGCCCTGAACGACACCCTAGAACAGATGGACCTAACAGACATCTACAGAACTCTACACCCAAAATGGCAGGATACACATTCTTCTCAAGTGCACATGGAACATTTTCAAGAATAGATCATATACTAGGCCACAAAAAAAGCCTCAGTAAATTCAAAAAGATGGAAATTGTACCAACCAGCTCCTCAGACCACAAAGGTATGAAACAAGAAGTATATTATGCAAAGAAAATGAAAAAGCCCACAAACACATGGAGGCTTAACAACATGCTCCTAAAAAACCAATGGATCAATGACCAAGTAAAAACTGAGAACACGCAATTTATGGAAACACATGACAACAATAATTCAACACTGCAATATCTGTGGGATGCAGCAAAGGCCATGCTAAGAGGGAAGAATATTGCAATACAGGCCTACCTCAGGAGACAACAACAATCCCATATGAACAGTCTAAACTCACAATTAATGAAACTAGAAAAGAAGAAAACCTGAGGCCCAAAGTCAGAAGGAGGAGGGACATAATAAAGATTTGAGCAGAAAAAAATAAAACTGAGAAAAATAAAACAACAGAAATCAATGAAAGCAGGAGCTGGTTCATTGAGAAAATAAAATAAATAAACCCCTAGCCAGACTTATCAAGAAAAAGAGTGTCTACATGCATAAACAAAATCAGAAATGAGAAATGAAAAATCACTACAGATGCCACAGGAAAAAAAATTATTAGAGAATACTATGAAAAATGATATGCTGACAAACTGCATACCCTAGAAGAAATGGACAACTTTCTATAAAAATACAACCTAGCAAGGCTGACCCAGGGAGAAACAGAAAATCTGAACAGACCAATTACCAGCAACGAAATTTAATTTGTAATCAACAAACTACCTAAGAACAAAATCCCTGGACCACATGGCTTCAATGCTGAATTTTATCAAACATTTAGTGAAGACCTAATACCCATCCCCCTTAAAGTTTTCCAAAACGTAGAAGAGGAGGGACTTACACTCATTCTATGAGGCCAGCATCACTTTAATGCCAAAACCAGGCAAAGACACCACAAAGAAGGAAAATCACAGTCCAACATCCCTGATGAGTATAGATGCAAACTACTCAACAAAATACTCCAAACCAAATACAAAAATACATCAGAAAGATCATCCATAATGATAAAGCAGGATTTATTCCAGGAATGCAAGGATGGTACAACATTTTAAAACCTATCATCATCATCCACCACATCAACAAAAAGGGTAAAAACCACATGATCATCTCCATAGATGCTGAAAAACTATTCAACAAAATTCAACATCCATTTGTGATAAAAATTCCCAACAAAATGGGTATGAGGGCAAGTACCTCAACATAATCAAGTCCATATATGACAAAGGCACAGCCAACATCATACTTAACAGAGAGAAGCTGAGAGCATTTCCTTTAAGATTGGGAATAAGAGAAGGATGCCCAATCTCCCTCCTTTTAGTCCACGTAGTTCTGGAGGTCCTAGCCACGGCAATCAGACAACACAAAGAAATAAAAGGCATCCAGATTGGTAACAAAGAATTGAAACTCTGACTGTTTGCAGATGATGCGATATGGTACATAAGAAAACAAGAAGAATCCACAACAAAACTATGAGATCTAATATTTGAATTCAGCAATGTTGAAGGAGACAAAATTAACACATAGAAATCTTGCATTCATATACAATAATGATGAATTAGGAGAAAGAAATCAAGAAATCAATTCCATTCACAATTGCATCTAAAAGAATAAAATACCTAGGAATAAACCTAACCAAGGAATTGAAAGACATATACCATGAAATTACAAGACACTCATTAGAGAAATTAAAGATACCAATAAATGGCTAGGAAGAATTAATATCATCAAAATGGCCATCCTGCCCAAAGCAGTATACAGATCCAATGCAATCCCTATCAAATTACCAACAGCATTCTTCAATGAACTGGAACAAATAGTTAAAAAATTCATATGGAACCGTCAAAGACCCCGAATAGCCAAAGCAATCCTGAGAATGAAGAATAAAGTGGGGGGGGATCTCGCTCCCCAACTCCAAGCTCTACTACAAAGTCACAGTAATCAATACAATTTGGTACTGGTACAAGAACAGAGCCACAGACCAGTGGAAGAGAATAGAGACTCCAGACATTAACCCAAATGTATATGGTCAATTAATATATGATAACGGAGCCATGGACATACAATGGGGAAATGACAGTCTCTTCAACAGATGGTGCTGGCAAAACTGGACAGCTACATGTAAGAGAATGAAACTGGATCACTGTCTAACCCCATACACAAAAGTAAACTCCAAATGGATCAAAGACCTGAATGTAAGTCATGAAACCATGTAGAAAAAAACATAGGCAAAAATCTCATGGACATAAACATGAGTGACTTCTTCATGAACATATCTCCCCGGGCAAGGGAAACAAAGGCAAAAATGAACAAGTGGGACTATATCAAGCTAAAAAGCTTCTGTACAGCAAAGGACACCATCAATAGAACAAAAAGGTATCCTACAGTATGGGACAACATATTCATAAATGAAAGATCCGATAAAGGATTGACGTCCAAAATATATAAAGAGCTCACATGCCTCAACAAAAAAAAAGCAAATAATCCAATTAAAAAATTGGCAGAGGAGCTGAATAGACAGTTCTCTAAAGAAGAAACCCAGAAGGCTAACAGGCACATGAAAAGATGCTCTACATCGCTAATCATCAGAGAAATGCAAATTAAAACCACAATGAGATATCACCTCACACCAGTAAGGATCGCCATCATTGAAAAGACAAACAACAACAAATGTTGGCGAGGTTGTGGAGAAAGGGGAACCCTCCTACACTGCTGGTGGGAATGTAAACTAGTTCAACCATTGTGGAAAGCAGTATGGAGGTTCCTCAGAATGCTCAAAATAGGAATACCATTTGACCCAGGAATTCCACTTCTAGGAATTTACCCTAAGAATGCAGCAGCCCAGTTTGAAAAAGACAGATGCACCCCTATGTTTATTGCGGCATGTTTACAATAGCCTAGATATGGAAGCAACCTAAGTGTCCATCAGTAGATGAATGGATAAAGGAGAGCTGGTACACTTACGCAATGGAATACTACTCAGCCATAAGAAATAAACAAATCCTATCAATTGCAACAACATGGATGGAGATAGAGGGTATTATGCTCAGTGAAATAAGCCAGGCAGTGACAGACAAGTACCTAATGATTTCCCTCATTTGTGAAGTATAACAGCAAAGAAAAACTGAAGGAACAAAACAGCAGCAGTCACAGAACCTGCTGCCTGGGGCCCACATCCCACTAAACACACAGCCCACCTGCCTGCACCTCAGGGGTCCCCGCGCCCACGCCCCGCCTACCTTAAACCAGCGCCTGGAGCAAGTGTAGCTGGAGCGTCATGAGCGGCCACCACCTGCGCCGCCAGGCTGCCCTCAACTTTGGAGTCGGCCGCCTGCGGCAACACCCCACGTCCTGTCAGGGCTCTCGGGCACTGCGCGGACTCAGCAGCGCAGCCGCCACAGCTGCTTGGGGTGGGGAAGGGAGCCCCGTAGGCCATATTGAGGGGCTGCAACCTACCCATGGCTTAGGGCCCTCACGTGCTCGCAGAATGGCCCATTAATGGCGGGGTGTGTGTGTGTGCAGGCTTTGAAGGGCATGGCAGCGGCGGCGGCAGCAGCCAAATTGTCAGCATGGCAATTCCCGTCAGAATGCCTTCAGCGACCCTGCAGCAAGAGCACCCGGTCCATGCCACGCCTCGCGAGGAGTCTGACTGCAGCTGAGGAGACGCTGCTTTCGTTTTCCTCCTCTCCCGGTGCAGGGGAGAAAGTGCACCCCCACAGGTGCCCGCTGCAGCTGCTGATTGGCCAAAGGGAGGTGGCTCGTGGGCCCCGCGTGCCCCCCCCTCCCCGCCACCCTCATGTGTTTTCTAACTTGTCGAACTGCCTGCTTGGAATTTTGCACAGACCAGCAAGCCCAGGCGGCTTGCCGCATGGCTTGCCCCCTAAGGACATGCGGCAGGCCCTCCTGCCCTTAAACCTTTGGTAACCACATATCCAAAGCCTGGCATTGGCAGTAAGTATATATCTATCAATAATTACCCTAAATCTAAATGGACTGAATGCAACAACCAAAAGACAGAATTGCACAGTGGCTAAAAAAGCAAGACCCATCTATATGCTGCCTACAAGAGACTCACTTCAAACCCAAAGACATACAAAGACCCAAAGTGAAGGGATGGAAAAAGATATTTCATGCAAACAATAGGGAGAAAAACACAGGTGTTGCAGTACCTGTATCAGACAAAATAGACTTCAAAACAAAGAAAGTAACAAGAGACAAGGAAGGACAGGATATAATGATAAAGGGGTCAGTCCAAAGAGTGGATATAACCATTATAAATATCCATGCATCCAACACAGGAGGGAGCACCAACATATGTGAAACAAGAACTAACAGAATTAAAGGGGGAAATAGAATGCAATGCGTTCATTTTAGGAGACTTCAACACACCACTCAAAGGACAGATCAACCAGACAGAAAATAAGGAAGGACACAGAAGCCCTGAACGACACCCTAGAACAGATGGACCTAACAGACATCTACAGAACTCTACACCCAAAATGGCAGGATACACATTCTTCTCAAGTGCACATGGAACATTTTCAAGAATAGATCATATACTAGGCCACAAAAAAAGCCTCAGTAAATTCAAAAAGATGGAAATTGTACCAACCAGCTCCTCAGACCACAAAGGTATGAAACAAGAAGTATATTATGCAAAGAAAATGAAAAAGCCCACAAACACATGGAGGCTTAACAACATGCTCCTAAAAAACCAATGGATCAATGACCAAGTAAAAACTGAGAACACGCAATTTATGGAAACACATGACAACAATAATTCAACACTGCAATATCTGTGGGATGCAGCAAAGGCCATGCTAAGAGGGAAGAATATTGCAATACAGGCCTACCTCAGGAGACAACAACAATCCCATATGAACAGTCTAAACTCACAATTAATGAAACTAGAAAAGAAGAAAACCTGAGGCCCAAAGTCAGAAGGAGGAGGGACATAATAAAGATTTGAGCAGAAAAAAATAAAACTGAGAAAAATAAAACAACAGAAATCAATGAAAGCAGGAGCTGGTTCATTGAGAAAATAAAATAAATAAACCCCTAGCCAGACTTATCAAGAAAAAGAGTGTCTACATGCATAAACAAAATCAGAAATGAGAAATGAAAAATCACTACAGATGCCACAGGAAAAAAAATTATTAGAGAATACTATGAAAAATGATATGCTGACAAACTGCATACCCTAGAAGAAATGGACAACTTTCTATAAAAATACAACCTAGCAAGGCTGACCCAGGGAGAAACAGAAAATCTGAACAGACCAATTACCAGCAACGAAATTTAATTTGTAATCAACAAACTACCTAAGAACAAAATCCCTGGACCACATGGCTTCAATGCTGAATTTTATCAAACATTTAGTGAAGACCTAATACCCATCCCCCTTAAAGTTTTCCAAAACGTAGAAGAGGAGGGACTTACACTCATTCTATGAGGCCAGCATCACTTTAATGCCAAAACCAGGCAAAGACACCACAAAGAAGGAAAATCACAGTCCAACATCCCTGATGAGTATAGATGCAAACTACTCAACAAAATACTCCAAACCAAATACAAAAATACATCAGAAAGATCATCCATAATGATAAAGCAGGATTTATTCCAGGAATGCAAGGATGGTACAACATTTTAAAACCTATCATCATCATCCACCACATCAACAAAAAGGGTAAAAACCACATGATCATCTCCATAGATGCTGAAAAACTATTCAAAAAAATTCAACATCCATTTGTGATAAAAATTCCCAACAAAATGGGTATGAGGGCAAGTACCTCAACATAATCAAGTCCATATATGACAAAGGCACAGCCAACATCATACTTAACAGAGAGAAGCTGAGAGCATTTCCTTTAAGATTGGGAATAAGAGAAGGATGCCCAATCTCCCTCCTTTTAGTCCACGTAGTTCTGGAGGTCCTAGCCACGGCAATCAGACAACACAAAGAAATAAAAGGCATCCAGATTGGTAACAAAGAATTGAAACTCTGACTGTTTGCAGATGATGCGATATGGTACATAAGAAAACAAGAAGAATCCACAACAAAACTATGAGATCTAATATTTGAATTCAGCAATGTTGAAGGAGACAAAATTAACACATAGAAATCTTGCATTCATATACAATAATGATGAATTAGGAGAAAGAAATCAAGAAATCAATTCCATTCACAATTGCATCTAAAAGAATAAAATACCTAGGAATAAACCTAACCAAGGAATTGAAAGACATATACCATGAAATTACAAGACACTCATTAGAGAAATTAAAGATACCAATAAATGGCTAGGAAGAATTAATATCATCAAAATGGCCATCCTGCCCAAAGCAGTATACAGATCCAATGCAATCCCTATCAAATTACCAACAGCATTCTTCAATGAACTGGAACAAATAGTTAAAAAATTCATATGGAACCGTCAAAGACCCCGAATAGCCAAAGCAATCCTGAGAATGAAGAATAAAGTGGGGGGGGATCTCGCTCCCCAACTCCAAGCTCTACTACAAAGTCACAGTAATCAATACAATTTGGTACTGGTACAAGAACAGAGCCACAGACCAGTGGAAGAGAATAGAGACTCCAGACATTAACCCAAATGTATATGGTCAATTAATATATGATAACGGAGCCATGGACATACAATGGGGAAATGACAGTCTCTTCAACAGATGGTGCTGGCAAAACTGGACAGCTACATGTAAGAGAATGAAACTGGATCACTGTCTAACCCCATACACAAAAGTAAACTCCAAATGGATCAAAGACCTGAATGTAAGTCATGAAACCATGTAGAAAAAAACATAGGCAAAAATCTCATGGACATAAACATGAGTGACTTCTTCATGAACATATCTCCCCGGGCAAGGGAAACAAAGGCAAAAATGAACAAGTGGGACTATATCAAGCTAAAAAGCTTCTGTACAGCAAAGGACACCATCAATAGAACAAAAAGGTATCCTACAGTATGGGACAACATATTCATAAATGAAAGATCCGATAAAGGATTGACGTCCAAAATATATAAAGAGCTCACATGCCTCAACAAAAAAAAAGCAAATAATCCAATTAAAAAATTGGCAGAGGAGCTGAATAGACAGTTCTCTAAAGAAGAAACCCAGAAGGCTAACAGGCACATGAAAAGATGCTCTACATCGCTAATCATCAGAGAAATGCAAATTAAAACCACAATGAGATATCACCTCACACCAGTAAGGATCGCCATCATTGAAAAGACAAACAACAACAAATGTTGGCGAGGTTGTGGAGAAAGGGGAACCCTCCTACACTGCTGGTGGGAATGTAAACTAGTTCAACCATTGTGGAAAGCAGTATGGAGGTTCCTCAGAATGCTCAAAATAGGAATACCATTTGACCCAGGAATTCCACTTCTAGGAATTTACCCTAAGAATGCAGCAGCCCAGTTTGAAAAAGACAGATGCACCCCTATGTTTATTGCGGCATGTTTACAATAGCCTAGATATGGAAGCAACCTAAGTGTCCATCAGTAGATGAATGGATAAAGGAGAGCTGGTACACTTACGCAATGGAATACTACTCAGCCATAAGAAATAAACAAATCCTATCAATTGCAACAACATGGATGGAGATAGAGGGTATTATGCTCAGTGAAATAAGCCAGGCAGTGACAGACAAGTACCTAATGATTTCCCTCATTTGTGAAGTATAACAGCAAAGAAAAACTGAAGGAACAAAACAGCAGCAGTCACAGAACCTGCTGCCTGGGGCCCACATCCCACTAAACACACAGCCCACCTGCCTGCACCTCAGGGGTCCCCGCGCCCACGCCCCGCCTACCTTAAACCAGCGCCTGGAGCAAGTGTAGCTGGAGCGTCATGAGCGGCCACCACCTGCGCCGCCAGGCTGCCCTCAACTTTGGAGTCGGCCGCCTGCGGCAACACCCCACGTCCTGTCAGGGCTCTCGGGCACTGCGCGGACTCAGCAGCGCAGCCGCCACAGCTGCTTGGGGTGGGGAAGGGAGCCCCGTAGGCCATATTGAGGGGCTGCAACCTACCCATGGCTTAGGGCCCTCACGTGCTCGCAGAATGGCCCATTAATGGCGGGGTGTGTGTGTGTGCAGGCTTTGAAGGGCATGGCAGCGGCGGCGGCAGCAGCCAAATTGTCAGCATGGCAATTCCCGTCAGAATGCCTTCAGCGACCCTGCAGCAAGAGCACCCGGTCCATGCCACGCCTCGCGAGGAGTCTGACTGCAGCTGAGGAGACGCTGCTTTCGTTTTCCTCCTCTCCCGGTGCAGGGGAGAAAGTGCACCCCCACAGGTGCCCGCTGCAGCTGCTGATTGGCCAAAGGGAGGTGGCTCGTGGGCCCCGCGTGCCCCCCCCTCCCCGCCACCCTCATGTGTTTTCTAACTTGTCGAACTGCCTGCTTGGAATTTTGCACAGACCAGCAAGCCCAGGCGGCTTGCCGCATGGCTTGCCCCCTAAGGACATGCGGCAGGCCCTCCTGCCCTTAAACCTTTGGTAACCACATATCCAAAGCCTGGCATTGGCAGTAAGTATATATCTATCAATAATTACCCTAAATCTAAATGGACTGAATGCAACAACCAAAAGACAGAATTGCACAGTGGCTAAAAAAGCAAGACCCATCTATATGCTGCCTACAAGAGACTCACTTCAAACCCAAAGACATACAAAGACCCAAAGTGAAGGGATGGAAAAAGATATTTCATGCAAACAATAGGGAGAAAAACACAGGTGTTGCAGTACCTGTATCAGACAAAATAGACTTCAAAACAAAGAAAGTAACAAGAGACAAGGAAGGACAGGATATAATGATAAAGGGGTCAGTCCAAAGAGTGGATATAACCATTATAAATATCCATGCATCCAACACAGGAGGGAGCACCAACATATGTGAAACAAGAACTAACAGAATTAAAGGGGGAAATAGAATGCAATGCGTTCATTTTAGGAGACTTCAACACACCACTCAAAGGACAGATCAACCAGACAGAAAATAAGGAAGGACACAGAAGCCCTGAACGACACCCTAGAACAGATGGACCTAACAGACATCTACAGAACTCTACACCCAAAATGGCAGGATACACATTCTTCTCAAGTGCACATGGAACATTTTCAAGAATAGATCATATACTAGGCCACAAAAAAAGCCTCAGTAAATTCAAAAAGATGGAAATTGTACCAACCAGCTCCTCAGACCACAAAGGTATGAAACAAGAAGTATATTATGCAAAGAAAATGAAAAAGCCCACAAACACATGGAGGCTTAACAACATGCTCCTAAAAAACCAATGGATCAATGACCAAGTAAAAACTGAGAACACGCAATTTATGGAAACACATGACAACAATAATTCAACACTGCAATATCTGTGGGATGCAGCAAAGGCCATGCTAAGAGGGAAGAATATTGCAATACAGGCCTACCTCAGGAGACAACAACAATCCCATATGAACAGTCTAAACTCACAATTAATGAAACTAGAAAAGAAGAAAACCTGAGGCCCAAAGTCAGAAGGAGGAGGGACATAATAAAGATTTGAGCAGAAAAAAATAAAACTGAGAAAAATAAAACAACAGAAATCAATGAAAGCAGGAGCTGGTTCATTGAGAAAATAAAATAAATAAACCCCTAGCCAGACTTATCAAGAAAAAGAGTGTCTACATGCATAAACAAAATCAGAAATGAGAAATGAAAAATCACTACAGATGCCACAGGAAAAAAAATTATTAGAGAATACTATGAAAAATGATATGCTGACAAACTGCATACCCTAGAAGAAATGGACAACTTTCTATAAAAATACAACCTAGCAAGGCTGACCCAGGGAGAAACAGAAAATCTGAACAGACCAATTACCAGCAACGAAATTTAATTTGTAATCAACAAACTACCTAAGAACAAAATCCCTGGACCACATGGCTTCAATGCTGAATTTTATCAAACATTTAGTGAAGACCTAATACCCATCCCCCTTAAAGTTTTCCAAAACGTAGAAGAGGAGGGACTTACACTCATTCTATGAGGCCAGCATCACTTTAATGCCAAAACCAGGCAAAGACACCACAAAGAAGGAAAATCACAGTCCAACATCCCTGATGAGTATAGATGCAAACTACTCAACAAAATACTCCAAACCAAATACAAAAATACATCAGAAAGATCATCCATAATGATAAAGCAGGATTTATTCCAGGAATGCAAGGATGGTACAACATTTTAAAACCTATCATCATCATCCACCACATCAACAAAAAGGGTAAAAACCACATGATCATCTCCATAGATGCTGAAAAACTATTCAACAAAATTCAACATCCATTTGTGATAAAAATTCCCAACAAAATGGGTATGAGGGCAAGTACCTCAACATAATCAAGTCCATATATGACAAAGGCACAGCCAACATCATACTTAACAGAGAGAAGCTGAGAGCATTTCCTTTAAGATTGGGAATAAGAGAAGGATGCCCAATCTCCCTCCTTTTAGTCCACGTAGTTCTGGAGGTCCTAGCCACGGCAATCAGACAACACAAAGAAATAAAAGGCATCCAGATTGGTAACAAAGAATTGAAACTCTGACTGTTTGCAGATGATGCGATATGGTACATAAGAAAACAAGAAGAATCCACAACAAAACTATGAGATCTAATATTTGAATTCAGCAATGTTGAAGGAGACAAAATTAACACATAGAAATCTTGCATTCATATACAATAATGATGAATTAGGAGAAAGAAATCAAGAAATCAATTCCATTCACAATTGCATCTAAAAGAATAAAATACCTAGGAATAAACCTAACCAAGGAATTGAAAGACATATACCATGAAATTACAAGACACTCATTAGAGAAATTAAAGATACCAATAAATGGCTAGGAAGAATTAATATCATCAAAATGGCCATCCTGCCCAAAGCAGTATACAGATCCAATGCAATCCCTATCAAATTACCAACAGCATTCTTCAATGAACTGGAACAAATAGTTAAAAAATTCATATGGAACCGTCAAAGACCCCGAATAGCCAAAGCAATCCTGAGAATGAAGAATAAAGTGGGGGGGATCTCGCTCCCCAACTCCAAGCTCTACTACAAAGTCACAGTAATCAATACAATTTGGTACTGGTACAAGAACAGAGCCACAGACCAGTGGAAGAGAATGGAGACTCCAGACATTAACCCAAACGTATATGGTCAATTAATATATGATAACGGAGCCATGGACATACAATGGGGAAATGACAGTCTCTTCAACAGATGGTGCTGGCAAAACTGGACAGCTACATGTAAGAGAATGAAACTGGATCACTGTCTAACCCCATACACAAAAGTAAACTCCAAATGGATCAAAGACCTGAATGTAAGTCATGAAACCATGTAGAAAAAAACATAGGCAAAAATCTCATGGACATAAACATGAGTGACTTCTTCATGAACATATCTCCCCGGGCAAGGGAAACAAAGGCAAAAATGAACAAGTGGGACTATATCAAGCTAAAAAGCTTCTGTACAGCAAAGGACACCATCAATAGAACAAAAAGGTATCCTACAGTATGGGACAACATATTCATAAATGAAAGATCCGATAAAGGATTGACGTCCAAAATATATAAAGAGCTCACATGCCTCAACAAAAAAAAAGCAAATAATCCAATTAAAAAATTGGCAGAGGAGCTGAATAGACAGTTCTCTAAAGAAGAAACCCAGAAGGCTAACAGGCACATGAAAAGATGCTCTACATCGCTAATCATCAGAGAAATGCAAATTAAAACCACAATGAGATATCACCTCACACCAGTAAGGATCGCCATCATTGAAAAGACAAACAACAACAAATGTTGGCGAGGTTGTGGAGAAAGGGGAACCCTCCTACACTGCTGGTGGGAATGTAAACTAGTTCAACCATTGTGGAAAGCAGTATGGAGGTTCCTCAGAATGCTCAAAATAGGAATACCATTTGACCCAGGAATTCCACTTCTAGGAATTTACCCTAAGAATGCAGCAGCCCAGTTTGAAAAAGACAGATGCACCCCTATGTTTATTGCGGCATGTTTACAATAGCCTAGATATGGAAGCAACCTAAGTGTCCATCAGTAGATGAATGGATAAAGGAGAGCTGGTACACTTACGCAATGGAATACTACTCAGCCATAAGAAATAAACAAATCCTATCAATTGCAACAACATGGATGGAGATAGAGGGTATTATGCTCAGTGAAATAAGCCAGGCAGTGACAGACAAGTACCTAATGATTTCCCTCATTTGTGAAGTATAACAGCAAAGAAAAACTGAAGGAACAAAACAGCAGCAGTCACAGAACCTGCTGCCTGGGGCCCACATCCCACTAAACACACAGCCCACCTGCCTGCACCTCAGGGGTCCCCGCGCCCACGCCCCGCCTACCTTAAACCAGCGCCTGGAGCAAGTGTAGCTGGAGCGTCATGAGCGGCCACCACCTGCGCCGCCAGGCTGCCCTCAACTTTGGAGTCGGCCGCCTGCGGCAACACCCCACGTCCTGTCAGGGCTCTCGGGCACTGCGCGGACTCAGCAGCGCAGCCGCCACAGCTGCTTGGGGTGGGGAAGGGAGCCCCGTAGGCCATATTGAGGGGCTGCAACCTACCCATGGCTTAGGGCCCTCACGTGCTCGCAGAATGGCCCAATAATGGCGGGGTGTGTGTGTGTGCAGGCTTTGAAGGGCATGGCAGCGGCGGCGGCAGCAGCCAAATTGTCAGCATGGCAATTCCCGTCAGAATGCCTTCAGCGACCCTGCAGCAAGAGCACCCGGTCCATGCCACGCCTCGCGAGGAGTCTGACTGCAGCTGAGGAGACGCTGCTTTCGTTTTCCTCCTCTCCCGGTGCAGGGGAGAAAGTGCACCCCCACAGGTGCCCGCTGCAGCTGCTGATTGGCCAAAGGGAGGTGGCTCGTGGGCCCCGCGTGCCCCCCCCTCCCCACCACCCTCATGTGTTTTCTAACTTGTCGAACTGCCTGCTTGGAATTTTGCACAGACCAGCAAGCCCAGGCGGCTTGCCGCATGGCTTGCCCCCTAAGGACATGCGGCAGGCCCTCCTGCCCTTAAACCTTTGGTAACCACATATCCAAAGCCTGGCATTGGCAGTAAGTATATATCTATCAATAATTACCCTAAATCTAAATGGACTGAATGCAACAACCAAAAGACAGAATTGCACAGTGGCTAAAAAAGCAAGACCCATCTATATGCTGCCTACAAGAGACTCACTTCAAACCCAAAGACATACAAAGACCCAAAGTGAAGGGATGGAAAAAGATATTTCATGCAAACAATAGGGAGAAAAACACAGGTGTTGCAGTACCTGTATCAGACAAAATAGACTTCAAAACAAAGAAAGTAACAAGAGACAAGGAAGGACAGGATATAATGATAAAGGGGTCAGTCCAAAGAGTGGATATAACCATTATAAATATCCATGCATCCAACACAGGAGGGAGCACCAACATATGTGAAACAAGAACTAACAGAATTAAAGGGGGAAATAGAATGCAATGCGTTCATTTTAGGAGACTTCAACACACCACTCAAAGGACAGATCAACCAGACAGAAAATAAGGAAGGACACAGAAGCCCTGAACGACACCCTAGAACAGATGGACCTAACAGACATCTACAGAACTCTACACCCAAAATGGCAGGATACACATTCTTCTCAAGTGCACATGGAACATTTTCAAGAATAGATCATATACTAGGCCACAAAAAAAGCCTCAGTAAATTCAAAAAGATGGAAATTGTACCAACCAGCTCCTCAGACCACAAAGGTATGAAACAAGAAGTATATTATGCAAAGAAAATGAAAAAGCCCACAAACACATGGAGGCTTAACAACATGCTCCTAAAAAACCAATGGATCAATGACCAAGTAAAAACTGAGAACACGCAATTTATGGAAACACATGACAACAATAATTCAACACTGCAATATCTGTGGGATGCAGCAAAGGCCATGCTAAGAGGGAAGAATATTGCAATACAGGCCTACCTCAGGAGACAACAACAATCCCATATGAACAGTCTAAACTCACAATTAATGAAACTAGAAAAGAAGAAAACCTGAGGCCCAAAGTCAGAAGGAGGAGGGACATAATAAAGATTTGAGCAGAAAAAAATAAAACTGAGAAAAATAAAACAACAGAAATCAATGAAAGCAGGAGCTGGTTCATTGAGAAAATAAAATAAATAAACCCCTAGCCAGACTTATCAAGAAAAAGAGTGTCTACATGCATAAACAAAATCAGAAATGAGAAATGAAAAATCACTACAGATGCCACAGGAAAAAAAATTATTAGAGAATACTATGAAAAATGATATGCTGACAAACTGCATACCCTAGAAGAAATGGACAACTTTCTATAAAAATACAACCTAGCAAGGCTGACCCAGGGAGAAACAGAAAATCTGAACAGACCAATTACCAGCAACGAAATTTAATTTGTAATCAACAAACTACCTAAGAACAAAATCCCTGGACCACATGGCTTCAATGCTGAATTTTATCAAACATTTAGTGAAGACCTAATACCCATCCCCCTTAAAGTTTTCCAAAACGTAGAAGAGGAGGGACTTACACTCATTCTATGAGGCCAGCATCACTTTAATGCCAAAACCAGGCAAAGACACCACAAAGAAGGAAAATCACAGTCCAACATCCCTGATGAGTATAGATGCAAACTACTCAACAAAATACTCCAAACCAAATACAAAAATACATCAGAAAGATCATCCATAATGATAAAGCAGGATTTATTCCAGGAATGCAAGGATGGTACAACATTTTAAAACCTATCATCATCATCCACCACATCAACAAAAAGGGTAAAAACCACATGATCATCTCCATAGATGCTGAAAAACTATTCAACAAAATTCAACATCCATTTGTGATAAAAATTCCCAACAAAATGGGTATGAGGGCAAGTACCTCAACATAATCAAGTCCATATATGACAAAGGCACAGCCAACATCATACTTAACAGAGAGAAGCTGAGAGCATTTCCTTTAAGATTGGGAATAAGAGAAGGATGCCCAATCTCCCTCCTTTTAGTCCACGTAGTTCTGGAGGTCCTAGCCACGGCAATCAGACAACACAAAGAAATAAAAGGCATCCAGATTGGTAACAAAGAATTGAAACTCTGACTGTTTGCAGATGATGCGATATGGTACATAAGAAAACAAGAAGAATCCACAACAAAACTATGAGATCTAATATTTGAATTCAGCAATGTTGAAGGAGACAAAATTAACACACAGAAATCTTGCATTCATATACAATAATGATGAATTAGGAGAAAGAAATCAAGAAATCAATTCCATTCACAATTGCATCTAAAAGAATAAAATACCTAGGAATAAACCTAACCAAGGAATTGAAAGACATATACCATGAAATTACAAGACACTCATTAGAGAAATTAAAGATACCAATAAATGGCTAGGAAGAATTAATATCATCAAAATGGCCATCCTGCCCAAAGCAGTATACAGATCCAATGCAATCCCTATCAAATTACCAACAGCATTCTTCAATGAACTGGAACAAATAGTTAAAAAATTCATATGGAACCGTCAAAGACCCCGAATAGCCAAAGCAATCCTGAGAATGAAGAATAAAGTGGGGGGGATCTCGCTCCCCAACTCCAAGCTCTACTACAAAGTCACAGTAATCAATACAATTTGGTACTGGTACAAGAACAGAGCCACAGACCAGTGGAAGAGAATGGAGACTCCAGACATTAACCCAAACGTATATGGTCAATTAATATATGATAACGGAGCCATGGACATACAATGGGGAAATGACAGTCTCTTCAACAGATGGTGCTGGCAAAACTGGACAGCTACATGTAAGAGAATGAAACTGGATCACTGTCTAACCCCATACACAAAAGTAAACTCCAAATGGATCAAAGACCTGAATGTAAGTCATGAAACCATGTAGAAAAAAACATAGGCAAAAATCTCATGGACATAAACATGAGTGACTTCTTCATGAACATATCTCCCCGGGCAAGGGAAACAAAGGCAAAAATGAACAAGTGGGACTATATCAAGCTAAAAAGCTTCTGTACAGCAAAGGACACCATCAATAGAACAAAAAGGTATCCCACAGTATGGGACAACATATTCATAAATGAAAGATCCGATAAAGGATTGACGTCCAAAATATATAAAGAGCTCACATGCCTCAACAAAAAAAAAGCAAATAATCCAATTAAAAAATTGGCAGAGGAGCTGAATAGACAGTTCTCTAAAGAAGAAACCCAGAAGGCTAACAGGCACATGAAAAGATGCTCTACATCGCTAATCATCAGAGAAATGCAAATTAAAACCACAATGAGATATCACCTCACACCAGTAAGGATCGCCATCATTGAAAAGACAAACAACAACAAATGTTGGCGAGGTTGTGGAGAAAGGGGAACCCTCCTACACTGCTGGTGGGAATGTAAACTAGTTCAACCATTGTGGAAAGCAGTATGGAGGTTCCTCAGAATGCTCAAAATAGGAATACCATTTGACCCAGGAATTCCACTTCTAGGAATTTACCCTAAGAATGCAGCAGCCCAGTTTGAAAAAGACAGATGCACCCCTATGTTTATTGCGGCATGTTTACAATAGCCTAGATATGGAAGCAACCTAAGTGTCCATCAGTAGATGAATGGATAAAGGAGAGCTGGTACACTTACGCAATGGAATACTACTCAGCCATAAGAAATAAACAAATCCTATCAATTGCAACAACATGGATGGAGATAGAGGGTATTATGCTCAGTGAAATAAGCCAGGCAGTGACAGACAAGTACCTAATGATTTCCCTCATTTGTGAAGTATAACAGCAAAGAAAAACTGAAGGAACAAAACAGCAGCAGTCACAGAACCTGCTGCCTGGGGCCCACATCCCACTAAACACACAGCCCACCTGCCTGCACCTCAGGGGTCCCCGCGCCCACGCCCCGCCTACCTTAAACCAGCGCCTGGAGCAAGTGTAGCTGGAGCGTCATGAGCGGCCAACACCTGCGCCGCCAGGCTGCCCTCAACTTTGGAGTCGGCCGCCCGCGGCAACACCCCACGTCCTGTCAGGGCTCTCGGGCACTGCGCGGACTCAGCAGCGCAGCCGCCACAGCTGCTTGGGGTGGGGAAGGGAGCCCCGTAGGCCATATTGAGGGGCTGCAACCTACCCATGGCTTAGGGCCCTCACGTGCTCGCAGAATGGCC
This sequence comes from Manis pentadactyla, assembly GCF_030020395.1. Lineage (NCBI taxonomy): Eukaryota > Metazoa > Chordata > Mammalia > Pholidota > Manidae > Manis > Manis pentadactyla. The sequence goes on along the minus strand of NC_080024.1, from coordinate 91,353,212 downwards.
CATTAATGGCGGGGGGTGTGTGTGTGCAGGCTTTGAAGGGCATGGCAGCGGCGGCGGCAGCAGCCAAATTGTCAGCATGGCAATTCCCGTCAGAATGCCTTCAGCGACCCTGCAGCAAGAGCACCCGGTCCATGCCACGCCTCGCGAGGAGTCTGACTGCAGCTGAGGAGACGCTGCTTTCGTTTTCCTCCTCTCCCGGTGCAGGGGAGAAAGTGCACCCCCACAGGTGCCCGCTGCAGCTGCTGATTGGCCAAAGGGAGGTGGCTCGTGGGCCCCGCGTGCCCCCCCCTCCCCGCCACCCTCATGTGTTTTCTAACTTGTCGAACTGCCTGCTTGGAATTTTGCACAGACCAGCAAGCCCAGGCGGCTTGCCGCATGGCTTGCCCCCTAAGGACATGCGGCAGGCCCTCCTGCCCTTAAACCTTTGGTAACCACATATCCAAAGCCTGGCATTGGCAGTAAGTATATATCTATCAATAATTACCCTAAATCTAAATGGACTGAATGCAACAACCAAAAGACAGAATTGCACAGTGGCTAAAAAAGCAAGACCCATCTATATGCTGCCTACAAGAGACTCACTTCAAACCCAAAGACATACAAAGACCCAAAGTGAAGGGATGGAAAAAGATATTTCATGCAAACAATAGGGAGAAAAACACAGGTGTTGCAGTACCTGTATCAGACAAAATAGACTTCAAAACAAAGAAAGTAACAAGAGACAAGGAAGGACAGGATATAATGATAAAGGGGTCAGTCCAAAGAGTGGATATAACCATTATAAATATCCATGCATCCAACACAGGAGGGAGCACCAACATATGTGAAACAAGAACTAACAGAATTAAAGGGGGAAATAGAATGCAATGCGTTCATTTTAGGAGACTTCAACACACCACTCAAAGGACAGATCAACCAGACAGAAAATAAGGAAGGACACAGAAGCCCTGAACGACACCCTAGAACAGATGGACCTAACAGACATCTACAGAACTCTACACCCAAAATGGCAGGATACACATTCTTCTCAAGTGCACATGGAACATTTTCAAGAATAGATCATATACTAGGCCACAAAAAAAGCCTCAGTAAATTCAAAAAGATGGAAATTGTACCAACCAGCTCCTCAGACCACAAAGGTATGAAACAAGAAGTATATTATGCAAAGAAAATGAAAAAGCCCACAAACACATGGAGGCTTAACAACATGCTCCTAAAAAACCAATGGATCAATGACCAAGTAAAAACTGAGAACACGCAATTTATGGAAACACATGACAACAATAATTCAACACTGCAATATCTGTGGGATGCAGCAAAGGCCATGCTAAGAGGGAAGAATATTGCAATACAGGCCTACCTCAGGAGACAACAACAATCCCATATGAACAGTCTAAACTCACAATTAATGAAACTAGAAAAGAAGAAAACCTGAGGCCCAAAGTCAGAAGGAGGAGGGACATAATAAAGATTTGAGCAGAAAAAAATAAAACTGAGAAAAATAAAACAACAGAAATCAATGAAAGCAGGAGCTGGTTCATTGAGAAAATAAAATAAATAAACCCCTAGCCAGACTTATCAAGAAAAAGAGTGTCTACATGCATAAACAAAATCAGAAATGAGAAATGAAAAATCACTACAGATGCCACAGGAAAAAAAATTATTAGAGAATACTATGAAAAATGATATGCTGACAAACTGCATACCCTAGAAGAAATGGACAACTTTCTATAAAAATACAACCTAGCAAGGCTGACCCAGGGAGAAACAGAAAATCTGAACAGACCAATTACCAGCAACGAAATTTAATTTGTAATCAACAAACTACCTAAGAACAAAATCCCTGGACCACATGGCTTCAATGCTGAATTTTATCAAACATTTAGTGAAGACCTAATACCCATCCCCCTTAAAGTTTTCCAAAACGTAGAAGAGGAGGGACTTACACTCATTCTATGAGGCCAGCATCACTTTAATGCCAAAACCAGGCAAAGACACCACAAAGAAGGAAAATCACAGTCCAACATCCCTGATGAGTATAGATGCAAACTACTCAACAAAATACTCCAAACCAAATACAAAAATACATCAGAAAGATCATCCATAATGATAAAGCAGGATTTATTCCAGGAATGCAAGGATGGTACAACATTTTAAAACCTATCATCATCATCCACCACATCAACAAAAAGGGTAAAAACCACATGATCATCTCCATAGATGCTGAAAAACTATTCAACAAAATTCAACATCCATTTGTGATAAAAATTCCCAACAAAATGGGTATGAGGGCAAGTACCTCAACATAATCAAGTCCATATATGACAAAGGCACAGCCAACATCATACTTAACAGAGAGAAGCTGAGAGCATTTCCTTTAAGATTGGGAATAAGAGAAGGATGCCCAATCTCCCTCCTTTTAGTCCACGTAGTTCTGGAGGTCCTAGCCACGGCAATCAGACAACACAAAGAAATAAAAGGCATCCAGATTGGTAACAAAGAATTGAAACTCTGACTGTTTGCAGATGATGCGATATGGTACATAAGAAAACAAGAAGAATCCACAACAAAACTATGAGATCTAATATTTGAATTCAGCAATGTTGAAGGAGACAAAATTAACACATAGAAATCTTGCATTCATATACAATAATGATGAATTAGGAGAAAGAAATCAAGAAATCAATTCCATTCACAATTGCATCTAAAAGAATAAAATACCTAGGAATAAACCTAACCAAGGAATTGAAAGACATATACCATGAAATTACAAGACACTCATTAGAGAAATTAAAGATACCAATAAATGGCTAGGAAGAATTAATATCATCAAAATGGCCATCCTGCCCAAAGCAGTATACAGATCCAATGCAATCCCTATCAAATTACCAACAGCATTCTTCAATGAACTGGAACAAATAGTTAAAAAATTCATATGGAACCGTCAAAGACCCCGAATAGCCAAAGCAATCCTGAGAATGAAGAATAAAGTGGGGGGGGATCTCGCTCCCCAACTCCAAGCTCTACTACAAAGTCACAGTAATCAATACAATTTGGTACTGGTACAAGAACAGAGCCACAGACCAGTGGAAGAGAATAGAGACTCCAGACATTAACCCAAATGTATATGGTCAATTAATATATGATAACGGAGCCATGGACATACAATGGGGAAATGACAGTCTCTTCAACAGATGGTGCTGGCAAAACTGGACAGCTACATGTAAGAGAATGAAACTGGATCACTGTCTAACCCCATACACAAAAGTAAACTCCAAATGGATCAAAGACCTGAATGTAAGTCATGAAACCATGTAGAAAAAAACATAGGCAAAAATCTCATGGACATAAACATGAGTGACTTCTTCATGAACATATCTCCCCGGGCAAGGGAAACAAAGGCAAAAATGAACAAGTGGGACTATATCAAGCTAAAAAGCTTCTGTACAGCAAAGGACACCATCAATAGAACAAAAAGGTATCCTACAGTATGGGACAACATATTCATAAATGAAAGATCCGATAAAGGATTGACGTCCAAAATATATAAAGAGCTCACATGCCTCAACAAAAAAAAAGCAAATAATCCAATTAAAAAATTGGCAGAGGAGCTGAATAGACAGTTCTCTAAAGAAGAAACCCAGAAGGCTAACAGGCACATGAAAAGATGCTCTACATCGCTAATCATCAGAGAAATGCAAATTAAAACCACAATGAGATATCACCTCACACCAGTAAGGATCGCCATCATTGAAAAGACAAACAACAACAAATGTTGGCGAGGTTGTGGAGAAAGGGGAACCCTCCTACACTGCTGGTGGGAATGTAAACTAGTTCAACCATTGTGGAAAGCAGTATGGAGGTTCCTCAGAATGCTCAAAATAGGAATACCATTTGACCCAGGAATTCCACTTCTAGGAATTTACCCTAAGAATGCAGCAGCCCAGTTTGAAAAAGACAGATGCACCCCTATGTTTATTGCGGCATGTTTACAATAGCCTAGATATGGAAGCAACCTAAGTGTCCATCAGTAGATGAATGGATAAAGGAGAGCTGGTACACTTACGCAATGGAATACTACTCAGCCATAAGAAATAAACAAATCCTATCAATTGCAACAACATGGATGGAGATAGAGGGTATTATGCTCAGTGAAATAAGCCAGGCAGTGACAGACAAGTACCTAATGATTTCCCTCATTTGTGAAGTATAACAGCAAAGAAAAACTGAAGGAACAAAACAGCAGCAGTCACAGAACCTGCTGCCTGGGGCCCACATCCCACTAAACACACAGCCCACCTGCCTGCACCTCAGGGGTCCCCGCGCCCACGCCCCGCCTACCTTAAACCAGCGCCTGGAGCAAGTGTAGCTGGAGCGTCATGAGCGGCCACCACCTGCGCCGCCAGGCTGCCCTCAACTTTGGAGTCGGCCGCCCGCGGCAACACCCCACGTCCTGTCAGGGCTCTCGGGCACTGCGCGGACTCAGCAGCGCAGCCGCCACAGCTGCTTGGGGTGGGGAAGGGAGCCCCGTAGGCCATATTGAGGGGCTGCAACCTACCCATGGCTTAGGGCCCTCACGTGCTCGCAGAATGGCCCATTAATGGCGGGGGGTGTGTGTGTGCAGGCTTTGAAGGGCATGGCAGCGGCGGCGGCAGCAGCCAAATTGTCAGCATGGCAATTCCCGTCAGAATGCCTTCAGCGACCCTGCAGCAAGAGCACCCGGTCCATGCCACGCCTCGCGAGGAGTCTGACTGCAGCTGAGGAGACGCTGCTTTCGTTTTCCTCCTCTCCCGGTGCAGGGGAGAAAGTGCACCCCCACAGGTGCCCGCTGCAGCTGCTGATTGGCCAAAGGGAGGTGGCTCGTGGGCCCCGCGTGCCCCCCCCTCCCCGCCACCCTCATGTGTTTTCTAACTTGTCGAACTGCCTGCTTGGAATTTTGCACAGACCAGCAAGCCCAGGCGGCTTGCCGCATGGCTTGCCCCCTAAGGACATGCGGCAGGCCCTCCTGCCCTTAAACCTTTGGTAACCACATATCCAAAGCCTGGCATTGGCAGTAAGTATATATCTATCAATAATTACCCTAAATCTAAATGGACTGAATGCAACAACCAAAAGACAGAATTGCACAGTGGCTAAAAAAGCAAGACCCATCTATATGCTGCCTACAAGAGACTCACTTCAAACCCAAAGACATACAAAGACCCAAAGTGAAGGGATGGAAAAAGATATTTCATGCAAACAATAGGGAGAAAAACACAGGTGTTGCAGTACCTGTATCAGACAAAATAGACTTCAAAACAAAGAAAGTAACAAGAGACAAGGAAGGACAGGATATAATGATAAAGGGGTCAGTCCAAAGAGTGGATATAACCATTATAAATATCCATGCATCCAACACAGGAGGGAGCACCAACATATGTGAAACAAGAACTAACAGAATTAAAGGGGGAAATAGAATGCAATGCGTTCATTTTAGGAGACTTCAACACACCACTCAAAGGACAGATCAACCAGACAGAAAATAAGGAAGGACACAGAAGCCCTGAACGACACCCTAGAACAGATGGACCTAACAGACATCTACAGAACTCTACACCCAAAATGGCAGGATACACATTCTTCTCAAGTGCACATGGAACATTTTCAAGAATAGATCATATACTAGGCCACAAAAAAAGCCTCAGTAAATTCAAAAAGATGGAAATTGTACCAACCAGCTCCTCAGACCACAAAGGTATGAAACAAGAAGTATATTATGCAAAGAAAATGAAAAAGCCCACAAACACATGGAGGCTTAACAACATGCTCCTAAAAAACCAATGGATCAATGACCAAGTAAAAACTGAGAACACGCAATTTATGGAAACACATGACAACAATAATTCAACACTGCAATATCTGTGGGATGCAGCAAAGGCCATGCTAAGAGGGAAGAATATTGCAATACAGGCCTACCTCAGGAGACAACAACAATCCCATATGAACAGTCTAAACTCACAATTAATGAAACTAGAAAAGAAGAAAACCTGAGGCCCAAAGTCAGAAGGAGGAGGGACATAATAAAGATTTGAGCAGAAAAAAATAAAACTGAGAAAAATAAAACAACAGAAATCAATGAAAGCAGGAGCTGGTTCATTGAGAAAATAAAATAAATAAACCCCTAGCCAGACTTATCAAGAAAAAGAGTGTCTACATGCATAAACAAAATCAGAAATGAGAAATGAAAAATCACTACAGATGCCACAGGAAAAAAAATTATTAGAGAATACTATGAAAAATGATATGCTGACAAACTGCATACCCTAGAAGAAATGGACAACTTTCTATAAAAATACAACCTAGCAAGGCTGACCCAGGGAGAAACAGAAAATCTGAACAGACCAATTACCAGCAACGAAATTTAATTTGTAATCAACAAACTACCTAAGAACAAAATCCCTGGACCACATGGCTTCAATGCTGAATTTTATCAAACATTTAGTGAAGACCTAATACCCATCCCCCTTAAAGTTTTCCAAAACGTAGAAGAGGAGGGACTTACACTCATTCTATGAGGCCAGCATCACTTTAATGCCAAAACCAGGCAAAGACACCACAAAGAAGGAAAATCACAGTCCAACATCCCTGATGAGTATAGATGCAAACTACTCAACAAAATACTCCAAACCAAATACAAAAATACATCAGAAAGATCATCCATAATGATAAAGCAGGATTTATTCCAGGAATGCAAGGATGGTACAACATTTTAAAACCTATCATCATCATCCACCACATCAACAAAAAGGGTAAAAACCACATGATCATCTCCATAGATGCTGAAAAACTATTCAACAAAATTCAACATCCATTTGTGATAAAAATTCCCAACAAAATGGGTATGAGGGCAAGTACCTCAACATAATCAAGTCCATATATGACAAAGGCACAGCCAACATCATACTTAACAGAGAGAAGCTGAGAGCATTTCCTTTAAGATTGGGAATAAGAGAAGGATGCCCAATCTCCCTCCTTTTAGTCCACGTAGTTCTGGAGGTCCTAGCCACGGCAATCAGACAACACAAAGAAATAAAAGGCATCCAGATTGGTAACAAAGAATTGAAACTCTGACTGTTTGCAGATGATGCGATATGGTACATAAGAAAACAAGAAGAATCCACAACAAAACTATGAGATCTAATATTTGAATTCAGCAATGTTGAAGGAGACAAAATTAACACATAGAAATCTTGCATTCATATACAATAATGATGAATTAGGAGAAAGAAATCAAGAAATCAATTCCATTCACAATTGCATCTAAAAGAATAAAATACCTAGGAATAAACCTAACCAAGGAATTGAAAGACATATACCATGAAATTACAAGACACTCATTAGAGAAATTAAAGATACCAATAAATGGCTAGGAAGAATTAATATCATCAAAATGGCCATCCTGCCCAAAGCAGTATACAGATCCAATGCAATCCCTATCAAATTACCAACAGCATTCTTCAATGAACTGGAACAAATAGTTAAAAAATTCATATGGAACCGTCAAAGACCCCGAATAGCCAAAGCAATCCTGAGAATGAAGAATAAAGTGGGGGGGATCTCGCTCCCCAACTCCAAGCTCTACTACAAAGTCACAGTAATCAATACAATTTGGTACTGGTACAAGAACAGAGCCACAGACCAGTGGAAGAGAATGGAGACTCCAGACATTAACCCAAACGTATATGGTCAATTAATATATGATAACGGAGCCATGGACATACAATGGGGAAATGACAGTCTCTTCAACAGATGGTGCTGGCAAAACTGGACAGCTACATGTAAGAGAATGAAACTGGATCACTGTCTAACCCCATACACAAAAGTAAACTCCAAATGGATCAAAGACCTGAATGTAAGTCATGAAACCATGTAGAAAAAAACATAGGCAAAAATCTCATGGACATAAACATGAGTGACTTCTTCATGAACATATCTCCCCGGGCAAGGGAAACAAAGGCAAAAATGAACAAGTGGGACTATATCAAGCTAAAAAGCTTCTGTACAGCAAAGGACACCATCAATAGAACAAAAAGGTATCCTACAGTATGGGACAACATATTCATAAATGAAAGATCCGATAAAGGATTGACGTCCAAAATATATAAAGAGCTCACATGCCTCAACAAAAAAAAAGCAAATAATCCAATTAAAAAATTGGCAGAGGAGCTGAATAGACAGTTCTCTAAAGAAGAAACCCAGAAGGCTAACAGGCACATGAAAAGATGCTCTACATCGCTAATCATCAGAGAAATGCAAATTAAAACCACAATGAGATATCACCTCACACCAGTAAGGATCGCCATCATTGAAAAGACAAACAACAACAAATGTTGGCGAGGTTGTGGAGAAAGGGGAACCCTCCTACACTGCTGGTGGGAATGTAAACTAGTTCAACCATTGTGGAAAGCAGTATGGAGGTTCCTCAGAATGCTCAAAATAGGAATACCATTTGACCCAGGAATTCCACTTCTAGGAATTTACCCTAAGAATGCAGCAGCCCAGTTTGAAAAAGACAGATGCACCCCTATGTTTATTGCGGCATGTTTACAATAGCCTAGATATGGAAGCAACCTAAGTGTCCATCAGTAGATGAATGGATAAAGGAGAGCTGGTACACTTACGCAATGGAATACTACTCAGCCATAAGAAATAAACAAATCCTATCAATTGCAACAACATGGATGGAGATAGAGGGTATTATGCTCAGTGAAATAAGCCAGGCAGTGACAGACAAGTACCTAATGATTTCCCTCATTTGTGAAGTATAACAGCAAAGAAAAACTGAAGGAACAAAACAGCAGCAGTCACAGAACCTGCTGCCTGGGGCCCACATCCCACTAAACACACAGCCCACCTGCCTGCACCTCAGGGGTCCCCGCGCCCACGCCCCGCCTACCTTAAACCAGCGCCTGGAGCAAGTGTAGCTGGAGCGTCATGAGCGGCCACCACCTGCGCCGCCAGGCTGCCCTCAACTTTGGAGTCGGCCGCCCGCGGCAACACCCCACGTCCTGTCAGGGCTCTCGGGCACTGCGCGGACTCAGCAGCGCAGCCGCCACAGCTGCTTGGGGTGGGGAAGGGAGCCCCGTAGGCCATATTGAGGGGCTGCAACCTACCCATGGCTTAGGGCCCTCACGTGCTCGCAGAATGGCCCATTAATGGCGGGGTGTGTGTGTGTGCAGGCTTTGAAGGGCATGGCAGCGGCGGCGGCAGCAGCCAAATTGTCAGCATGGCAATTCCCGTCAGAATGCCTTCAGCGACCCTGCAGCAAGAGCACCCGGTCCATGCCACGCCTCGCGAGGAGTCTGACTGCAGCTGAGGAGACGCTGCTTTCGTTTTCCTCCTCTCCCGGTGCAGGGGAGAAAGTGCACCCCCACAGGTGCCCGCTGCAGCTGCTGATTGGCCAAAGGGAGGTGGCTCGTGGGCCCCGCGTGCCCCCCCCTCCCCGCCACCCTCATGTGTTTTCTAACTTGTCGAACTGCCTGCTTGGAATTTTGCACAGACCAGCAAGCCCAGGCGGCTTGCCGCATGGCTTGCCCCCTAAGGACATGCGGCAGGCCCTCCTGCCCTTAAACCTTTGGTAACCACATATCCAAAGCCTGGCATTGGCAGTAAGTATATATCTATCAATAATTACCCTAAATCTAAATGGACTGAATGCAACAACCAAAAGACAGAATTGCACAGTGGCTAAAAAAGCAAGACCCATCTATATGCTGCCTACAAGAGACTCACTTCAAACCCAAAGACATACAAAGACCCAAAGTGAAGGGATGGAAAAAGATATTTCATGCAAACAATAGGGAGAAAAACACAGGTGTTGCAGTACCTGTATCAGACAAAATAGACTTCAAAACAAAGAAAGTAACAAGAGACAAGGAAGGACAGGATATAATGATAAAGGGGTCAGTCCAAAGAGTGGATATAACCATTATAAATATCCATGCGTCCAACACAGGAGGGAGCACCAACATATGTGAAACAAGAACTAACAGAATTAGAGGGGGAAATAGAATGCAATGCGTTCATTTTAGGAGACTTCAACACACCACTCAAAGGACAGATCAACCAGACAGAAAATAAGGAAGGACACAGAAGCCCTGAACGACACCCTAGAACAGATGGACCTAACAGACATCTACAGAACTCTACACCCAAAATGGCAGGATACACATTCTTCTCAAGTGCACATGGAACATTTTCAAGAATAGATCATATACTAGGCCACAAAAAAAGCCTCAGTAAATTCAAAAAGATGGAAATTGTACCAACCAGCTCCTCAGACCACAAAGGTATGAAACAAGAAGTATATTATGCAAAGAAAATGAAAAAGCCCACAAACACATGGAGGCTTAACAACATGCTCCTAAAAAACCAATGGATCAATGACCAAGTAAAAACTGAGAACACGCAATTTATGGAAACACATGACAACAATAATTCAACACTGCAATATCTGTGGGATGCAGCAAAGGCCATGCTAAGAGGGAAGAATATTGCAATACAGGCCTACCTCAGGAGACAACAACAATCCCATATGAACAGTCTAAACTCACAATTAATGAAACTAGAAAAGAAGAAAACCTGAGGCCCAAAGTCAGAAGGAGGAGGGACATAATAAAGATTTGAGCAGAAAAAAATAAAACTGAGAAAAATAAAACAACAGAAATCAATGAAAGCAGGAGCTGGTTCATTGAGAAAATAAAATAAATAAACCCCTAGCCAGACTTATCAAGAAAAAGAGTGTCTACATGCATAAACAAAATCAGAAATGAGAAATGAAAAATCACTACAGATGCCACAGGAAAAAAAATTATTAGAGAATACTATGAAAAATGATATGCTGACAAACTGCATACCCTAGAAGAAATGGACAACTTTCTATAAAAATACAACCTAGCAAGGCTGACCCAGGGAGAAACAGAAAATCTGAACAGACCAATTACCAGCAACGAAATTTAATTTGTAATCAACAAACTACCTAAGAACAAAATCCCTGGACCACATGGCTTCAATGCTGAATTTTATCAAACATTTAGTGAAGACCTAATACCCATCCCCCTTAAAGTTTTCCAAAACGTAGAAGAGGAGGGACTTACACTCATTCTATGAGGCCAGCATCACTTTAATGCCAAAACCAGGCAAAGACACCACAAAGAAGGAAAATCACAGTCCAACATCCCTGATGAGTATAGATGCAAACTACTCAACAAAATACTCCAAACCAAATACAAAAATACATCAGAAAGATCATCCATAATGATAAAGCAGGATTTATTCCAGGAATGCAAGGATGGTACAACATTTTAAAACCTATCATCATCATCCACCACATCAACAAAAAGGGTAAAAACCACATGATCATCTCCATAGATGCTGAAAAACTATTCAACAAAATTCAACATCCATTTGTGATAAAAATTCCCAACAAAATGGGTATGAGGGCAAGTACCTCAACATAATCAAGTCCATATATGACAAAGGCACAGCCAACATCATACTTAACAGAGAGAAGCTGAGAGCATTTCCTTTAAGATTGGGAATAAGAGAAGGATGCCCAATCTCCCTCCTTTTAGTCCACGTAGTTCTGGAGGTCCTAGCCACGGCAATCAGACAACACAAAGAAATAAAAGGCATCCAGATTGGTAACAAAGAATTGAAACTCTGACTGTTTGCAGATGATGCGATATGGTACATAAGAAAACAAGAAGAATCCACAACAAAACTATGAGATCTAATATTTGAATTCAGCAATGTTGAAGGAGACAAAATTAACACATAGAAATCTTGCATTCATATACAATAATGATGAATTAGGAGAAAGAAATCAAGAAATCAATTCCATTCACAATTGCATCTAAAAGAATAAAATACCTAGGAATAAACCTAACCAAGGAATTGAAAGACATATACCATGAAATTACAAGACACTCATTAGAGAAATTAAAGATACCAATAAATGGCTAGGAAGAATTAATATCATCAAAATGGCCATCCTGCCCAAAGCAGTATACAGATCCAATGCAATCCCTATCAAATTACCAACAGCATTCTTCAATGAACTGGAACAAATAGTTAAAAAATTCATATGGAACCGTCAAAGACCCCGAATAGCCAAAGCAATCCTGAGAATGAAGAATAAAGTGGGGGGGGATCTCGCTCCCCAACTCCAAGCTCTACTACAAAGTCACAGTAATCAATACAATTTGGTACTGGTACAAGAACAGAGCCACAGACCAGTGGAAGAGAATAGAGACTCCAGACATTAACCCAAATGTATATGGTCAATTAATATATGATAACGGAGCCATGGACATACAATGGGGAAATGACAGTCTCTTCAACAGATGGTGCTGGCAAAACTGGACAGCTACATGTAAGAGAATGAAACTGGATCACTGTCTAACCCCATACACAAAAGTAAACTCCAAATGGATCAAAGACCTGAATGTAAGTCATGAAACCATGTAGAAAAAAACATAGGCAAAAATCTCATGGACATAAACATGAGTGACTTCTTCATGAACATATCTCCCCGGGCAAGGGAAACAAAGGCAAAAATGAACAAGTGGGACTATATCAAGCTAAAAAGCTTCTGTACAGCAAAGGACACCATCAATAGAACAAAAAGGTATCCTACAGTATGGGACAACATATTCATAAATGAAAGATCCGATAAAGGATTGACGTCCAAAATATATAAAGAGCTCACATGCCTCAACAAAAAAAAAGCAAATAATCCAATTAAAAAATTGGCAGAGGAGCTGAATAGACAGTTCTCTAAAGAAGAAACCCAGAAGGCTAACAGGCACATGAAAAGATGCTCTACATCGCTAATCATCAGAGAAATGCAAATTAAAACCACAATGAGATATCACCTCACACCAGTAAGGATCGCCATCATTGAAAAGACAAACAACAACAAATGTTGGCGAGGTTGTGGAGAAAGGGGAACCCTCCTACACTGCTGGTGGGAATGTAAACTAGTTCAACCATTGTGGAAAGCAGTATGGAGGTTCCTCAGAATGCTCAAAATAGGAATACCATTTGACCCAGGAATTCCACTTCTAGGAATTTACCCTAAGAATGCAGCAGCCCAGTTTGAAAAAGACAGATGCACCCCTATGTTTATTGCGGCATGTTTACAATAGCCTAGATATGGAAGCAACCTAAGTGTCCATCAGTAGATGAATGGATAAAGGAGAGCTGGTACACTTACGCAATGGAATACTACTCAGCCATAAGAAATAAACAAATCCTATCAATTGCAACAACATGGATGGAGATAGAGGGTATTATGCTCAGTGAAATAAGCCAGGCAGTGACAGACAAGTACCTAATGATTTCCCTCATTTGTGAAGTATAACAGCAAAGAAAAACTGAAGGAACAAAACAGCAGCAGTCACAGAACCTGCTGCCTGGGGCCCACATCCCACTAAACACACAGCCCACCTGCCTGCACCTCAGGGGTCCCCGCGCCCACGCCCCGCCTACCTTAAACCAGCGCCTGGAGCAAGTGTAGCTGGAGCGTCATGAGCGGCCACCACCTGCGCCGCCAGGCTGCCCTCAACTTTGGAGTCGGCCGCCCGCGGCAACACCCCACGTCCTGTCAGGGCTCTCGGGCACTGCGCGGACTCAGCAGCGCAGCCGCCACAGCTGCTTGGGGTGGGGAAGGGAGCCCCGTAGGCCATATTGAGGGGCTGCAACCTACCCATGGCTTAGGGCCCTCACGTGCTCGCAGAATGGCCCATTAATGGCGGGGGGTGTGTGTGTGCAGGCTTTGAAGGGCATGGCAGCGGCGGCGGCAGCAGCCAAATTGTCAGCATGGCAATTCCCGTCAGAATGCCTTCAGCGACCCTGCAGCAAGAGCACCCGGTCCATGCCACGCCTCGCGAGGAGTCTGACTGCAGCTGAGGAGACGCTGCTTTCGTTTTCCTCCTCTCCCGGTGCAGGGGAGAAAGTGCACCCCCACAGGTGCCCGCTGCAGCTGCTGATTGGCCAAAGGGAGGTGGCTCGTGGGCCCCGCGTGCCCCCCCCTCCCCGCCACCCTCATGTGTTTTCTAACTTGTCGAACTGCCTGCTTGGAATTTTGCACAGACCAGCAAGCCCAGGCGGCTTGCCGCATGGCTTGCCCCCTAAGGACATGCGGCAGGCCCTCCTGCCCTTAAACCTTTGGTAACCACATATCCAAAGCCTGGCATTGGCAGTAAGTATATATCTATCAATAATTACCCTAAATCTAAATGGACTGAATGCAACAACCAAAAGACAGAATTGCACAGTGGCTAAAAAAGCAAGACCCATCTATATGCTGCCTACAAGAGACTCACTTCAAACCCAAAGACATACAAAGACCCAAAGTGAAGGGATGGAAAAAGATATTTCATGCAAACAATAGGGAGAAAAACACAGGTGTTGCAGTACCTGTATCAGACAAAATAGACTTCAAAACAAAGAAAGTAACAAGAGACAAGGAAGGACAGGATATAATGATAAAGGGGTCAGTCCAAAGAGTGGATATAACCATTATAAATATCCATGCGTCCAACACAGGAGGGAGCACCAACATATGTGAAACAAGAACTAACAGAATTAAAGGGGGAAATAGAATGCAATGCGTTCATTTTAGGAGACTTCAACACACCACTCAAAGGACAGATCAACCAGACAGAAAATAAGGAAGGACACAGAAGCCCTGAACGACACCCTAGAACAGATGGACCTAACAGACATCTACAGAACTCTACACCCAAAATGGCAGGATACACATTCTTCTCAAGTGCACATGGAACATTTTCAAGAATAGATCATATACTAGGCCACAAAAAAAGCCTCAGTAAATTCAAAAAGATGGAAATTGTACCAACCAGCTCCTCAGACCACAAAGGTATGAAACAAGAAGTATATTATGCAAAGAAAATGAAAAAGCCCACAAACACATGGAGGCTTAACAACATGCTCCTAAAAAACCAATGGATCAATGACCAAGTAAAAACTGAGAACACGCAATTTATGGAAACACATGACAACAATAATTCAACACTGCAATATCTGTGGGATGCAGCAAAGGCCATGCTAAGAGGGAAGAATATTGCAATACAGGCCTACCTCAGGAGACAACAACAATCCCATATGAACAGTCTAAACTCACAATTAATGAAACTAGAAAAGAAGAAAACCTGAGGCCCAAAGTCAGAAGGAGGAGGGACATAATAAAGATTTGAGCAGAAAAAAATAAAACTGAGAAAAATAAAACAACAGAAATCAATGAAAGCAGGAGCTGGTTCATTGAGAAAATAAAATAAATAAACCCCTAGCCAGACTTATCAAGAAAAAGAGTGTCTACATGCATAAACAAAATCAGAAATGAGAAATGAAAAATCACTACAGATGCCACAGGAAAAAAAATTATTAGAGAATACTATGAAAAATGATATGCTGACAAACTGCATACCCTAGAAGAAATGGACAACTTTCTATAAAAATACAACCTAGCAAGGCTGACCCAGGGAGAAACAGAAAATCTGAACAGACCAATTACCAGCAACGAAATTTAATTTGTAATCAACAAACTACCTAAGAACAAAATCCCTGGACCACATGGCTTCAATGCTGAATTTTATCAAACATTTAGTGAAGACCTAATACCCATCCCCCTTAAAGTTTTCCAAAACGTAGAAGAGGAGGGACTTACACTCATTCTATGAGGCCAGCATCACTTTAATGCCAAAACCAGGCAAAGACACCACAAAGAAGGAAAATCACAGTCCAACATCCCTGATGAGTATAGATGCAAACTACTCAACAAAATACTCCAAACCAAATACAAAAATACATCAGAAAGATCATCCATAATGATAAAGCAGGATTTATTCCAGGAATGCAAGGATGGTACAACATTTTAAAACCTATCATCATCATCCACCACATCAACAAAAAGGGTAAAAACCACATGATCATCTCCATAGATGCTGAAAAACTATTCAACAAAATTCAACATCCATTTGTGATAAAAATTCCCAACAAAATGGGTATGAGGGCAAGTACCTCAACATAATCAAGTCCATATATGACAAAGGCACAGCCAACATCATACTTAACAGAGAGAAGCTGAGAGCATTTCCTTTAAGATTGGGAATAAGAGAAGGATGCCCAATCTCCCTCCTTTTAGTCCACGTAGTTCTGGAGGTCCTAGCCACGGCAATCAGACAACACAAAGAAATAAAAGGCATCCAGATTGGTAACAAAGAATTGAAACTCTGACTGTTTGCAGATGATGCGATATGGTACATAAGAAAACAAGAAGAATCCACAACAAAACTATGAGATCTAATATTTGAATTCAGCAATGTTGAAGGAGACAAAATTAACACATAGAAATCTTGCATTCATATACAATAATGATGAATTAGGAGAAAGAAATCAAGAAATCAATTCCATTCACAATTGCATCTAAAAGAATAAAATACCTAGGAATAAACCTAACCAAGGAATTGAAAGACATATACCATGAAATTACAAGACACTCATTAGAGAAATTAAAGATACCAATAAATGGCTAGGAAGAATTAATATCATCAAAATGGCCATCCTGCCCAAAGCAGTATACAGATCCAATGCAATCCCTATCAAATTACCAACAGCATTCTTCAATGAACTGGAACAAATAGTTAAAAAATTCATATGGAACCGTCAAAGACCCCGAATAGCCAAAGCAATCCTGAGAATGAAGAATAAAGTGGGGGGGGATCTCGCTCCCCAACTCCAAGCTCTACTACAAAGTCACAGTAATCAATACAATTTGGTACTGGTACAAGAACAGAGCCACAGACCAGTGGAAGAGAATAGAGACTCCAGACATTAACCCAAATGTATATGGTCAATTAATATATGATAACGGAGCCATGGACATACAATGGGGAAATGACAGTCTCTTCAACAGATGGTGCTGGCAAAACTGGACAGCTACATGTAAGAGAATGAAACTGGATCACTGTCTAACCCCATACACAAAAGTAAACTCCAAATGGATCAAAGACCTGAATGTAAGTCATGAAACCATGTAGAAAAAAACATAGGCAAAAATCTCATGGACATAAACATGAGTGACTTCTTCATGAACATATCTCCCCGGGCAAGGGAAACAAAGGCAAAAATGAACAAGTGGGACTATATCAAGCTAAAAAGCTTCTGTACAGCAAAGGACACCATCAATAGAACAAAAAGGTATCCTACAGTATGGGACAACATATTCATAAATGAAAGATCCGATAAAGGATTGACGTCCAAAATATATAAAGAGCTCACATGCCTCAACAAAAAAAAAGCAAATAATCCAATTAAAAAATTGGCAGAGGAGCTGAATAGACAGTTCTCTAAAGAAGAAACCCAGAAGGCTAACAGGCACATGAAAAGATGCTCTACATCGCTAATCATCAGAGAAATGCAAATTAAAACCACAATGAGATATCACCTCACACCAGTAAGGATCGCCATCATTGAAAAGACAAACAACAACAAATGTTGGCGAGGTTGTGGAGAAAGGGGAACCCTCCTACACTGCTGGTGGGAATGTAAACTAGTTCAACCATTGTGGAAAGCAGTATGGAGGTTCCTCAGAATGCTCAAAATAGGAATACCATTTGACCCAGGAATTCCACTTCTAGGAATTTACCCTAAGAATGCAGCAGCCCAGTTTGAAAAAGACAGATGCACCCCTATGTTTATTGCGGCATGTTTACAATAGCCTAGATATGGAAGCAACCTAAGTGTCCATCAGTAGATGAATGGATAAAGGAGAGCTGGTACACTTACGCAATGGAATACTACTCAGCCATAAGAAATAAACAAATCCTATCAATTGCAACAACATGGATGGAGATAGAGGGTATTATGCTCAGTGAAATAAGCCAGGCAGTGACAGACAAGTACCTAATGATTTCCCTCATTTGTGAAGTATAACAGCAAAGAAAAACTGAAGGAACAAAACAGCAGCAGTCACAGAACCTGCTGCCTGGGGCCCACATCCCACTAAACACACAGCCCACCTGCCTGCACCTCAGGGGTCCCCGCGCCCACGCCCCGCCTACCTTAAACCAGCGCCTGGAGCAAGTGTAGCTGGAGCGTCATGAGCGGCCACCACCTGCGCCGCCAGGCTGCCCTCAACTTTGGAGTCGGCCGCCCGCGGCAACACCCCATGTCCTGTCAGGGCTCTCGGGCACTGCGCGGACTCAGCAGCGCAGCCGCCACAGCTGCTTGGGGTGGGGAAGGGAGCCCCGTAGGCCATATTGAGGGGCTGCAACCTACCCATGGCTTAGGGCCCTCACGTGCTCGCAGAATGGCCCATTAATGGCGGGGGGTGTGTGTGTGCAGGCTTTGAAGGGCATGGCAGCGGCGGCGGCAGCAGCCAAATTGTCAGCATGGCAATTCCCGTCAGAATGCCTTCAGCGACCCTGCAGCAAGAGCACCCGGTCCATGCCACGCCTCGCGAGGAGTCTGACTGCAGCTGAGGAGACGCTGCTTTCGTTTTCCTCCTCTCCCGGTGCAGGGGAGAAAGTGCACCCCCACAGGTGCCCGCTGCAGCTGCTGATTGGCCAAAGGGAGGTGGCTCGTGGGCCCCGCGTGCCCCCCCCTCCCCGCCACCCTCATGTGTTTTCTAACTTGTCGAACTGCCTGCTTGGAATTTTGCACAGACCAGCAAGCCCAGGCGGCTTGCCGCATGGCTTGCCCCCTAAGGACATGCGGCAGGCCCTCCTGCCCTTAAACCTTTGGTAACCACATATCCAAAGCCTGGCATTGGCAGTAAGTATATATCTATCAATAATTACCCTAAATCTAAATGGACTGAATGCAACAACCAAAAGACAGAATTGCACAGTGGCTAAAAAAGCAAGACCCATCTATATGCTGCCTACAAGAGACTCACTTCAAACCCAAAGACATACAAAGACCCAAAGTGAAGGGATGGAAAAAGATATTTCATGCAAACAATAGGGAGAAAAACACAGGTGTTGCAGTACCTGTATCAGACAAAATAGACTTCAAAACAAAGAAAGTAACAAGAGACAAGGAAGGACAGGATATAATGATAAAGGGGTCAGTCCAAAGAGTGGATATAACCATTATAAATATCCATGCGTCCAACACAGGAGGGAGCACCAACATATGTGAAACAAGAACTAACAGAATTAAAGGGGGAAATAGAATGCAATGCGTTCATTTTAGGAGACTTCAACACACCACTCAAAGGACAGATCAACCAGACAGAAAATAAGGAAGGACACAGAAGCCCTGAACGACACCCTAGAACAGATGGACCTAACAGACATCTACAGAACTCTACACCCAAAATGGCAGGATACACATTCTTCTCAAGTGCACATGGAACATTTTCAAGAATAGATCATATACTAGGCCACAAAAAAAGCCTCAGTAAATTCAAAAAGATGGAAATTGTACCAACCAGCTCCTCAGACCACAAAGGTATGAAACAAGAAGTATATTATGCAAAGAAAATGAAAAAGCCCACAAACACATGGAGGCTTAACAACATGCTCCTAAAAAACCAATGGATCAATGACCAAGTAAAAACTGAGAACACGCAATTTATGGAAACACATGACAACAATAATTCAACACTGCAATATCTGTGGGATGCAGCAAAGGCCATGCTAAGAGGGAAGAATATTGCAATACAGGCCTACCTCAGGAGACAACAACAATCCCATATGAACAGTCTAAACTCACAATTAATGAAACTAGAAAAGAAGAAAACCTGAGGCCCAAAGTCAGAAGGAGGAGGGACATAATAAAGATTTGAGCAGAAAAAAATAAAACTGAGAAAAATAAAACAACAGAAATCAATGAAAGCAGGAGCTGGTTCATTGAGAAAATAAAATAAATAAACCCCTAGCCAGACTTATCAAGAAAAAGAGTGTCTACATGCATAAACAAAATCAGAAATGAGAAATGAAAAATCACTACAGATGCCACAGGAAAAAAAATTATTAGAGAATACTATGAAAAATGATATGCTGACAAACTGCATACCCTAGAAGAAATGGACAACTTTCTATAAAAATACAACCTAGCAAGGCTGACCCAGGGAGAAACAGAAAATCTGAACAGACCAATTACCAGCAACGAAATTTAATTTGTAATCAACAAACTACCTAAGAACAAAATCCCTGGACCACATGGCTTCAATGCTGAATTTTATCAAACATTTAGTGAAGACCTAATACCCATCCCCCTTAAAGTTTTCCAAAACGTAGAAGAGGAGGGACTTACACTCATTCTATGAGGCCAGCATCACTTTAATGCCAAAACCAGGCAAAGACACCACAAAGAAGGAAAATCACAGTCCAACATCCCTGATGAGTATAGATGCAAACTACTCAACAAAATACTCCAAACCAAATACAAAAATACATCAGAAAGATCATCCATAATGATAAAGCAGGATTTATTCCAGGAATGCAAGGATGGTACAACATTTTAAAACCTATCATCATCATCCACCACATCAACAAAAAGGGTAAAAACCACATGATCATCTCCATAGATGCTGAAAAACTATTCAACAAAATTCAACATCCATTTGTGATAAAAATTCCCAACAAAATGGGTATGAGGGCAAGTACCTCAACATAATCAAGTCCATATATGACAAAGGCACAGCCAACATCATACTTAACAGAGAGAAGCTGAGAGCATTTCCTTTAAGATTGGGAATAAGAGAAGGATGCCCAATCTCCCTCCTTTTAGTCCACGTAGTTCTGGAGGTCCTAGCCACGGCAATCAGACAACACAAAGAAATAAAAGGCATCCAGATTGGTAACAAAGAATTGAAACTCTGACTGTTTGCAGATGATGCGATATGGTACATAAGAAAACAAGAAGAATCCACAACAAAACTATGAGATCTAATATTTGAATTCAGCAATGTTGAAGGAGACAAAATTAACACATAGAAATCTTGCATTCATATACAATAATGATGAATTAGGAGAAAGAAATCAAGAAATCAATTCCATTCACAATTGCATCTAAAAGAATAAAATACCTAGGAATAAACCTAACCAAGGAATTGAAAGACATATACCATGAAATTACAAGACACTCATTAGAGAAATTAAAGATACCAATAAATGGCTAGGAAGAATTAATATCATCAAAATGGCCATCCTGCCCAAAGCAGTATACAGATCCAATGCAATCCCTATCAAATTACCAACAGCATTCTTCAATGAACTGGAACAAATAGTTAAAAAATTCATATGGAACCGTCAAAGACCCCGAATAGCCAAAGCAATCCTGAGAATGAAGAATAAAGTGGGGGGGATCTCGCTCCCCAACTCCAAGCTCTACTACAAAGTCACAGTAATCAATACAATTTGGTACTGGTACAAGAACAGAGCCACAGACCAGTGGAAGAGAATGGAGACTCCAGACATTAACCCAAACGTATATGGTCAATTAATATATGATAACGGAGCCATGGACATACAATGGGGAAATGACAGTCTCTTCAACAGATGGTGCTGGCAAAACTGGACAGCTACATGTAAGAGAATGAAACTGGATCACTGTCTAACCCCATACACAAAAGTAAACTCCAAATGGATCAAAGACCTGAATGTAAGTCATGAAACCATGTAGAAAAAAACATAGGCAAAAATCTCATGGACATAAACATGAGTGACTTCTTCATGAACATATCTCCCCGGGCAAGGGAAACAAAGGCAAAAATGAACAAGTGGGACTATATCAAGCTAAAAAGCTTCTGTACAGCAAAGGACACCATCAATAGAACAAAAAGGTATCCTACAGTATGGGACAACATATTCATAAATGAAAGATCCGATAAAGGATTGACGTCCAAAATATATAAAGAGCTCACATGCCTCAACAAAAAAAAAGCAAATAATCCAATTAAAAAATTGGCAGAGGAGCTGAATAGACAGTTCTCTAAAGAAGAAACCCAGAAGGCTAACAGGCACATGAAAAGATGCTCTACATCGCTAATCATCAGAGAAATGCAAATTAAAACCACAATGAGATATCACCTCACACCAGTAAGGATCGCCATCATTGAAAAGACAAACAACAACAAATGTTGGCGAGGTTGTGGAGAAAGGGGAACCCTCCTACACTGCTGGTGGGAATGTAAACTAGTTCAACCATTGTGGAAAGCAGTATGGAGGTTCCTCAGAATGCTCAAAATAGGAATACCATTTGACCCAGGAATTCCACTTCTAGGAATTTACCCTAAGAATGCAGCAGCCCAGTTTGAAAAAGACAGATGCACCCCTATGTTTATTGCGGCATGTTTACAATAGCCTAGATATGGAAGCAACCTAAGTGTCCATCAGTAGATGAATGGATAAAGGAGAGCTGGTACACTTACGCAATGGAATACTACTCAGCCATAAGAAATAAACAAATCCTATCAATTGCAACAACATGGATGGAGATAGAGGGTATTATGCTCAGTGAAATAAGCCAGGCAGTGACAGACAAGTACCTAATGATTTCCCTCATTTGTGAAGTATAACAGCAAAGAAAAACTGAAGGAACAAAACAGCAGCAGTCACAGAACCTGCTGCCTGGGGCCCACATCCCACTAAACACACAGCCCACCTGCCTGCACCTCAGGGGTCCCCGCGCCCACGCCCCGCCTACCTTAAACCAGCGCCTGGAGCAAGTGTAGCTGGAGCGTCATGAGCGGCCACCACCTGCGCCGCCAGGCTGCCCTCAACTTTGGAGTCGGCCGCCCGCGGCAACACCCCACGTCCTGTCAGGGCTCTCGGGCACTGCGCGGACTCAGCAGCGCAGCCGCCACAGCTGCTTGGGGTGGGGAAGGGAGCCCCGTAGGCCATATTGAGGGGCTGCAACCTACCCATGGCTTAGGGCCCTCACGTGCTCGCAGAATGGCCCATTAATGGCGGGGTGTGTGTGTGTGCAGGCTTTGAAGGGCATGGCAGCGGCGGCGGCAGCAGCCAAATTGTCAGCATGGCAATTCCCGTCAGAATGCCTTCAGCGACCCTGCAGCAAGAGCACCCGGTCCATGCCACGCCTCGCGAGGAGTCTGACTGCAGCTGAGGAGACGCTGCTTTCGTTTTCCTCCTCTCCCGGTGCAGGGGAGAAAGTGCACCCCCACAGGTGCCCGCTGCAGCTGCTGATTGGCCAAAGGGAGGTGGCTCGTGGGCCCCGCGTGCCCCCCCCTCCCCGCCACCCTCATGTGTTTTCTAACTTGTCGAACTGCCTGCTTGGAATTTTGCACAGACCAGCAAGCCCAGGCGGCTTGCCGCATGGCTTGCCCCCTAAGGACATGCGGCAGGCCCTCCTGCCCTTAAACCTTTGGTAACCACATATCCAAAGCCTGGCATTGGCAGTAAGTATATATCTATCAATAATTACCCTAAATCTAAATGGACTGAATGCAACAACCAAAAGACAGAATTGCACAGTGGCTAAAAAAGCAAGACCCATCTATATGCTGCCTACAAGAGACTCACTTCAAACCCAAAGACATACAAAGACCCAAAGTGAAGGGATGGAAAAAGATATTTCATGCAAACAATAGGGAGAAAAACACAGGTGTTGCAGTACCTGTATCAGACAAAATAGACTTCAAAACAAAGAAAGTAACAAGAGACAAGGAAGGACAGGATATAATGATAAAGGGGTCAGTCCAAAGAGTGGATATAACCATTATAAATATCCATGCGTCCAACACAGGAGGGAGCACCAACATATGTGAAACAAGAACTAACAGAATTAGAGGGGGAAATAGAATGCAATGCGTTCATTTTAGGAGACTTCAACACACCACTCAAAGGACAGATCAACCAGACAGAAAATAAGGAAGGACACAGAAGCCCTGAACGACACCCTAGAACAGATGGACCTAACAGACATCTACAGAACTCTACACCCAAAATGGCAGGATACACATTCTTCTCAAGTGCACATGGAACATTTTCAAGAATAGATCATATACTAGGCCACAAAAAAAGCCTCAGTAAATTCAAAAAGATGGAAATTGTACCAACCAGCTCCTCAGACCACAAAGGTATGAAACAAGAAGTATATTATGCAAAGAAAATGAAAAAGCCCACAAACACATGGAGGCTTAACAACATGCTCCTAAAAAACCAATGGATCAATGACCAAGTAAAAACTGAGAACACGCAATTTATGGAAACACATGACAACAATAATTCAACACTGCAATATCTGTGGGATGCAGCAAAGGCCATGCTAAGAGGGAAGAATATTGCAATACAGGCCTACCTCAGGAGACAACAACAATCCCATATGAACAGTCTAAACTCACAATTAATGAAACTAGAAAAGAAGAAAACCTGAGGCCCAAAGTCAGAAGGAGGAGGGACATAATAAAGATTTGAGCAGAAAAAAATAAAACTGAGAAAAATAAAACAACAGAAATCAATGAAAGCAGGAGCTGGTTCATTGAGAAAATAAAATAAATAAACCCCTAGCCAGACTTATCAAGAAAAAGAGTGTCTACATGCATAAACAAAATCAGAAATGAGAAATGAAAAATCACTACAGATGCCACAGGAAAAAAAATTATTAGAGAATACTATGAAAAATGATATGCTGACAAACTGCATACCCTAGAAGAAATGGACAACTTTCTATAAAAATACAACCTAGCAAGGCTGACCCAGGGAGAAACAGAAAATCTGAACAGACCAATTACCAGCAACGAAATTTAATTTGTAATCAACAAACTACCTAAGAACAAAATCCCTGGACCACATGGCTTCAATGCTGAATTTTATCAAACATTTAGTGAAGACCTAATACCCATCCCCCTTAAAGTTTTCCAAAACGTAGAAGAGGAGGGACTTACACTCATTCTATGAGGCCAGCATCACTTTAATGCCAAAACCAGGCAAAGACACCACAAAGAAGGAAAATCACAGTCCAACATCCCTGATGAGTATAGATGCAAACTACTCAACAAAATACTCCAAACCAAATACAAAAATACATCAGAAAGATCATCCATAATGATAAAGCAGGATTTATTCCAGGAATGCAAGGATGGTACAACATTTTAAAACCTATCATCATCATCCACCACATCAACAAAAAGGGTAAAAACCACATGATCATCTCCATAGATGCTGAAAAACTATTCAACAAAATTCAACATCCATTTGTGATAAAAATTCCCAACAAAATGGGTATGAGGGCAAGTACCTCAACATAATCAAGTCCATATATGACAAAGGCACAGCCAACATCATACTTAACAGAGAGAAGCTGAGAGCATTTCCTTTAAGATTGGGAATAAGAGAAGGATGCCCAATCTCCCTCCTTTTAGTCCACGTAGTTCTGGAGGTCCTAGCCACGGCAATCAGACAACACAAAGAAATAAAAGGCATCCAGATTGGTAACAAAGAATTGAAACTCTGACTGTTTGCAGATGATGCGATATGGTACATAAGAAAACAAGAAGAATCCACAACAAAACTATGAGATCTAATATTTGAATTCAGCAATGTTGAAGGAGACAAAATTAACACATAGAAATCTTGCATTCATATACAATAATGATGAATTAGGAGAAAGAAATCAAGAAATCAATTCCATTCACAATTGCATCTAAAAGAATAAAATACCTAGGAATAAACCTAACCAAGGAATTGAAAGACATATACCATGAAATTACAAGACACTCATTAGAGAAATTAAAGATACCAATAAATGGCTAGGAAGAATTAATATCATCAAAATGGCCATCCTGCCCAAAGCAGTATACAGATCCAATGCAATCCCTATCAAATTACCAACAGCATTCTTCAATGAACTGGAACAAATAGTTAAAAAATTCATATGGAACCGTCAAAGACCCCGAATAGCCAAAGCAATCCTGAGAATGAAGAATAAAGTGGGGGGGGATCTCGCTCCCCAACTCCAAGCTCTACTACAAAGTCACAGTAATCAATACAATTTGGTACTGGTACAAGAACAGAGCCACAGACCAGTGGAAGAGAATAGAGACTCCAGACATTAACCCAAATGTATATGGTCAATTAATATATGATAACGGAGCCATGGACATACAATGGGGAAATGACAGTCTCTTCAACAGATGGTGCTGGCAAAACTGGACAGCTACATGTAAGAGAATGAAACTGGATCACTGTCTAACCCCATACACAAAAGTAAACTCCAAATGGATCAAAGACCTGAATGTAAGTCATGAAACCATGTAGAAAAAAACATAGGCAAAAATCTCATGGACATAAACATGAGTGACTTCTTCATGAACATATCTCCCCGGGCAAGGGAAACAAAGGCAAAAATGAACAAGTGGGACTATATCAAGCTAAAAAGCTTCTGTACAGCAAAGGACACCATCAATAGAACAAAAAGGTATCCTACAGTATGGGACAACATATTCATAAATGAAAGATCCGATAAAGGATTGACGTCCAAAATATATAAAGAGCTCACATGCCTCAACAAAAAAAAAGCAAATAATCCAATTAAAAAATTGGCAGAGGAGCTGAATAGACAGTTCTCTAAAGAAGAAACCCAGAAGGCTAACAGGCACATGAAAAGATGCTCTACATCGCTAATCATCAGAGAAATGCAAATTAAAACCACAATGAGATATCACCTCACACCAGTAAGGATCGCCATCATTGAAAAGACAAACAACAACAAATGTTGGCGAGGTTGTGGAGAAAGGGGAACCCTCCTACACTGCTGGTGGGAATGTAAACTAGTTCAACCATTGTGGAAAGCAGTATGGAGGTTCCTCAGAATGCTCAAAATAGGAATACCATTTGACCCAGGAATTCCACTTCTAGGAATTTACCCTAAGAATGCAGCAGCCCAGTTTGAAAAAGACAGATGCACCCCTATGTTTATTGCGGCATGTTTACAATAGCCTAGATATGGAAGCAACCTAAGTGTCCATCAGTAGATGAATGGATAAAGGAGAGCTGGTACACTTACGCAATGGAATACTACTCAGCCATAAGAAATAAACAAATCCTATCAATTGCAACAACATGGATGGAGATAGAGGGTATTATGCTCAGTGAAATAAGCCAGGCAGTGACAGACAAGTACCTAATGATTTCCCTCATTTGTGAAGTATAACAGCAAAGAAAAACTGAAGGAACAAAACAGCAGCAGTCACAGAACCTGCTGCCTGGGGCCCACATCCCACTAAACACACAGCCCACCTGCCTGCACCTCAGGGGTCCCCGCGCCCACGCCCCGCCTACCTTAAACCAGCGCCTGGAGCAAGTGTAGCTGGAGCGTCATGAGCGGCCACCACCTGCGCCGCCAGGCTGCCCTCAACTTTGGAGTCGGCCGCCCGCGGCAACACCCCACGTCCTGTCAGGGCTCTCGGGCACTGCGCGGACTCAGCAGCGCAGCCGCCACAGCTGCTTGGGGTGGGGAAGGGAGCCCCGTAGGCCATATTGAGGGGCTGCAACCTACCCATGGCTTAGGGCCCTCACGTGCTCGCAGAATGGCCCATTAATGGCGGGGGGTGTGTGTGTGCAGGCTTTGAAGGGCATGGCAGCGGCGGCGGCAGCAGCCAAATTGTCAGCATGGCAATTCCCGTCAGAATGCCTTCAGCGACCCTGCAGCAAGAGCACCCGGTCCATGCCACGCCTCGCGAGGAGTCTGACTGCAGCTGAGGAGACGCTGCTTTCGTTTTCCTCCTCTCCCGGTGCAGGGGAGAAAGTGCACCCCCACAGGTGCCCGCTGCAGCTGCTGATTGGCCAAAGGGAGGTGGCTCGTGGGCCCCGCGTGCCCCCCCCTCCCCGCCACCCTCATGTGTTTTCTAACTTGTCGAACTGCCTGCTTGGAATTTTGCACAGACCAGCAAGCCCAGGCGGCTTGCCGCATGGCTTGCCCCCTAAGGACATGCGGCAGGCCCTCCTGCCCTTAAACCTTTGGTAACCACATATCCAAAGCCTGGCATTGGCAGTAAGTATATATCTATCAATAATTACCCTAAATCTAAATGGACTGAATGCAACAACCAAAAGACAGAATTGCACAGTGGCTAAAAAAGCAAGACCCATCTATATGCTGCCTACAAGAGACTCACTTCAAACCCAAAGACATACAAAGACCCAAAGTGAAGGGATGGAAAAAGATATTTCATGCAAACAATAGGGAGAAAAACACAGGTGTTGCAGTACCTGTATCAGACAAAATAGACTTCAAAACAAAGAAAGTAACAAGAGACAAGGAAGGACAGGATATAATGATAAAGGGGTCAGTCCAAAGAGTGGATATAACCATTATAAATATCCATGCGTCCAACACAGGAGGGAGCACCAACATATGTGAAACAAGAACTAACAGAATTAAAGGGGGAAATAGAATGCAATGCGTTCATTTTAGGAGACTTCAACACACCACTCAAAGGACAGATCAACCAGACAGAAAATAAGGAAGGACACAGAAGCCCTGAACGACACCCTAGAACAGATGGACCTAACAGACATCTACAGAACTCTACACCCAAAATGGCAGGATACACATTCTTCTCAAGTGCACATGGAACATTTTCAAGAATAGATCATATACTAGGCCACAAAAAAAGCCTCAGTAAATTCAAAAAGATGGAAATTGTACCAACCAGCTCCTCAGACCACAAAGGTATGAAACAAGAAGTATATTATGCAAAGAAAATGAAAAAGCCCACAAACACATGGAGGCTTAACAACATGCTCCTAAAAAACCAATGGATCAATGACCAAGTAAAAACTGAGAACACGCAATTTATGGAAACACATGACAACAATAATTCAACACTGCAATATCTGTGGGATGCAGCAAAGGCCATGCTAAGAGGGAAGAATATTGCAATACAGGCCTACCTCAGGAGACAACAACAATCCCATATGAACAGTCTAAACTCACAATTAATGAAACTAGAAAAGAAGAAAACCTGAGGCCCAAAGTCAGAAGGAGGAGGGACATAATAAAGATTTGAGCAGAAAAAAATAAAACTGAGAAAAATAAAACAACAGAAATCAATGAAAGCAGGAGCTGGTTCATTGAGAAAATAAAATAAATAAACCCCTAGCCAGACTTATCAAGAAAAAGAGTGTCTACATGCATAAACAAAATCAGAAATGAGAAATGAAAAATCACTACAGATGCCACAGGAAAAAAAATTATTAGAGAATACTATGAAAAATGATATGCTGACAAACTGCATACCCTAGAAGAAATGGACAACTTTCTATAAAAATACAACCTAGCAAGGCTGACCCAGGGAGAAACAGAAAATCTGAACAGACCAATTACCAGCAACGAAATTTAATTTGTAATCAACAAACTACCTAAGAACAAAATCCCTGGACCACATGGCTTCAATGCTGAATTTTATCAAACATTTAGTGAAGACCTAATACCCATCCCCCTTAAAGTTTTCCAAAACGTAGAAGAGGAGGGACTTACACTCATTCTATGAGGCCAGCATCACTTTAATGCCAAAACCAGGCAAAGACACCACAAAGAAGGAAAATCACAGTCCAACATCCCTGATGAGTATAGATGCAAACTACTCAACAAAATACTCCAAACCAAATACAAAAATACATCAGAAAGATCATCCATAATGATAAAGCAGGATTTATTCCAGGAATGCAAGGATGGTACAACATTTTAAAACCTATCATCATCATCCACCACATCAACAAAAAGGGTAAAAACCACATGATCATCTCCATAGATGCTGAAAAACTATTCAACAAAATTCAACATCCATTTGTGATAAAAATTCCCAACAAAATGGGTATGAGGGCAAGTACCTCAACATAATCAAGTCCATATATGACAAAGGCACAGCCAACATCATACTTAACAGAGAGAAGCTGAGAGCATTTCCTTTAAGATTGGGAATAAGAGAAGGATGCCCAATCTCCCTCCTTTTAGTCCACGTAGTTCTGGAGGTCCTAGCCACGGCAATCAGACAACACAAAGAAATAAAAGGCATCCAGATTGGTAACAAAGAATTGAAACTCTGACTGTTTGCAGATGATGCGATATGGTACATAAGAAAACAAGAAGAATCCACAACAAAACTATGAGATCTAATATTTGAATTCAGCAATGTTGAAGGAGACAAAATTAACACATAGAAATCTTGCATTCATATACAATAATGATGAATTAGGAGAAAGAAATCAAGAAATCAATTCCATTCACAATTGCATCTAAAAGAATAAAATACCTAGGAATAAACCTAACCAAGGAATTGAAAGACATATACCATGAAATTACAAGACACTCATTAGAGAAATTAAAGATACCAATAAATGGCTAGGAAGAATTAATATCATCAAAATGGCCATCCTGCCCAAAGCAGTATACAGATCCAATGCAATCCCTATCAAATTACCAACAGCATTCTTCAATGAACTGGAACAAATAGTTAAAAAATTCATATGGAACCGTCAAAGACCCCGAATAGCCAAAGCAATCCTGAGAATGAAGAATAAAGTGGGGGGGGATCTCGCTCCCCAACTCCAAGCTCTACTACAAAGTCACAGTAATCAATACAATTTGGTACTGGTACAAGAACAGAGCCACAGACCAGTGGAAGAGAATAGAGACTCCAGACATTAACCCAAATGTATATGGTCAATTAATATATGATAACGGAGCCATGGACATACAATGGGGAAATGACAGTCTCTTCAACAGATGGTGCTGGCAAAACTGGACAGCTACATGTAAGAGAATGAAACTGGATCACTGTCTAACCCCATACACAAAAGTAAACTCCAAATGGATCAAAGACCTGAATGTAAGTCATGAAACCATGTAGAAAAAAACATAGGCAAAAATCTCATGGACATAAACATGAGTGACTTCTTCATGAACATATCTCCCCGGGCAAGGGAAACAAAGGCAAAAATGAACAAGTGGGACTATATCAAGCTAAAAAGCTTCTGTACAGCAAAGGACACCATCAATAGAACAAAAAGGTATCCTACAGTATGGGACAACATATTCATAAATGAAAGATCCGATAAAGGATTGACGTCCAAAATATATAAAGAGCTCACATGCCTCAACAAAAAAAAAGCAAATAATCCAATTAAAAAATTGGCAGAGGAGCTGAATAGACAGTTCTCTAAAGAAGAAACCCAGAAGGCTAACAGGCACATGAAAAGATGCTCTACATCGCTAATCATCAGAGAAATGCAAATTAAAACCACAATGAGATATCACCTCACACCAGTAAGGATCGCCATCATTGAAAAGACAAACAACAACAAATGTTGGCGAGGTTGTGGAGAAAGGGGAACCCTCCTACACTGCTGGTGGGAATGTAAACTAGTTCAACCATTGTGGAAAGCAGTATGGAGGTTCCTCAGAATGCTCAAAATAGGAATACCATTTGACCCAGGAATTCCACTTCTAGGAATTTACCCTAAGAATGCAGCAGCCCAGTTTGAAAAAGACAGATGCACCCCTATGTTTATTGCGGCATGTTTACAATAGCCTAGATATGGAAGCAACCTAAGTGTCCATCAGTAGATGAATGGATAAAGGAGAGCTGGTACACTTACGCAATGGAATACTACTCAGCCATAAGAAATAAACAAATCCTATCAATTGCAACAACATGGATGGAGATAGAGGGTATTATGCTCAGTGAAATAAGCCAGGCAGTGACAGACAAGTACCTAATGATTTCCCTCATTTGTGAAGTATAACAGCAAAGAAAAACTGAAGGAACAAAACAGCAGCAGTCACAGAACCTGCTGCCTGGGGCCCACATCCCACTAAACACACAGCCCACCTGCCTGCACCTCAGGGGTCCCCGCGCCCACGCCCCGCCTACCTTAAACCAGCGCCTGGAGCAAGTGTAGCTGGAGCGTCATGAGCGGCCACCACCTGCGCCGCCAGGCTGCCCTCAACTTTGGAGTCGGCCGCCCGCGGCAACACCCCACGTCCTGTCAGGGCTCTCGGGCACTGCGCGGACTCAGCAGCGCAGCCGCCACAGCTGCTTGGGGTGGGGAAGGGAGCCCCGTAGGCCATATTGAGGGGCTGCAACCTACCCATGGCTTAGGGCCCTCACGTGCTCGCAGAATGGCCCATTAATGGCGGGGGGTGTGTGTGTGCAGGCTTTGAAGGGCATGGCAGCGGCGGCGGCAGCAGCCAAATTGTCAGCATGGCAATTCCCGTCAGAATGCCTTCAGCGACCCTGCAGCAAGAGCACCCGGTCCATGCCACGCCTCGCGAGGAGTCTGACTGCAGCTGAGGAGACGCTGCTTTCGTTTTCCTCCTCTCCCGGTGCAGGGGAGAAAGTGCACCCCCACAGGTGCCCGCTGCAGCTGCTGATTGGCCAAAGGGAGGTGGCTCGTGGGCCCCGCGTGCCCCCCCCTCCCCGCCACCCTCATGTGTTTTCTAACTTGTCGAACTGCCTGCTTGGAATTTTGCACAGACCAGCAAGCCCAGGCGGCTTGCCGCATGGCTTGCCCCCTAAGGACATGCGGCAGGCCCTCCTGCCCTTAAACCTTTGGTAACCACATATCCAAAGCCTGGCATTGGCAGTAAGTATATATCTATCAATAATTACCCTAAATCTAAATGGACTGAATGCAACAACCAAAAGACAGAATTGCACAGTGGCTAAAAAAGCAAGACCCATCTATATGCTGCCTACAAGAGACTCACTTCAAACCCAAAGACATACAAAGACCCAAAGTGAAGGGATGGAAAAAGATATTTCATGCAAACAATAGGGAGAAAAACACAGGTGTTGCAGTACCTGTATCAGACAAAATAGACTTCAAAACAAAGAAAGTAACAAGAGACAAGGAAGGACAGGATATAATGATAAAGGGGTCAGTCCAAAGAGTGGATATAACCATTATAAATATCCATGCATCCAACACAGGAGGGAGCACCAACATATGTGAAACAAGAACTAACAGAATTAAAGGGGGAAATAGAATGCAATGCGTTCATTTTAGGAGACTTCAACACACCACTCAAAGGACAGATCAACCAGACAGAAAATAAGGAAGGACACAGAAGCCCTGAACGACACCCTAGAACAGATGGACCTAACAGACATCTACAGAACTCTACACCCAAAATGGCAGGATACACATTCTTCTCAAGTGCACATGGAACATTTTCAAGAATAGATCATATACTAGGCCACAAAAAAAGCCTCAGTAAATTCAAAAAGATGGAAATTGTACCAACCAGCTCCTCAGACCACAAAGGTATGAAACAAGAAGTATATTATGCAAAGAAAATGAAAAAGCCCACAAACACATGGAGGCTTAACAACATGCTCCTAAAAAACCAATGGATCAATGACCAAGTAAAAACTGAGAACACGCAATTTATGGAAACACATGACAACAATAATTCAACACTGCAATATCTGTGGGATGCAGCAAAGGCCATGCTAAGAGGGAAGAATATTGCAATACAGGCCTACCTCAGGAGACAACAACAATCCCATATGAACAGTCTAAACTCACAATTAATGAAACTAGAAAAGAAGAAAACCTGAGGCCCAAAGTCAGAAGGAGGAGGGACATAATAAAGATTTGAGCAGAAAAAAATAAAACTGAGAAAAATAAAACAACAGAAATCAATGAAAGCAGGAGCTGGTTCATTGAGAAAATAAAATAAATAAACCCCTAGCCAGACTTATCAAGAAAAAGA
This sequence comes from Manis pentadactyla, assembly GCF_030020395.1. Classification (NCBI taxonomy): domain Eukaryota; kingdom Metazoa; phylum Chordata; class Mammalia; order Pholidota; family Manidae; genus Manis; species Manis pentadactyla. The sequence goes on along the minus strand of NC_080024.1, from coordinate 91,319,459 downwards.
GTGTCTACATGCATAAACAAAATCAGAAATGAGAAATGAAAAATCACTACAGATGCCACAGGAAAAAAAATTATTAGAGAATACTATGAAAAATGATATGCTGACAAACTGCATACCCTAGAAGAAATGGACAACTTTCTATAAAAATACAACCTAGCAAGGCTGACCCAGGGAGAAACAGAAAATCTGAACAGACCAATTACCAGCAACGAAATTTAATTTGTAATCAACAAACTACCTAAGAACAAAATCCCTGGACCACATGGCTTCAATGCTGAATTTTATCAAACATTTAGTGAAGACCTAATACCCATCCCCCTTAAAGTTTTCCAAAACGTAGAAGAGGAGGGACTTACACTCATTCTATGAGGCCAGCATCACTTTAATGCCAAAACCAGGCAAAGACACCACAAAGAAGGAAAATCACAGTCCAACATCCCTGATGAGTATAGATGCAAACTACTCAACAAAATACTCCAAACCAAATACAAAAATACATCAGAAAGATCATCCATAATGATAAAGCAGGATTTATTCCAGGAATGCAAGGATGGTACAACATTTTAAAACCTATCATCATCATCCACCACATCAACAAAAAGGGTAAAAACCACATGATCATCTCCATAGATGCTGAAAAACTATTCAACAAAATTCAACATCCATTTGTGATAAAAATTCCCAACAAAATGGGTATGAGGGCAAGTACCTCAACATAATCAAGTCCATATATGACAAAGGCACAGCCAACATCATACTTAACAGAGAGAAGCTGAGAGCATTTCCTTTAAGATTGGGAATAAGAGAAGGATGCCCAATCTCCCTCCTTTTAGTCCACGTAGTTCTGGAGGTCCTAGCCACGGCAATCAGACAACACAAAGAAATAAAAGGCATCCAGATTGGTAACAAAGAATTGAAACTCTGACTGTTTGCAGATGATGCGATATGGTACATAAGAAAACAAGAAGAATCCACAACAAAACTATGAGATCTAATATTTGAATTCAGCAATGTTGAAGGAGACAAAATTAACACATAGAAATCTTGCATTCATATACAATAATGATGAATTAGGAGAAAGAAATCAAGAAATCAATTCCATTCACAATTGCATCTAAAAGAATAAAATACCTAGGAATAAACCTAACCAAGGAATTGAAAGACATATACCATGAAATTACAAGACACTCATTAGAGAAACTAAAGATACCAATAAATGGCTAGGAAGAATTAATATCATCAAAATGGCCATCCTGCCCAAAGCAGTATACAGATCCAATGCAATCCCTATCAAATTACCAACAGCATTCTTCAATGAACTGGAACAAATAGTTAAAAAATTCATATGGAACCGTCAAAGACCCCGAATAGCCAAAGCAATCCTGAGAATGAAGAATAAAGTGGGGGGGGATCTCGCTCCCCAACTCCAAGCTCTACTACAAAGTCACAGTAATCAATACAATTTGGTACTGGTACAAGAACAGAGCCACAGACCAGTGGAAGAGAATAGAGACTCCAGACATTAACCCAAATGTATATGGTCAATTAATGTATGATAACGGAGCCATGGACATACAATGGGGAAATGACAGTCTCTTCAACAGATGGTGCTGGCAAAACTGGACAGCTACATGTAAGAGAATGAAACTGGATCACTGTCTAACCCCATACACAAAAGTAAACTCCAAATGGATCAAAGACCTGAATGTAAGTCATGAAACCATGTAGAAAAAAACATAGGCAAAAATCTCATGGACATAAACATGAGTGACTTCTTCATGAACATATCTCCCCGGGCAAGGGAAACAAAGGCAAAAATGAACAAGTGGGACTATATCAAGCTAAAAAGCTTCTGTACAGCAAAGGACACCATCAATAGAACAAAAAGGTATCCTACAGTATGGGACAACATATTCATAAATGAAAGATCCGATAAAGGATTGACGTCCAAAATATATAAAGAGCTCACATGCCTCAACAAAAAAAAAGCAAATAATCCAATTAAAAAATTGGCAGAGGAGCTGAATAGACAGTTCTCTAAAGAAGAAACCCAGAAGGCTAACAGGCACATGAAAAGATGCTCTACATCGCTAATCATCAGAGAAATGCAAATTAAAACCACAATGAGATATCACCTCACACCAGTAAGGATCGCCATCATTGAAAAGACAAACAACAACAAATGTTGGCGAGGTTGTGGAGAAAGGGGAACCCTCCTACACTGCTGGTGGGAATGTAAACTAGTTCAACCATTGTGGAAAGCAGTATGGAGGTTCCTCAGAATGCTCAAAATAGGAATACCATTTGACCCAGGAATTCCACTTCTAGGAATTTACCCTAAGAATGCAGCAGCCCAGTTTGAAAAAGACAGATGCACCCCTATGTTTATTGCGGCATGTTTACAATAGCCTAGATATGGAAGCAACCTAAGTGTCCATCAGTAGATGAATGGATAAAGGAGAGCTGGTACACTTACGCAATGGAATACTACTCAGCCATAAGAAATAAACAAATCCTATCAATTGCAACAACATGGATGGAGATAGAGGGTATTATGCTCAGTGAAATAAGCCAGGCAGTGACAGACAAGTACCTAATGATTTCCCTCATTTGTGAAGTATAACAGCAAAGAAAAACTGAAGGAACAAAACAGCAGCAGTCACAGAACCTGCTGCCTGGGGCCCACATCCCACTAAACACACAGCCCACCTGCCTGCACCTCAGGGGTCCCCGCGCCCACGCCCCGCCTACCTTAAACCAGCGCCTGGAGCAAGTGTAGCTGGAGCGTCATGAGCGGCCACCACCTGCGCCGCCAGGCTGCCCTCAACTTTGGAGTCGGCCGCCCGCGGCAACACCCCACGTCCTGTCAGGGCTCTCGGGCACTGCGCGGACTCAGCAGCGCAGCCGCCACAGCTGCTTGGGGTGGGGAAGGGAGCCCCGTAGGCCATATTGAGGGGCTGCAACCTACCCATGGCTTAGGGCCCTCACGTGCTCGCAGAATGGCCCATTAATGGCGGGGGGTGTGTGTGTGCAGGCTTTGAAGGGCATGGCAGCGGCGGCGGCAGCAGCCAAATTGTCAGCATGGCAATTCCCGTCAGAATGCCTTCAGCGACCCTGCAGCAAGAGCACCCGGTCCATGCCACGCCTCGCGAGGAGTCTGACTGCAGCTGAGGAGACGCTGCTTTCGTTTTCCTCCTCTCCCGGTGCAGGGGAGAAAGTGCACCCCCACAGGTGCCCGCTGCAGCTGCTGATTGGCCAAAGGGAGGTGGCTCGTGGGCCCCGCGTGCCCCCCCCTCCCCGCCACCCTCATGTGTTTTCTAACTTGTCGAACTGCCTGCTTGGAATTTTGCACAGACCAGCAAGCCCAGGCGGCTTGCCGCATGGCTTGCCCCCTAAGGACATGCGGCAGGCCCTCCTGCCCTTAAACCTTTGGTAACCACATATCCAAAGCCTGGCATTGGCAGTAAGTATATATCTATCAATAATTACCCTAAATCTAAATGGACTGAATGCAACAACCAAAAGACAGAATTGCACAGTGGCTAAAAAAGCAAGACCCATCTATATGCTGCCTACAAGAGACTCACTTCAAACCCAAAGACATACAAAGACCCAAAGTGAAGGGATGGAAAAAGATATTTCATGCAAACAATAGGGAGAAAAACACAGGTGTTGCAGTACCTGTATCAGACAAAATAGACTTCAAAACAAAGAAAGTAACAAGAGACAAGGAAGGACAGGATATAATGATAAAGGGGTCAGTCCAAAGAGTGGATATAACCATTATAAATATCCATGCATCCAACACAGGAGGGAGCACCAACATATGTGAAACAAGAACTAACAGAATTAAAGGGGGAAATAGAATGCAATGCGTTCATTTTAGGAGACTTCAACACACCACTCAAAGGACAGATCAACCAGACAGAAAATAAGGAAGGACACAGAAGCCCTGAACGACACCCTAGAACAGATGGACCTAACAGACATCTACAGAACTCTACACCCAAAATGGCAGGATACACATTCTTCTCAAGTGCACATGGAACATTTTCAAGAATAGATCATATACTAGGCCACAAAAAAAGCCTCAGTAAATTCAAAAAGATGGAAATTGTACCAACCAGCTCCTCAGACCACAAAGGTATGAAACAAGAAGTATATTATGCAAAGAAAATGAAAAAGCCCACAAACACATGGAGGCTTAACAACATGCTCCTAAAAAACCAATGGATCAATGACCAAGTAAAAACTGAGAACACGCAATTTATGGAAACACATGACAACAATAATTCAACACTGCAATATCTGTGGGATGCAGCAAAGGCCATGCTAAGAGGGAAGAATATTGCAATACAGGCCTACCTCAGGAGACAACAACAATCCCATATGAACAGTCTAAACTCACAATTAATGAAACTAGAAAAGAAGAAAACCTGAGGCCCAAAGTCAGAAGGAGGAGGGACATAATAAAGATTTGAGCAGAAAAAAATAAAACTGAGAAAAATAAAACAACAGAAATCAATGAAAGCAGGAGCTGGTTCATTGAGAAAATAAAATAAATAAACCCCTAGCCAGACTTATCAAGAAAAAGAGTGTCTACATGCATAAACAAAATCAGAAATGAGAAATGAAAAATCACTACAGATGCCACAGGAAAAAAAATTATTAGAGAATACTATGAAAAATGATATGCTGACAAACTGCATACCCTAGAAGAAATGGACAACTTTCTATAAAAATACAACCTAGCAAGGCTGACCCAGGGAGAAACAGAAAATCTGAACAGACCAATTACCAGCAACGAAATTTAATTTGTAATCAACAAACTACCTAAGAACAAAATCCCTGGACCACATGGCTTCAATGCTGAATTTTATCAAACATTTAGTGAAGACCTAATACCCATCCCCCTTAAAGTTTTCCAAAACGTAGAAGAGGAGGGACTTACACTCATTCTATGAGGCCAGCATCACTTTAATGCCAAAACCAGGCAAAGACACCACAAAGAAGGAAAATCACAGTCCAACATCCCTGATGAGTATAGATGCAAACTACTCAACAAAATACTCCAAACCAAATACAAAAATACATCAGAAAGATCATCCATAATGATAAAGCAGGATTTATTCCAGGAATGCAAGGATGGTACAACATTTAAAAACCTATCATCATCATCCACCACATCAACAAAAAGGGTAAAAACCACATGATCATCTCCATAGATGCTGAAAAACTATTCAACAAAATTCAACATCCATTTGTGATAAAAATTCCCAACAAAATGGGTATGAGGGCAAGTACCTCAACATAATCAAGTCCATATATGACAAAGGCACAGCCAACATCATACTTAACAGAGAGAAGCTGAGAGCATTTCCTTTAAGATTGGGAATAAGAGAAGGATGCCCAATCTCCCTCCTTTTAGTCCACGTAGTTCTGGAGGTCCTAGCCACGGCAATCAGACAACACAAAGAAATAAAAGGCATCCAGATTGGTAACAAAGAATTGAAACTCTGACTGTTTGCAGATGATGCGATATGGTACATAAGAAAACAAGAAGAATCCACAACAAAACTACGAGATCTAATATTTGAATTCAGCAATGTTGAAGGAGACAAAATTAACACATAGAAATCTTGCATTCATATACAATAATGATGAATTAGGAGAAAGAAATCAAGAAATCAATTCCATTCACAATTGCATCTAAAAGAATAAAATACCTAGGAATAAACCTAACCAAGGAATTGAAAGACATATACCATGAAATTACAAGACACTCATTAGAGAAATTAAAGATACCAATAAATGGCTAGGAAGAATTAATATCATCAAAATGGCCATCCTGCCCAAAGCAGTATACAGATCCAATGCAATCCCTATCAAATTACCAACAGCATTCTTCAATGAACTGGAACAAATAGTTAAAAAATTCATATGGAACCGTCAAAGACCCCGAATAGCCAAAGCAATCCTGAGAATGAAGAATAAAGTGGGGGGGATCTCGCTCCCCAACTCCAAGCTCTACTACAAAGTCACAGTAATCAATACAATTTGGTACTGGTACAAGAACAGAGCCACAGACCAGTGGAAGAGAATGGAGACTCCAGACATTAACCCAAATGTATATGGTCAATTAATATATGATAACGGAGCCATGGACATACAATGGGGAAATGACAGTCTCTTCAACAGATGGTGCTGGCAAAACTGGACAGCTACATGTAAGAGAATGAAACTGGATCACTGTCTAACCCCATACACAAAAGTAAACTCCAAATGGATCAAAGACCTGAATGTAAGTCATGAAACCATGTAGAAAAAAACATAGGCAAAAATCTCATGGACATAAACATGAGTGACTTCTTCATGAACATATCTCCCCGGGCAAGGGAAACAAAGGCAAAAATGAACAAGTGGGACTATATCAAGCTAAAAAGCTTCTGTACAGCAAAGGACACCATCAATAGAACAAAAAGGTATCCTACAGTATGGGACAACATATTCATAAATGAAAGATCCGATAAAGGATTGACGTCCAAAATATATAAAGAGCTCACATGCCTCAACAAAAAAAAAGCAAATAATCCAATTAAAAAATTGGCAGAGGAGCTGAATAGACAGTTCTCTAAAGAAGAAACCCAGAAGGCTAACAGGCACATGAAAAGATGCTCTACATCGCTAATCATCAGAGAAATGCAAATTAAAACCACAATGAGATATCACCTCACACCAGTAAGGATCGCCATCATTGAAAAGACAAACAACAACAAATGTTGGCGAGGTTGTGGAGAAAGGGGAACCCTCCTACACTGCTGGTGGGAATGTAAACTAGTTCAACCATTGTGGAAAGCAGTATGGAGGTTCCTCAGAATGCTCAAAATAGGAATACCATTTGACCCAGGAATTCCACTTCTAGGAATTTACCCTAAGAATGCAGCAGCCCAGTTTGAAAAAGACAGATGCACCCCTATGTTTATTGCGGCATGTTTACAATAGCCTAGATATGGAAGCAACCTAAGTGTCCATCAGTAGATGAATGGATAAAGGAGAGCTGGTACACTTACGCAATGGAATACTACTCAGCCATAAGAAATAAACAAATCCTATCAATTGCAACAACATGGATGGAGATAGAGGGTATTATGCTCAGTGAAATAAGCCAGGCAGTGACAGACAAGTACCTAATGATTTCCCTCATTTGTGAAGTATAACAGCAAAGAAAAACTGAAGGAACAAAACAGCAGCAGTCACAGAACCTGCTGCCTGGGGCCCACATCCCACTAAACACACAGCCCACCTGCCTGCACCTCAGGGGTCCCCGCGCCCACGCCCCGCCTACCTTAAACCAGCGCCTGGAGCAAGTGTAGCTGGAGCGTCATGAGTGGCCACCACCTGCGCCGCCAGGCTGCCCTCAACTTTGGAGTCGGCCGCCCGCGGCAACACCCCACGTCCTGTCAGGGCTCTCGGGCACTGCGCGGACTCAGCAGCGCAGCCGCCACAGCTGCTTGGGGTGGGGAAGGGAGCCCCGTAGGCCATATTGAGGGGCTGCAACCTACCCATGGCTTAGGGCCCTCACGTGCTCGCAGAATGGCCCATTAATGGCGGGGGGTGTGTGTGTGCAGGCTTTGAAGGGCATGGCAGCGGCGGCGGCAGCAGCCAAATTGTCAGCATGGCAATTCCCGTCAGAATGCCTTCAGCGACCCTGCAGCAAGAGCACCCGGTCCATGCCACGCCTCGCGAGGAGTCTGACTGCAGCTGAGGAGACGCTGCTTTCGTTTTCCTCCTCTCCCGGTGCAGGGGAGAAAGTGCACCCCCACAGGTGCCCGCTGCAGCTGCTGATTGGCCAAAGGGAGGTGGCTCGTGGGCCCCGCGTGCCCCCCCCTCCCCGCCACCCTCATGTGTTTTCTAACTTGTCGAACTGCCTGCTTGGAATTTTGCACAGACCAGCAAGCCCAGGCGGCTTGCCGCATGGCTTGCCCCCTAAGGACATGCGGCAGGCCCTCCTGCCCTTAAACCTTTGGTAACCACATATCCAAAGCCTGGCATTGGCAGTAAGTATATATCTATCAATAATTACCCTAAATCTAAATGGACTGAATGCAACAACCAAAAGACAGAATTGCACAGTGGCTAAAAAAGCAAGACCCATCTATATGCTGCCTACAAGAGACTCACTTCAAACCCAAAGACATACAAAGACCCAAAGTGAAGGGATGGAAAAAGATATTTCATGCAAACAATAGGGAGAAAAACACAGGTGTTGCAGTACCTGTATCAGACAAAATAGACTTCAAAACAAAGAAAGTAACAAGAGACAAGGAAGGACAGGATATAATGATAAAGGGGTCAGTCCAAAGAGTGGATATAACCATTATAAATATCCATGCATCCAACACAGGAGGGAGCACCAACATATGTGAAACAAGAACTAACAGAATTAAAGGGGGAAATAGAATGCAATGCGTTCATTTTAGGAGACTTCAACACACCACTCAAAGGACAGATCAACCAGACAGAAAATAAGGAAGGACACAGAAGCCCTGAACGACACCCTAGAACAGATGGACCTAACAGACATCTACAGAACTCTACACCCAAAATGGCAGGATACACATTCTTCTCAAGTGCACATGGAACATTTTCAAGAATAGATCATATACTAGGCCACAAAAAAAGCCTCAGTAAATTCAAAAAGATGGAAATTGTACCAACCAGCTCCTCAGACCACAAAGGTATGAAACAAGAAGTATATTATGCAAAGAAAATGAAAAAGCCCACAAACACATGGAGGCTTAACAACATGCTCCTAAAAAACCAATGGATCAATGACCAAGTAAAAACTGAGAACACGCAATTTATGGAAACACATGACAACAATAATTCAACACTGCAATATCTGTGGGATGCAGCAAAGGCCATGCTAAGAGGGAAGAATATTGCAATACAGGCCTACCTCAGGAGACAACAACAATCCCATATGAACAGTCTAAACTCACAATTAATGAAACTAGAAAAGAAGAAAACCTGAGGCCCAAAGTCAGAAGGAGGAGGGACATAATAAAGATTTGAGCAGAAAAAAATAAAACTGAGAAAAATAAAACAACAGAAATCAATGAAAGCAGGAGCTGGTTCATTGAGAAAATAAAATAAATAAACCCCTAGCCAGACTTATCAAGAAAAAGAGTGTCTACATGCATAAACAAAATCAGAAATGAGAAATGAAAAATCACTACAGATGCCACAGGAAAAAAAATTATTAGAGAATACTATGAAAAATGATATGCTGACAAACTGCATACCCTAGAAGAAATGGACAACTTTCTATAAAAATACAACCTAGCAAGGCTGACCCAGGGAGAAACAGAAAATCTGAACAGACCAATTACCAGCAACGAAATTTAATTTGTAATCAACAAACTACCTAAGAACAAAATCCCTGGACCACATGGCTTCAATGCTGAATTTTATCAAACATTTAGTGAAGACCTAATACCCATCCCCCTTAAAGTTTTCCAAAACGTAGAAGAGGAGGGACTTACACTCATTCTATGAGGCCAGCATCACTTTAATGCCAAAACCAGGCAAAGACACCACAAAGAAGGAAAATCACAGTCCAACATCCCTGATGAGTATAGATGCAAACTACTCAACAAAATACTCCAAACCAAATACAAAAATACATCAGAAAGATCATCCATAATGATAAAGCAGGATTTATTCCAGGAATGCAAGGATGGTACAACATTTAAAAACCTATCATCATCATCCACCACATCAACAAAAAGGGTAAAAACCACATGATCATCTCCATAGATGCTGAAAAACTATTCAACAAAATTCAACATCCATTTGTGATAAAAATTCCCAACAAAATGTGTATGAGGGCAAGTACCTCAACATAATCAAGTCCATATATGACAAAGGCACAGCCAACATCATACTTAACAGAGAGAAGCTGAGAGCATTTCCTTTAAGATTGGGAATAAGAGAAGGATGCCCAATCTCCCTCCTTTTAGTCCACGTAGTTCTGGAGGTCCTAGCCACGGCAATCAGACAACACAAAGAAATAAAAGGCATCCAGATTGGTAACAAAGAATTGAAACTCTGACTGTTTGCAGATGATGCGATATGGTACATAAGAAAACAAGAAGAATCCACAACAAAACTACGAGATCTAATATTTGAATTCAGCAATGTTGAAGGAGACAAAATTAACACATAGAAATCTTGCATTCATATACAATAATGATGAATTAGGAGAAAGAAATCAAGAAATCAATTCCATTCACAATTGCATCTAAAAGAATAAAATACCTAGGAATAAACCTAACCAAGGAATTGAAAGACATATACCATGAAATTACAAGACACTCATTAGAGAAATTAAAGATACCAATAAATGGCTAGGAAGAATTAATATCATCAAAATGGCCATCCTGCCCAAAGCAGTATACAGATCCAATGCAATCCCTATCAAATTACCAACAGCATTCTTCAATGAACTGGAACAAATAGTTAAAAAATTCATATGGAACCGTCAAAGACCCCGAATAGCCAAAGCAATCCTGAGAATGAAGAATAAAGTGGGGGGGGATCTCGCTCCCCAACTCCAAGCTCTACTACAAAGTCACAGTAATCAATACAATTTGGTACTGGTACAAGAACAGAGCCACAGACCAGTGGAAGAGAATAGAGACTCCAGACATTAACCCAAATGTATATGGTCAATTAATATATGATAACGGAGCCATGGACATACAATGGGGAAATGACAGTCTCTTCAACAGATGGTGCTGGCAAAACTGGACAGCTACATGTAAGAGAATGAAACTGGATCACTGTCTAACCCCATACACAAAAGTAAACTCCAAATGGATCAAAGACCTGAATGTAAGTCATGAAACCATGTAGAAAAAAACATAGGCAAAAATCTCATGGACATAAACATGAGTGACTTCTTCATGAACATATCTCCCCGGGCAAGGGAAACAAAGGCAAAAATGAACAAGTGGGACTATATCAAGCTAAAAAGCTTCTGTACAGCAAAGGACACCATCAATAGAACAAAAAGGTATCCTACAGTATGGGACAACATATTCATAAATGAAAGATCCGATAAAGGATTGACGTCCAAAATATATAAAGAGCTCACATGCCTCAACAAAAAAAAAGCAAATAATCCAATTAAAAAATTGGCAGAGGAGCTGAATAGACAGTTCTCTAAAGAAGAAACCCAGAAGGCTAACAGGCACATGAAAAGATGCTCTACATCGCTAATCATCAGAGAAATGCAAATTAAAACCACAATGAGATATCACCTCACACCAGTAAGGATCGCCATCATTGAAAAGACAAACAACAACAAATGTTGGCGAGGTTGTGGAGAAAGGGGAACCCTCCTACACTGCTGGTGGGAATGTAAACTAGTTCAACCATTGTGGAAAGCAGTATGGAGGTTCCTCAGAATGCTCAAAATAGGAATACCATTTGACCCAGGAATTCCACTTCTAGGAATTTACCCTAAGAATGCAGCAGCCCAGTTTGAAAAAGACAGATGCACCCCTATGTTTATTGCGGCATGTTTACAATAGCCTAGATATGGAAGCAACCTAAGTGTCCATCAGTAGATGAATGGATAAAGGAGAGCTGGTACACTTACGCAATGGAATACTACTCAGCCATAAGAAATAAACAAATCCTATCAATTGCAACAACATGGATGGAGATAGAGGGTATTATGCTCAGTGAAATAAGCCAGGCAGTGACAGACAAGTACCTAATGATTTCCCTCATTTGTGAAGTATAACAGCAAAGAAAAACTGAAGGAACAAAACAGCAGCAGTCACAGAACCTGCTGCCTGGGGCCCACATCCCACTAAACACACAGCCCACCTGCCTGCACCTCAGGGGTCCCCGCGCCCACGCCCCGCCTACCTTAAACCAGCGCCTGGAGCAAGTGTAGCTGGAGCGTCATGAGCGGCCACCACCTGCGCCGCCAGGCTGCCCTCAACTTTGGAGTCGGCCGCCCGCGGCAACACCCCACGTCCTGTCAGGGCTCTCGGGCACTGCGCGGACTCAGCAGCGCAGCCGCCACAGCTGCTTGGGGTGGGGAAGGGAGCCCCGTAGGCCATATTGAGGGGCTGCAACCTACCCATGGCTTAGGGCCCTCACGTGCTCGCAGAATGGCCCATTAATGGCGGGGGGTGTGTGTGTGCAGGCTTTGAAGGGCATGGCAGCGGCGGCGGCAGCAGCCAAATTGTCAGCATGGCAATTCCCGTCAGAATGCCTTCAGCGACCCTGCAGCAAGAGCACCCGGTCCATGCCACGCCTCGCGAGGAGTCTGACTGCAGCTGAGGAGACGCTGCTTTCGTTTTCCTCCTCTCCCGGTGCAGGGGAGAAAGTGCACCCCCACAGGTGCCCGCTGCAGCTGCTGATTGGCCGAAGGGAGGTGGCTCGTGGGCCCCGCGTGCCCCCCCCTCCCCGCCACCCTCATGTGTTTTCTAACTTGTCGAACTGCCTGCTTGGAATTTTGCACAGACCAGCAAGCCCAGGCGGCTTGCCGCATGGCTTGCCCCCTAAGGACATGCGGCAGGCCCTCCTGCCCTTAAACCTTTGGTAACCACATATCCAAAGCCTGGCATTGGCAGTAAGTATATATCTATCAATAATTACCCTAAATCTAAATGGACTGAATGCAACAACCAAAAGACAGAATTGCACAGTGGCTAAAAAAGCAAGACCCATCTATATGCTGCCTACAAGAGACTCACTTCAAACCCAAAGACATACAAAGACCCAAAGTGAAGGGATGGAAAAAGATATTTCATGCAAACAATAGGGAGAAAAACACAGGTGTTGCAGTACCTGTATCAGACAAAATAGACTTCAAAACAAAGAAAGTAACAAGAGACAAGGAAGGAGAGGATATAATGATAAAGGGGTCAGTCCAAAGAGTGGATATAACCATTATAAATATCCATGCATCCAACACAGGAGGGAGCACCAACATATGTGAAACAAGAACTAACAGAATTAAAGGGGGAAATAGAATGCAATGCGTTCATTTTAGGAGACTTCAACACACCACTCAAAGGACAGATCAACCAGACAGAAAATAAGGAAGGACACAGAAGCCCTGAACGACACCCTAGAACAGATGGACCTAACAGACATCTACAGAACTCTACACCCAAAATGGCAGGATACACATTCTTCTCAAGTGCACATGGAACATTTTCAAGAATAGATCATATACTAGGCCACAAAAAAAGCCTCAGTAAATTCAAAAAGATGGAAATTGTACCAACCAGCTCCTCAGACCACAAAGGTATGAAACAAGAAGTATATTATGCAAAGAAAATGAAAAAGCCCACAAACACATGGAGGCTTAACAACATGCTCCTAAAAAACCAATGGATCAATGACCAAGTAAAAACTGAGAACACGCAATTTATGGAAACACATGACAACAATAATTCAACACTGCAATATCTGTGGGATGCAGCAAAGGCCATGCTAAGAGGGAAGAATATTGCAATACAGGCCTACCTCAGGAGACAACAACAATCCCATATGAACAGTCTAAACTCACAATTAATGAAACTAGAAAAGAAGAAAACCTGAGGCCCAAAGTCAGAAGGAGGAGGGACATAATAAAGATTTGAGCAGAAAAAAATAAAACTGAGAAAAATAAAACAACAGAAATCAATGAAAGCAGGAGCTGGTTCATTGAGAAAATAAAATAAATAAACCCCTAGCCAGACTTATCAAGAAAAAGAGTGTCTACATGCATAAACAAAATCAGAAATGAGAAATGAAAAATCACTACAGATGCCACAGGAAAAAAAATTATTAGAGAATACTATGAAAAATGATATGCTGACAAACTGCATACCCTAGAAGAAATGGACAACTTTCTATAAAAATACAACCTAGCAAGGCTGACCCAGGGAGAAACAGAAAATCTGAACAGACCAATTACCAGCAACGAAATTTAATTTGTAATCAACAAACTACCTAAGAACAAAATCCCTGGACCACATGGCTTCAATGCTGAATTTTATCAAACATTTAGTGAAGACCTAATACCCATCCCCCTTAAAGTTTTCCAAAACGTAGAAGAGGAGGGACTTACACTCATTCTATGAGGCCAGCATCACTTTAATGCCAAAACCAGGCAAAGACACCACAAAGAAGGAAAATCACAGTCCAACATCCCTGATGAGTATAGATGCAAACTACTCAACAAAATACTCCAAACCAAATACAAAAATACATCAGAAAGATCATCCATAATGATAAAGCAGGATTTATTCCAGGAATGCAAGGATGGTACAACATTTTAAAACCTATCATCATCATCCACCACATCAACAAAAAGGGTAAAAACCACATGATCATCTCCATAGATGCTGAAAAACTATTCAACAAAATTCAACATCCATTTGTGATAAAAATTCCCAACAAAATGGGTATGAGGGCAAGTACCTCAACATAATCAAGTCCATATATGACAAAGGCACAGCCAACATCATACTTAACAGAGAGAAGCTGAGAGCATTTCCTTTAAGATTGGGAATAAGAGAAGGATGCCCAATCTCCCTCCTTTTAGTCCACGTAGTTCTGGAGGTCCTAGCCACGGCAATCAGACAACACAAAGAAATAAAAGGCATCCAGATTGGTAACAAAGAATTGAAACTCTGACTGTTTGCAGATGATGCGATATGGTACATAAGAAAACAAGAAGAATCCACAACAAAACTATGAGATCTAATATTTGAATTCAGCAATGTTGAAGGAGACAAAATTAACACATAGAAATCTTGCATTCATATACAATAATGATGAATTAGGAGAAAGAAATCAAGAAATCAATTCCATTCACAATTGCATCTAAAAGAATAAAATACCTAGGAATAAACCTAACCAAGGAATTGAAAGACATATACCATGAAATTACAAGACACTCATTAGAGAAATTAAAGATACCAATAAATGGCTAGGAAGAATTAATATAATCAAAATGGCCATCCTGCCCAAAGCAGTATACAGATCCAATGCAATCCCTATCAAATTACCAACAGCATTCTTCAATGAACTGGAACAAATAGTTAAAAAATTCATATGGAACCGTCAAAGACCCCGAATAGCCAAAGCAATCCTGAGAATGAAGAATAAAGTGGGGGGGGATCTCGCTCCCCAACTCCAAGCTCTACTACAAAGTCACAGTAATCAATACAATTTGGTACTGGTACAAGAACAGAGCCACAGACCAGTGGAAGAGAATAGAGACTCCAGACATTAACCCAAATGTATATGGTCAATTAATATATGATAACGGAGCCATGGACATACAATGGGGAAATGACAGTCTCTTCAACAGATGGTGCTGGCAAAACTGGACAGCTACATGTAAGAGAATGAAACTGGATCACTGTCTAACCCCATACACAAAAGTAAACTCCAAATGGATCAAAGACCTGAATGTAAGTCATGAAACCATGTAGAAAAAAACATAGGCAAAAATCTCATGGACATAAACATGAGTGACTTCTTCATGAACATATCTCCCCGGGCAAGGGAAACAAAGGCAAAAATGAACAAGTGGGACTATATCAAGCTAAAAAGCTTCTGTACAGCAAAGGACACCATCAATAGAACAAAAAGGTATCCTACAGTATGGGACAACATATTCATAAATGAAAGATCCGATAAAGGATTGACGTCCAAAATATATAAAGAGCTCACATGCCTCAACAAAAAAAAAGCAAATAATCCAATTAAAAAATTGGCAGAGGAGCTGAATAGACAGTTCTCTAAAGAAGAAACCCAGAAGGCTAACAGGCACATGAAAAGATGCTCTACATCGCTAATCATCAGAGAAATGCAAATTAAAACCACAATGAGATATCACCTCACACCAGTAAGGATCGCCATCATTGAAAAGACAAACAACAACAAATGTTGGCGAGGTTGTGGAGAAAGGGGAACCCTCCTACACTGCTGGTGGGAATGTAAACTAGTTCAACCATTGTGGAAAGCAGTATGGAGGTTCCTCAGAATGCTCAAAATAGGAATACCATTTGACCCAGGAATTCCACTTCTAGGAATTTACCCTAAGAATGCAGCAGCCCAGTTTGAAAAAGACAGATGCACCCCTATGTTTATTGCGGCATGTTTACAATAGCCTAGATATGGAAGCAACCTAAGTGTCCATCAGTAGATGAATGGATAAAGGAGAGCTGGTACACTTACGCAATGGAATACTACTCAGCCATAAGAAATAAACAAATCCTATCAATTGCAACAACATGGATGGAGATAGAGGGTATTATGCTCAGTGAAATAAGCCAGGCAGTGACAGACAAGTACCTAATGATTTCCCTCATTTGTGAAGTATAACAGCAAAGAAAAACTGAAGGAACAAAACAGCAGCAGTCACAGAACCTGCTGCCTGGGGCCCACATCCCACTAAACACACAGCCCACCTGCCTGCACCTCAGGGGTCCCCGCGCCCACGCCCCGCCTACCTTAAACCAGCGCCTGGAGCAAGTGTAGCTGGAGCGTCATGAGCGGCCACCACCTGCGCCGCCAGGCTGCCCTCAACTTTGGAGTCGGCCGCCCGCGGCAACACCCCACGTCCTGTCAGGGCTCTCGGGCACTGCGCGGACTCAGCAGCGCAGCCGCCACAGCTGCTTGGGGTGGGGAAGGGAGCCCCGTAGGCCATATTGAGGGGCTGCAACCTACCCATGGCTTAGGGCCCTCACGTGCTCGCAGAATGGCCCATTAATGGCGGGGTGTGTGTGTGTGCAGGCTTTGAAGGGCATGGCAGCGGCGGCGGCAGCAGCCAAATTGTCAGCATGGCAATTCCCGTCAGAATGCCTTCAGCGACCCTGCAGCAAGAGCACCCGGTCCATGCCACGCCTCGCGAGGAGTCTGACTGCAGCTGAGGAGACGCTGCTTTCGTTTTCCTCCTCTCCCGGTGCAGGGGAGAAAGTGCACCCCCACAGGTGCCCGCTGCAGCTGCTGATTGGCCAAAGGGAGGTGGCTCGTGGGCCCCGCGTGCCCCCCCCTCCCCGCCACCCTCATGTGTTTTCTAACTTGTCGAACTGCCTGCTTGGAATTTTGCACAGACCAGCAAGCCCAGGCGGCTTGCCGCATGGCTTGCCCCCTAAGGACATGCGGCAGGCCCTCCTGCCCTTAAACCTTTGGTAACCACATATCCAAAGCCTGGCATTGGCAGTAAGTATATATCTATCAATAATTACCCTAAATCTAAATGGACTGAATGCAACAACCAAAAGACAGAATTGCACAGTGGCTAAAAAAGCAAGACCCATCTATATGCTGCCTACAAGAGACTCACTTCAAACCCAAAGACATACAAAGACCCAAAGTGAAGGGATGGAAAAAGATATTTCATGCAAACAATAGGGAGAAAAACACAGGTGTTGCAGTACCTGTATCAGACAAAATAGACTTCAAAACAAAGAAAGTAACAAGAGACAAGGAAGGACAGGATATAATGATAAAGGGGTCAGTCCAAAGAGTGGATATAACCATTATAAATATCCATGCATCCAACACAGGAGGGAGCACCAACATATGTGAAACAAGAACTAACAGAATTAAAGGGGGAAATAGAATGCAATGCGTTCATTTTAGGAGACTTCAACACACCACTCAAAGGACAGATCAACCAGACAGAAAATAAGGAAGGACACAGAAGCCCTGAACGACACCCTAGAACAGATGGACCTAACAGACATCTACAGAACTCTACACCCAAAATGGCAGGATACACATTCTTCTCAAGTGCACATGGAACATTTTCAAGAATAGATCATATACTAGGCCACAAAAAAAGCCTCAGTAAATTCAAAAAGATGGAAATTGTACCAACCAGCTCCTCAGACCACAAAGGTATGAAACAAGAAGTATATTATGCAAAGAAAATGAAAAAGCCCACAAACACATGGAGGCTTAACAACATGCTCCTAAAAAACCAATGGATCAATGACCAAGTAAAAACTGAGAACACGCAATTTATGGAAACACATGACAACAATAATTCAACACTGCAATATCTGTGGGATGCAGCAAAGGCCATGCTAAGAGGGAAGAATATTGCAATACAGGCCTACCTCAGGAGACAACAACAATCCCATATGAACAGTCTAAACTCACAATTAATGAAACTAGAAAAGAAGAAAACCTGAGGCCCAAAGTCAGAAGGAGGAGGGACATAATAAAGATTTGAGCAGAAAAAAATAAAACTGAGAAAAATAAAACAACAGAAATCAATGAAAGCAGGAGCTGGTTCATTGAGAAAATAAAATAAATAAACCCCTAGCCAGACTTATCAAGAAAAAGAGTGTCTACATGCATAAACAAAATCAGAAATGAGAAATGAAAAATCACTACAGATGCCACAGGAAAAAAAATTATTAGAGAATACTATGAAAAATGATATGCTGACAAACTGCATACCCTAGAAGAAATGGACAACTTTCTATAAAAATACAACCTAGCAAGGCTGACCCAGGGAGAAACAGAAAATCTGAACAGACCAATTACCAGCAACGAAATTTAATTTGTAATCAACAAACTACCTAAGAACAAAATCCCTGGACCACATGGCTTCAATGCTGAATTTTATCAAACATTTAGTGAAGACCTAATACCCATCCCCCTTAAAGTTTTCCAAAACGTAGAAGAGGAGGGACTTACACTCATTCTATGAGGCCAGCATCACTTTAATGCCAAAACCAGGCAAAGACACCACAAAGAAGGAAAATCACAGTCCAACATCCCTGATGAGTATAGATGCAAACTACTCAACAAAATACTCCAAACCAAATACAAAAATACATCAGAAAGATCATCCATAATGATAAAGCAGGATTTATTCCAGGAATGCAAGGATGGTACAACATTTTAAAACCTATCATCATCATCCACCACATCAACAAAAAGGGTAAAAACCACATGATCATCTCCATAGATGCTGAAAAACTATTCAACAAAATTCAACATCCATTTGTGATAAAAATTCCCAACAAAATGGGTATGAGGGCAAGTACCTCAACATAATCAAGTCCATATATGACAAAGGCACAGCCAACATCATACTTAACAGAGAGAAGCTGAGAGCATTTCCTTTAAGATTGGGAATAAGAGAAGGATGCCCAATCTCCCTCCTTTTAGTCCACGTAGTTCTGGAGGTCCTAGCCACGGCAATCAGACAACACAAAGAAATAAAAGGCATCCAGATTGGTAACAAAGAATTGAAACTCTGACTGTTTGCAGATGATGCGATATGGTACATAAGAAAACAAGAAGAATCCACAACAAAACTATGAGATCTAATATTTGAATTCAGCAATGTTGAAGGAGACAAAATTAACACATAGAAATCTTGCATTCATATACAATAATGATGAATTAGGAGAAAGAAATCAAGAAATCAATTCCATTCACAATTGCATCTAAAAGAATAAAATACCTAGGAATAAACCTAACCAAGGAATTGAAAGACATATACCATGAAATTACAAGACACTCATTAGAGAAATTAAAGATACCAATAAATGGCTAGGAAGAATTAATATCATCAAAATGGCCATCCTGCCCAAAGCAGTATACAGATCCAATGCAATCCCTATCAAATTACCAACAGCATTCTTCAATGAACTGGAACAAATAGTTAAAAAATTCATATGGAACCGTCAAAGACCCCGAATAGCCAAAGCAATCCTGAGAATGAAGAATAAAGTGGGGGGGGGATCTCGCTCCGCAACTCCAAGCTCTACTACAAAGTCACAGTAATCAATACAATTTGGTACTGGTACAAGAACAGAGCCACAGACCAGTGGAAGAGAATGGAGACTCCAGACATTAACCCAAACGTATATGGTCAATTAATATATGATAACGGAGCCATGGACATACAATGGGGAAATGACAGTCTCTTCAACAGATGGTGCTGGCAAAACTGGACAGCTACATGTAAGAGAATGAAACTGGATCACTGTCTAACCCCATACACAAAAGTAAACTCCAAATGGATCAAAGACCTGAATGTAAGTCATGAAACCATGTAGAAAAAAACATAGGCAAAAATCTCAAGGACATAAACATGAGTGACTTCTTCATGAACATATCTCCCCGGGCAAGGGAAACAAAGGCAAAAATGAACAAGTGGGACTATATCAAGCTAAAAAGCTTCTGTACAGCAAAGGACACCATCAATAGAACAAAAAGGTATCCTACAGTATGGGACAACATATTCATAAATGAAAGATCCGATAAAGGATTGACGTCCAAAATATATAAAGAGCTCACATGCCTCAACAAAAAAAAAGCAAATAATCCAATTAAAAAATTGGCAGAGGAGCTGAATAGACAGTTCTCTAAAGAAGAAACCCAGAAGGCTAACAGGCACATGAAAAGATGCTCTACATCGCTAATCATCAGAGAAATGCAAATTAAAACCACAATGAGATATCACCTCACACCAGTAAGGATCGCCATCATTGAAAAGACAAACAACAACAAATGTTGGCGAGGTTGTGGAGAAAGGGGAACCCTCCTACACTGCTGGTGGGAATGTAAACTAGTTCAACCATTGTGGAAAGCAGTATGGAGGTTCCTCAGAATGCTCAAAATAGGAATACCATTTGACCCAGGAATTCCACTTCTAGGAATTTACCCTAAGAATGCAGCAGCCCAGTTTGAAAAAGACAGATGCACCCCTATGTTTATTGCGGCATGTTTACAATAGCCTAGATATGGAAGCAACCTAAGTGTCCATCAGTAGATGAATGGATAAAGGAGAGCTGGTACACTTACGCAATGGAATACTACTCAGCCATAAGAAATAAACAAATCCTATCAATTGCAACAACATGGATGGAGATAGAGGGTATTATGCTCAGTGAAATAAGCCAGGCAGTGACAGACAAGTACCTAATGATTTCCCTCATTTGTGAAGTATAACAGCAAAGAAAAACTGAAGGAACAAAACAGCAGCAGTCACAGAACCTGCTGCCTGGGGCCCACATCCCACTAAACACACAGCCCACCTGCCTGCACCTCAGGGGTCCCCGCGCCCACGCCCCGCCTACCTTAAACCAGCGCCTGGAGCAAGTGTAGCTGGAGCGTCATGAGCGGCCACCACCTGCGCCGCCAGGCTGCCCTCAACTTTGGAGTCGGCCGCCCGCGGCAACACCCCACGTCCTGTCAGGGCTCTCGGGCACTGCGCGGACTCAGCAGCGCAGCCGCCACAGCTGCTTGGGGTGGGGAAGGGAGCCCCGTAGGCCATATTGAGGGGCTGCAACCTACCCATGGCTTAGGGCCCTCACGTGCTCGCAGAATGGCCCATTAATGGCGGTGTGTGTGTGTGTGCAGGCTTTGAAGGGCATGGCAGCGGCGGCGGCAGCAGCCAAATTGTCAGCATGGCAATTCCCGTCAGAATGCCTTCAGCGACCCTGCAGCAAGAGCACCCGGTCCATGCCACGCCTCGCGAGGAGTCTGACTGCAGCTGAGGAGACGCTGCTTTCGTTTTCCTCCTCTCCCGGTGCAGGGGAGAAAGTGCACCCCCACAGGTGCCCGCTGCAGCTGCTGATTGGCCAAAGGGAGGTGGCTCGTGGGCCCCGCGTGCCCCCCCCTCCCCGCCACCCTCATGTGTTTTCTAACTTGTCGAACTGCCTGCTTGGAATTTTGCACAGACCAGCAAGCCCAGGCGGCTTGCCGCATGGCTTGCCCCCTAAGGACATGCGGCAGGCCCTCCTGCCCTTAAACCTTTGGTAACCACATATCCAAAGCCTGGCATTGGCAGTAAGTATATATCTATCAATAATTACCCTAAATCTAAATGGACTGAATGCAACAACCAAAAGACAGAATTGCACAGTGGCTAAAAAAGCAAGACCCATCTATATGCTGCCTACAAGAGACTCACTTCAAACCCAAAGACATACAAAGACCCAAAGTGAAGGGATGGAAAAAGATATTTCATGCAAACAATAGGGAGAAAAACACAGGTGTTGCAGTACCTGTATCAGACAAAATAGACTTCAAAACAAAGAAAGTAACAAGAGACAAGGAAGGACAGGATATAATGATAAAGGGGTCAGTCCAAAGAGTGGATATAACCATTATAAATATCCATGCGTCCAACACAGGAGGGAGCACCAACATATGTGAAACAAGAACTAACAGAATTAAAGGGGGAAATAGAATGCAATGCGTTCATTTTAGGAGACTTCAACACACCACTCAAAGGACAGATCAACCAGACAGAAAATAAGGAAGGACACAGAAGCCCTGAACGACACCCTAGAACAGATGGACCTAACAGACATCTACAGAACTCTACACCCAAAATGGCAGGATACACATTCTTCTCAAGTGCACATGGAACATTTTCAAGAATAGATCATATACTAGGCCACAAAAAAAGCCTCAGTAAATTCAAAAAGATGGAAATTGTACCAACCAGCTCCTCAGACCACAAAGGTATGAAACAAGAAGTATATTATGCAAAGAAAATGAAAAAGCCCACAAACACATGGAGGCTTAACAACATGCTCCTAAAAAACCAATGGATCAATGACCAAGTAAAAACTGAGAACACGCAATTTATGGAAACACATGACAACAATAATTCAACACTGCAATATCTGTGGGATGCAGCAAAGGCCATGCTAAGAGGGAAGAATATTGCAATACAGGCCTACCTCAGGAGACAACAACAATCCCATATGAACAGTCTAAACTCACAATTAATGAAACTAGAAAAGAAGAAAACCTGAGGCCCAAAGTCAGAAGGAGGAGGGACATAATAAAGATTTGAGCAGAAAAAAATAAAACTGAGAAAAATAAAACAACAGAAATCAATGAAAGCAGGAGCTGGTTCATTGAGAAAATAAAATAAATAAACCCCTAGCCAGACTTATCAAGAAAAAGAGTGTCTACATGCATAAACAAAATCAGAAATGAGAAATGAAAAATCACTACAGATGCCACAGGAAAAAAAATTATTAGAGAATACTATGAAAAATGATATGCTGACAAACTGCATACCCTAGAAGAAATGGACAACTTTCTATAAAAATACAACCTAGCAAGGCTGACCCAGGGAGAAACAGAAAATCTGAACAGACCAATTACCAGCAACGAAATTTAATTTGTAATCAACAAACTACCTAAGAACAAAATCCCTGGACCACATGGCTTCAATGCTGAATTTTATCAAACATTTAGTGAAGACCTAATACCCATCCCCCTTAAAGTTTTCCAAAACGTAGAAGAGGAGGGACTTACACTCATTCTATGAGGCCAGCATCACTTTAATGCCAAAACCAGGCAAAGACACCACAAAGAAGGAAAATCACAGTCCAACATCCCTGATGAGTATAGATGCAAACTACTCAACAAAATACTCCAAACCAAATACAAAAATACATCAGAAAGATCATCCATAATGATAAAGCAGGATTTATTCCAGGAATGCAAGGATGGTACAACATTTAAAAACCTATCATCATCATCCACCACATCAACAAAAAGGGTAAAAACCACATGATCATCTCCATAGATGCTGAAAAACTATTCAACAAAATTCAACATCCATTTGTGATAAAAATTCCCAACAAAATGGGTATGAGGGCAAGTACCTCAACATAATCAAGTCCATATATGACAAAGGCACAGCCAACATCATACTTAACAGAGAGAAGCTGAGAGCATTTCCTTTAAGATTGGGAATAAGAGAAGGATGCCCAATCTCCCTCCTTTTAGTCCACGTAGTTCTGGAGGTCCTAGCCACGGCAATCAGACAACACAAAGAAATAAAAGGCATCCAGATTGGTAACAAAGAATTGAAACTCTGACTGTTTGCAGATGATGCGATATGGTACATAAGAAAACAAGAAGAATCCACAACAAAACTATGAGATCTAATATTTGAATTCAGCAATGTTGAAGGAGACAAAATTAACACATAGAAATCTTGCATTCATACACAATAATGATGAATTAGGAGAAAGAAATCAAGAAATCAATTCCATTCACAATTGCATCTAAAAGAATAAAATACCTAGGAATAAACCTAACCAAGGAATTGAA
Source organism: Manis pentadactyla (assembly GCF_030020395.1). Lineage (NCBI taxonomy): Eukaryota > Metazoa > Chordata > Mammalia > Pholidota > Manidae > Manis > Manis pentadactyla. The sequence continues at coordinate 91,295,324 of NC_080024.1, read as the reverse complement.
AGACATATACCATGAAATTACAAGACACTCATTAGAGAAATTAAAGATACCAATAAATGGCTAGGAAGAATTAATATCATCAAAATGGCCATCCTGCCCAAAGCAGTATACAGATCCAATGCAATCCCTATCAAATTACCAACAGCATTCTTCAATGAACTGGAACAAATAGTTAAAAAATTCATATGGAACCGTCAAAGACCCCGAATAGCCAAAGCAATCCTGAGAATGAAGAATAAAGTGGGGGGGGATCTCGCTCCGCAACTCCAAGCTCTACTACAAAGTCACAGTAATCAATACAATTTGGTACTGGTACAAGAACAGAGCCACAGACCAGTGGAAGAGAATGGAGACTCCAGACATTAACCCAAACGTATATGGTCAATTAATATATGATAACGGAGCCATGGACATACAATGGGGAAATGACAGTCTCTTCAACAGATGGTGCTGGCAAAACTGGACAGCTACATGTAAGAGAATGAAACTGGATCACTGTCTAACCCCATACACAAAAGTAAACTCCAAATGGATCAAAGACCTGAATGTAAGTCATGAAACCATGTAGAAAAAAACATAGGCAAAAATCTCATGGACATAAACATGAGTGACTTCTTCATGAACATATCTCCCCGGGCAAGGGAAACAAAGGCAAAAATGAACAAGTGGGACTATATCAAGCTAAAAAGCTTCTGTACAGCAAAGGACACCATCAATAGAACAAAAAGGTATCCTACAGTATGGGACAACATATTCATAAATGAAAGATCCGATAAAGGATTGACGTCCAAAATATATAAAGAGCTCACATGCCTCAACAAAAAAAAAGCAAATAATCCAATTAAAAAATTGGCAGAGGAGCTGAATAGACAGTTCTCTAAAGAAGAAACCCAGAAGGCTAACAGGCACATGAAAAGATGCTCTACATCGCTAATCATCAGAGAAATGCAAATTAAAACCACAATGAGATATCACCTCACACCAGTAAGGATCGCCATCATTGAAAAGACAAACAACAACAAATGTTGGCGAGGTTGTGGAGAAAGGGGAACCCTCCTACACTGCTGGTGGGAATGTAAACTAGTTCAACCATTGTGGAAAGCAGTATGGAGGTTCCTCAGAATGCTCAAAATAGGAATACCATTTGACCCAGGAATTCCACTTCTAGGAATTTACCCTAAGAATGCAGCAGCCCAGTTTGAAAAAGACAGATACACCCCTATGTTTATTGCGGCATGTTTACAATAGCCTAGATATGGAAGCAACCTAAGTGTCCATCAGTAGATGAATGGATAAAGGAGAGCTGGTACACTTACGCAATGGAATACTACTCAGCCATAAGAAATAAACAAATCCTATCAATTGCAACAACATGGATGGAGATAGAGGGTATTATGCTCAGTGAAATAAGCCAGGCAGTGACAGACAAGTACCTAATGATTTCCCTCATTTGTGAAGTATAACAGCAAAGAAAAACTGAAGGAACAAAACAGCAGCAGTCACAGAACCTGCTGCCTGGGGCCCACATCCCACTAAACACACAGCCCACCTGCCTGCACCTCAGGGGTCCCCGCGCCCACGCCCCGCCTACCTTAAACCAGCGCCTGGAGCAAGTGTAGCTGGAGCGTCATGAGCGGCCACCACCTGCGCCGCCAGGCTGCCCTCAACTTTGGAGTCGGCCGCCCGCGGCAACACCCCACGTCCTGTCAGGGCTCTCGGGCACTGCGCGGACTCAGCAGCGCAGCCGCCACAGCTGCTTGGGGTGGGGAAGGGAGCCCCGTAGGCCATATTGAGGGGCTGCAACCTACCCATGGCTTAGGGCCCTCACGTGCTCGCAGAATGGCCCATTAATGGCGGGGTGTGTGTGTGTGCAGGCTTTGAAGGGCATGGCAGCGGCGGCGGCAGCAGCCAAATTGTCAGCATGGCAATTCCCGTCAGAATGCCTTCAGCGACCCTGCAGCAAGAGCACCCGGTCCATGCCACGCCTCGCGAGGAGTCTGACTGCAGCTGAGGAGACGCTGCTTTCGTTTTCCTCCTCTCCCGGTGCAGGGGAGAAAGTGCACCCCCACAGGTGCCCGCTGCAGCTGCTGATTGGCCGAATCGAGGTGGCTCGTGGGCCCCGCGTGCCCCCCCCTCCCCGCCACCCTCATGTGTTTTCTAACTTGTCGAACTGCCTGCTTGGAATTTTGCACAGACCAGCAAGCCCAGGCGGCTTGCCGCATGGCTTGCCCCCTAAGGACATGCGGCAGGCCCTCCTGCCCTTAAACCTTTGGTAACCACATATCCAAAGCCTGGCATTGGCAGTAAGTATATATCTATCAATAATTACCCTAAATCTAAATGGACTGAATGCAACAACCAAAAGACAGAATTGCACAGTGGCTAAAAAAGCAAGACCCATCTATATGCTGCCTACAAGAGACTCACTTCAAACCCAAAGACATACAAAGACCCAAAGTGAAGGGATGGAAAAAGATATTTCATGCAAACAATAGGGAGAAAAACACAGGTGTTGCAGTACCTGTATCAGACAAAATAGACTTCAAAACAAAGAAAGTAACAAGAGACAAGGAAGGACAGGATATAATGATAAAGGGGTCAGTCCAAAGAGTGGATATAACCATTATAAATATCCATGCGTCCAACACAGGAGGGAGCACCAACATATGTGAAACAAGAACTAACAGAATTAAAGGGGGAAATAGAATGCAATGCGTTCATTTTAGGAGACTTCAACACACCACTCAAAGGACAGATCAACCAGACAGAAAATAAGGAAGGACACAGAAGCCCTGAACGACACCCTAGAACAGATGGACCTAACAGACATCTACAGAACTCTACACCCAAAATGGCAGGATACACATTCTTCTCAAGTGCACATGGAACATTTTCAAGAATAGATCATATACTAGGCCACAAAAAAAGCCTCAGTAAATTCAAAAAGATGGAAATTGTACCAACCAGCTCCTCAGACCACAAAGGTATGAAACAAGAAGTATATTATGCAAAGAAAATGAAAAAGCCCACAAACACATGGAGGCTTAACAACATGCTCCTAAAAAACCAATGGATCAATGACCAAGTAAAAACTGAGAACACGCAATTTATGGAAACACATGACAACAATAATTCAACACTGCAATATCTGTGGGATGCAGCAAAGGCCATGCTAAGAGGGAAGAATATTGCAATACAGGCCTACCTCAGGAGACAACAACAATCCCATATGAACAGTCTAAACTCACAATTAATGAAACTAGAAAAGAAGAAAACCTGAGGCCCAAAGTCAGAAGGAGGAGGGACATAATAAAGATTTGAGCAGAAAAAAATAAAACTGAGAAAAATAAAACAACAGAAATCAATGAAAGCAGGAGCTGGTTCATTGAGAAAATAAAATAAATAAACCCCTAGCCAGACTTATCAAGAAAAAGAGTGTCTACATGCATAAACAAAATCAGAAATGAGAAATGAAAAATCACTACAGATGCCACAGGAAAAAAAATTATTAGAGAATACTATGAAAAATGATATGCTGACAAACTGCATACCCTAGAAGAAATGGACAACTTTCTATAAAAATACAACCTAGCAAGGCTGACCCAGGGAGAAACAGAAAATCTGAACAGACCAATTACCAGCAACGAAATTTAATTTGTAATCAACAAACTACCTAAGAACAAAATCCCTGGACCACATGGCTTCAATGCTGAATTTTATCAAACATTTAGTGAAGACCTAATACCCATCCCCCTTAAAGTTTTCCAAAACGTAGAAGAGGAGGGACTTACACTCATTCTATGAGGCCAGCATCACTTTAATGCCAAAACCAGGCAAAGACACCACAAAGAAGGAAAATCACAGTCCAACATCCCTGATGAGTATAGATGCAAACTACTCAACAAAATACTCCAAACCAAATACAAAAATACATCAGAAAGATCATCCATAATGATAAAGCAGGATTTATTCCAGGAATGCAAGGATGGTACAACATTTTAAAACCTATCATCATCATCCACCACATCAACAAAAAGGGTAAAAACCACATGATCATCTCCATAGATGCTGAAAAACTATTCAACAAAATTCAACATCCATTTGTGATAAAAATTCCCAACAAAATGGGTATGAGGGCAAGTACCTCAACATAATCAAGTCCATATATGACAAAGGCACAGCCAACATCATACTTAACAGAGAGAAGCTGAGAGCATTTCCTTTAAGATTGGGAATAAGAGAAGGATGCCCAATCTCCCTCCTTTTAGTCCACGTAGTTCTGGAGGTCCTAGCCACGGCAATCAGACAACACAAAGAAATAAAAGGCATCCAGATTGGTAACAAAGAATTGAAACTCTGACTGTTTGCAGATGATGCGATATGGTACATAAGAAAACAAGAAGAATCCACAACAAAACTATGAGATCTAATATTTGAATTCAGCAATGTTGAAGGAGACAAAATTAACACATAGAAATCTTGCATTCATATACAATAATGATGAATTAGGAGAAAGAAATCAAGAAATCAATTCCATTCACAATTGCATCTAAAAGAATAAAATACCTAGGAATAAACCTAACCAAGGAATTGAAAGACATATACCATGAAATTACAAGACACTCATTAGAGAAATTAAAGATACCAATAAATGGCTAGGAAGAATTAATATCATCAAAATGGCCATCCTGCCCAAAGCAGTATACAGATCCAATGCAATCCCTATCAAATTACCAACAGCATTCTTCAATGAACTGGAACAAATAGTTAAAAAATTCATATGGAACCGTCAAAGACCCCGAATAGCCAAAGCAATCCTGAGAATGAAGAATAAAGTGGGGGGGATCTCGCTCCCCAACTCCAAGCTCTACTACAAAGTCACAGTAATCAATACAATTTGGTACTGGTACAAGAACAGAGCCACAGACCAGTGGAAGAGAATGGAGACTCCAGACATTAACCCAAACGTATATGGTCAATTAATATATGATAACGGAGCCATGGACATACAATGGGGAAATGACAGTCTCTTCAACAGATGGTGCTGGCAAAACTGGACAGCTACATGTAAGAGAATGAAACTGGATCACTGTCTAACCCCATACACAAAAGTAAACTCCAAATGGATCAAAGACCTGAATGTAAGTCATGAAACCATGTAGAAAAAAACATAGGCAAAAATCTCATGGACATAAACATGAGTGACTTCTTCATGAACATATCTCCCCGGGCAAGGGAAACAAAGGCAAAAATGAACAAGTGGGACTATATCAAGCTAAAAAGCTTCTGTACAGCAAAGGACACCATCAATAGAACAAAAAGGTATCCCACAGTATGGGACAACATATTCATAAATGAAAGATCCGATAAAGGATTGACGTCCAAAATATATAAAGAGCTCACATGCCTCAACAAAAAAAAAGCAAATAATCCAATTAAAAAATTGGCAGAGGAGCTGAATAGACAGTTCTCTAAAGAAGAAACCCAGAAGGCTAACAGGCACATGAAAAGATGCTCTACATCGCTAATCATCAGAGAAATGCAAATTAAAACCACAATGAGATATCACCTCACACCAGTAAGGATCGCCATCATTGAAAAGACAAACAACAACAAATGTTGGCGAGGTTGTGGAGAAAGGGGAACCCTCCTACACTGCTGGTGGGAATGTAAACTAGTTCAACCATTGTGGAAAGCAGTATGGAGGTTCCTCAGAATGCTCAAAATAGGAATACCATTTGACCCAGGAATTCCACTTCTAGGAATTTACCCTAAGAATGCAGCAGCCCAGTTTGAAAAAGACAGATGCACCCCTATGTTTATTGCGGCATGTTTACAATAGCCTAGATATGGAAGCAACCTAAGTGTCCATCAGTAGATGAATGGATAAAGGAGAGCTGGTACACTTACGCAATGGAATACTACTCAGCCATAAGAAATAAACAAATCCTATCAATTGCAACAACATGGATGGAGATAGAGGGTATTATGCTCAGTGAAATAAGCCAGGCAGTGACAGACAAGTACCTAATGATTTCCCTCATTTGTGAAGTATAACAGCAAAGAAAAACTGAAGGAACAAAACAGCAGCAGTCACAGAACCTGCTGCCTGGGGCCCACATCCCACTAAACACACAGCCCACCTGCCTGCACCTCAGGGGTCCCCGCGCCCACGCCCCGCCTACCTTAAACCAGCGCCTGGAGCAAGTGTAGCTGGAGCGTCATGAGCGGCCACCACCTGCGCCGCCAGGCTGCCCTCAACTTTGGAGTCGGCCGCCCGCGGCAACACCCCACGTCCTGTCAGGGCTCTCGGGCACTGCGCGGACTCAGCAGCGCAGCCGCCACAGCTGCTTGGGGTGGGGAAGGGAGCCCCGTAGGCCATATTGAGGGGCTGCAACCTACCCATGGCTTAGGGCCCTCACGTGCTCGCAGAATGGCCCATTAATGGCGGGGGGTGTGTGTGTGCAGGCTTTGAAGGGCATGGCAGCGGCGGCGGCAGCAGCCAAATTGTCAGCATGGCAATTCCCGTCAGAATGCCTTCAGCGACCCTGCAGCAAGAGCACCCGGTCCATGCCACGCCTCGCGAGGAGTCTGACTGCAGCTGAGGAGACGCTGCTTTCGTTTTCCTCCTCTCCCGGTGCAGGGGAGAAAGTGCACCCCCACAGGTGCCCGCTGCAGCTGCTGATTGGCCAAAGGGAGGTGGCTCGTGGGCCCCGCGTGCCCCCCCCTCCCCGCCACCCTCATGTGTTTTCTAACTTGTCGAACTGCCTGCTTGGAATTTTGCACAGACCAGCAAGCCCAGGCGGCTTGCCGCATGGCTTGCCCCCTAAGGACATGCGGCAGGCCCTCCTGCCCTTAAACCTTTGGTAACCACATATCCAAAGCCTGGCATTGGCAGTAAGTATATATCTATCAATAATTACCCTAAATCTAAATGGACTGAATGCAACAACCAAAAGACAGAATTGCACAGTGGCTAAAAAAGCAAGACCCATCTATATGCTGCCTACAAGAGACTCACTTCAAACCCAAAGACATACAAAGACCCAAAGTGAAGGGATGGAAAAAGATATTTCATGCAAACAATAGGGAGAAAAACACAGGTGTTGCAGTACCTGTATCAGACAAAATAGACTTCAAAACAAAGAAAGTAACAAGAGACAAGGAAGGACAGGATATAATGATAAAGGGGTCAGTCCAAAGAGTGGATATAACCATTATAAATATCCATGCGTCCAACACAGGAGGGAGCACCAACATATGTGAAACAAGAACTAACAGAATTAAAGGGGGAAATAGAATGCAATGCGTTCATTTTAGGAGACTTCAACACACCACTCAAAGGACAGATCAACCAGACAGAAAATAAGGAAGGACACAGAAGCCCTGAACGACACCCTAGAACAGATGGACCTAACAGACATCTACAGAACTCTACACCCAAAATGGCAGGATACACATTCTTCTCAAGTGCACATGGAACATTTTCAAGAATAGATCATATACTAGGCCACAAAAAAAGCCTCAGTAAATTCAAAAAGATGGAAATTGTACCAACCAGCTCCTCAGACCACAAAGGTATGAAACAAGAAGTATATTATGCAAAGAAAATGAAAAAGCCCACAAACACATGGAGGCTTAACAACATGCTCCTAAAAAACCAATGGATCAATGACCAAGTAAAAACTGAGAACACGCAATTTATGGAAACACATGACAACAATAATTCAACACTGCAATATCTGTGGGATGCAGCAAAGGCCATGCTAAGAGGGAAGAATATTGCAATACAGGCCTACCTCAGGAGACAACAACAATCCCATATGAACAGTCTAAACTCACAATTAATGAAACTAGAAAAGAAGAAAACCTGAGGCCCAAAGTCAGAAGGAGGAGGGACATAATAAAGATTTGAGCAGAAAAAAATAAAACTGAGAAAAATAAAACAACAGAAATCAATGAAAGCAGGAGCTGGTTCATTGAGAAAATAAAATAAATAAACCCCTAGCCAGACTTATCAAGAAAAAGAGTGTCTACATGCATAAACAAAATCAGAAATGAGAAATGAAAAATCACTACAGATGCCACAGGAAAAAAAATTATTAGAGAATACTATGAAAAATGATATGCTGACAAACTGCATACCCTAGAAGAAATGGACAACTTTCTATAAAAATACAACCTAGCAAGGCTGACCCAGGGAGAAACAGAAAATCTGAACAGACCAATTACCAGCAACGAAATTTAATTTGTAATCAACAAACTACCTAAGAACAAAATCCCTGGACCACATGGCTTCAATGCTGAATTTTATCAAACATTTAGTGAAGACCTAATACCCATCCCCCTTAAAGTTTTCCAAAACGTAGAAGAGGAGGGACTTACACTCATTCTATGAGGCCAGCATCACTTTAATGCCAAAACCAGGCAAAGACACCACAAAGAAGGAAAATCACAGTCCAACATCCCTGATGAGTATAGATGCAAACTACTCAACAAAATACTCCAAACCAAATACAAAAATACATCAGAAAGATCATCCATAATGATAAAGCAGGATTTATTCCAGGAATGCAAGGATGGTACAACATTTTAAAACCTAACATCATCATCCACCACATCAACAAAAAGGGTAAAAACCACATGATCATCTCCATAGATGCTGAAAAACTATTCAACAAAATTCAACATCCATTTGTGATAAAAATTCCCAACAAAATGGGTATGAGGGCAAGTACCTCAACATAATCAAGTCCATATATGACAAAGGCACAGCCAACATCATACTTAACAGAGAGAAGCTGAGAGCATTTCCTTTAAGATTGGGAATAAGAGAAGGATGCCCAATCTCCCTCCTTTTAGTCCACGTAGTTCTGGAGGTCCTAGCCACGGCAATCAGACAACACAAAGAAATAAAAGGCATCCAGATTGGTAACAAAGAATTGAAACTCTGACTGTTTGCAGATGATGCGATATGGTACATAAGAAAACAAGAAGAATCCAAAACAAAACTATGAGATCTAATATTTGAATTCAGCAATGTTGAAGGAGACAAAATTAACACATAGAAATCTTGCATTCATATACAATAATGATGAATTAGGAGAAAGAAATCAAGAAATCAATTCCATTCACAATTGCATCTAAAAGAATAAAATACCTAGGAATAAACCTAACCAAGGAATTGAAAGACATATACCATGAAATTACAAGACACTCATTAGAGAAATTAAAGATACCAATAAATGGCTAGGAAGAATTAATATCATCAAAATGGCCATCCTGCCCAAAGCAGTATACAGATCCAATGCAATCCCTATCAAATTACCAACAGCATTCTTCAATGAACTGGAACAAATAGTTAAAAAATTCATATGGAACCGTCAAAGACCCCGAATAGCCAAAGCAATCCTGAGAATGAAGAATAAAGTGGGGGGGATCTCGCTCCCCAACTCCAAGCTCTACTACAAAGTCACAGTAATCAATACAATTTGGTACTGGTACAAGAACAGAGCCACAGACCAGTGGAAGAGAATGGAGACTCCAGACATTAACCCAAACGTATATGGTCAATTAATATATGATAACGGAGCCATGGACATACAATGGGGAAATGACAGTCTCTTCAACAGATGGTGCTGGCAAAACTGGACAGCTACATGTAAGAGAATGAAACTGGATCACTGTCTAACCCCATACACAAAAGTAAACTCCAAATGGATCAAAGACCTGAATGTAAGTCATGAAACCATGTAGAAAAAAACATAGGCAAAAATCTCATGGACATAAACATGAGTGACTTCTTCATGAACATATCTCCCCGGGCAAGGGAAACAAAGGCAAAAATGAACAAGTGGGACTATATCAAGCTAAAAAGCTTCTGTACAGCAAAGGACACCATCAATAGAACAAAAAGGTATCCTACAGTATGGGACAACATATTCATAAATGAAAGATCCGATAAAGGATTGACGTCCAAAATATATAAAGAGCTCACATGCCTCAACAAAAAAAAACCAAATAATCCAATTAAAAAATTGGCAGAGGAGCTGAATAGACAGTTCTCTAAAGAAGAAACCCAGAAGGCTAACAGGCACATGAAAAGATGCTCTACATCGCTAATCATCAGAGAAATGCAAATTAAAACCACAATGAGATATCACCTCACACCAGTAAGGATCGCCATCATTGAAAAGACAAACAACAACAAATGTTGGCGAGGTTGTGGAGAAAGGGGAACCCTCCTACACTGCTGGTGGGAATGTAAACTAGTTCAACCATTGTGGAAAGCAGTATGGAGGTTCCTCAGAATGCTCAAAATAGGAATACCATTTGACCCAGGAATTCCACTTCTAGGAATTTACCCTAAGAATGCAGCAGCCCAGTTTGAAAAAGACAGATGCACCCCTATGTTTATTGCGGCATGTTTACAATAGCCTAGATATGGAAGCAACCTAAGTGTCCATCAGTAGATGAATGGATAAAGGAGAGCTGGTACACTTACGCAATGGAATACTACTCAGCCATAAGAAATAAACAAATCCTATCAATTGCAACAACATGGATGGAGATAGAGGGTATTATGCTCAGTGAAATAAGCCAGGCAGTGACAGACAAGTACCTAATGATTTCCCTCATTTGTGAAGTATAACAGCAAAGAAAAACTGAAGGAACAAAACAGCAGCAGTCACAGAACCTGCTGCCTGGGGCCCACATCCCACTAAACACACAGCCCACCTGCCTGCACCTCAGGGGTCCCCGCGCCCACGCCCCGCCTACCTTAAACCAGCGCCTGGAGCAAGTGTAGCTGGAGCGTCATGAGCGGCCACCACCTGCGCCGCCAGGCTGCCCTCAACTTTGGAGTCGGCCGCCCGCGGCAACACCCCACGTCCTGTCAGGGCTCTCGGGCACTGCGCGGACTCAGCAGCGCAGCCGCCACAGCTGCTTGGGGTGGGGAAGGGAGCCCCGTAGGCCATATTGAGGGGCTGCAACCTACCCATGGCTTAGGGCCCTCACGTGCTCGCAGAATGGCCCATTAATGGTGGGGTGTGTGTGTGTGCAGGCTTTGAAGGGCATGGCAGCGGCGGCGGCAGCAGCCAAATTGTCAGCATGGCAATTCCCGTCAGAATGCCTTCAGCGACCCTGCAGCAAGAGCACCCGGTCCATGCCACGCCTCGCGAGGAGTCTGACTGCAGCTGAGGAGACGCTGCTTTCGTTTTCCTCCTCTCCCGGTGCAGGGGAGAAAGTGCACCCCCACAGGTGCCCGCTGCAGCTGCTGATTGGCCAAAGGGAGGTGGCTCGTGGGCCCCGCGTGCCTCCTCCTCCCCGCCACCCTCATGTGTTTTCTAACTTGTCGAACTGCCTGCTTGGAATTTTGCACAGACCAACAAGCCCAGGCGGCTTGCCGCATGGCTTGCCCCCTAAGGACATGCGGCAGGCCCTCCTGCCCTTAAACCTTTGGTAACCACATATCCAAAGCCTGGCATTGGCAGTAAGTATATATCTATCAATAATTACCCTAAATCTAAATGGACTGAATGCAACAACCAAAAGACAGAATTGCACAGTGGCTAAAAAAGCAAGACCCATCTATATGCTGCCTACAAGAGACTCACTTCAAACCCAAAGACATACAAAGACCCAAAGTGAAGGGATGGAAAAAGATATTTCATGCAAACAATAGGGAGAAAAACACAGGTGTTGCAGTACCTGTATCAGACAAAATAGACTTCAAAACAAAGAAAGTAACAAGAGACAAGGAAGGACAGGATATAATGATAAAGGGGTCAGTCCAAAGAGTGGATATAACCATTATAAATATCCATGCATCCAACACAGGAGGGAGAATCCAACATATGTGAAACAAGAACTAACAGAATTAAAGGGGGAAATAGAATGCAATGCGTTCATTTTAGGAGACTTCAACACACCACTCAAAGGACAGATCAACCAGACAGAAAATAAGGAAGGACACAGAAGCCCTGAACGACACCCTAGAACAGATGGACCTAACAGACATCTACAGAACTCTACACCCAAAATGGCAGGATACACATTCTTCTCAAGTGCACATGGAACATTTTCAAGAATAGATCATATACTAGGCCACAAAAAAAGCCTCAGTAAATTCAAAAAGATGGAAATTGTACCAACCAGCTCCTCAGACCACAAAGGTATGAAACAAGAAGTATATTATGCAAAGAAAATGAAAAAGCCCACAAACACATGGAGGCTTAACAACATGCTCCTAAAAAACCAATGGATCAATGACCAAGTAAAAACTGAGAACACGCAATTTATGGAAACACATGACAACAATAATTCAACACTGCAATATCTGTGGGATGCAGCAAAGGCCATGCTAAGAGGGAAGAATATTGCAATACAGGCCTACCTCAGGAGACAACAACAATCCCATATGAACAGTCTAAACTCACAATTAATGAAACTAGAAAAGAAGAAAACCTGAGGCCCAAAGTCAGAAGGAGGAGGGACATAATAAAGATTTGAGCAGAAAAAAATAAAACTGAGAAAAATAAAACAACAGAAATCAATGAAAGCAGGAGCTGGTTCATTGAGAAAATAAAATAAATAAACCCCTAGCCAGACTTATCAAGAAAAAGAGTGTCTACATGCATAAACAAAATCAGAAATGAGAAATGAAAAATCACTACAGATGCCACAGGAAAAAAAATTATTAGAGAATACTATGAAAAATGATATGCTGACAAACTGCATACCCTAGAAGAAATGGACAACTTTCTATAAAAATACAACCTAGCAAGGCTGACCCAGGGAGAAACAGAAAATCTGAACAGACCAATTACCAGCAACGAAATTTAATTTGTAATCAACAAACTACCTAAGAACAAAATCCCTGGACCACATGGCTTCAATGCTGAATTTTATCAAACATTTAGTGAAGACCTAATACCCATCCCCCTTAAAGTTTTCCAAAACGTAGAAGAGGAGGGACTTACACTCATTCTATGAGGCCAGCATCACTTTAATGCCAAAACCAGGCAAAGACACCACAAAGAAGGAAAATCACAGTCCAACATCCCTGATGAGTATAGATGCAAACTACTCAACAAAATACTCCAAACCAAATACAAAAATACATCAGAAAGATCATCCATAATGATAAAGCAGGATTTATTCCAGGAATGCAAGGATGGTACAACATTTTAAAACCTATCATCATCATCCACCACATCAACAAAAAGGGTAAAAACCACATGATCATCTCCATAGATGCTGAAAAACTATTCAACAAAATTCAACATCCATTTGTGATAAAAATTCCCAACAAAATGGGTATGAGGGCAAGTACCTCAACATAATCAAGTCCATATATGACAAAGGCACAGCCAACATCATACTTAACAGAGAGAAGCTGAGAGCATTTCCTTTAAGATTGGGAATAAGAGAAGGATGCCCAATCTCCCTCCTTTTAGTCCACGTAGTTCTGGAGGTCCTAGCCACGGCAATCAGACAACACAAAGAAATAAAAGGCATCCAGATTGGTAACAAAGAATTGAAACTCTGACTGTTTGCAGATGATGCGATATAGTACATAAGAAAACAAGAAGAATCCACAACAAAACTATGAGATCTAATATTTGAATTCAGCAATGTTGAAGGAGACAAAATTAACACATAGAAATCTTGCATTCATATACAATAATGATGAATTAGGAGAAAGAAATCAAGAAATCAATTCCATTCACAATTGCATCTAAAAGAATAAAATACCTAGGAATAAACCTAACCAAGGAATTGAAAGACATATACCATGAAATTACAAGACACTCATTAGAGAAATTAAAGATACCAATAAATGGCTAGGAAGAATTAATATCATCAAAATGGCCATCCTGCCCAAAGCAGTATACAGATCCAATGCAATCCCTATCAAATTACCAACAGCATTCTTCAATGAACTGGAACAAATAGTTAAAAAATTCACATGGAACCGTCAAAGACCCCGAATAGCCAAAGCAATCCTGAGAATGAAGAATAAAGTGGGGGGGATCTCGCTCCCCAACTCCAAGCTCTACTACAAAGTCACAGTAATCAATACAATTTGGTACTGGTACAAGAACAGAGCCACAGACCAGTGGAAGAGAATGGAGACTCCAGACATTAACCCAAACGTATATGGTCAATTAATATATGATAACGGAGCCATGGACATACAATGGGGAAATGACAGTCTCTTCAACAGATGGTGCTGGCAAAACTGGACAGCTACATGTAAGAGAATGAAACTGGATCACTGTCTAACCCCATACACAAAAGTAAACTCCAAATGGATCAAAGACCTGAATGTAAGTCATGAAACCATGTAGAAAAAAACATAGGCAAAAATCTCATGGACATAAACATGAGTGACTTCTTCATGAACATATCTCCCCGGGCAAGGGAAACAAAGGCAAAAATGAACAAGTGGGACTATATCAAGCTAAAAAGCTTCTGTACAGCAAAGGACACCATCAATAGAACAAAAAGGTATCCTACAGTATGGGACAACATATTCATAAATGAAAGATCCGATAAAGGATTGACGTCCAAAATATATAAAGAGCTCACATGCCTCAACAAAAAAAAACCAAATAATCCAATTAAAAAATTGGCAGAGGAGCTGAATAGACAGTTCTCTAAAGAAGAAACCCAGAAGGCTAACAGGCACATGAAAAGATGCTCTACATCGCTAATCATCAGAGAAATGCAAATTAAAACCACAATGAGATATCACCTCACACCAGTAAGGATCGCCATCATTGAAAAGACAAACAACAACAAATGTTGGCGAGGTTGTGGAGAAAGGGGAACCCTCCTACACTGCTGGTGGGAATGTAAACTAGTTCAACCATTGTGGAAAGCAGTATGGAGGTTCCTCAGAATGCTCAAAATAGGAATACCATTTGACCCAGGAATTCCACTTCTAGGAATTTACCCTAAGAATGCAGCAGCCCAGTTTGAAAAAGACAGATGCACCCCTATGTTTATTGCGGCATGTTTACAATAGCCTAGATATGGAAGCAACCTAAGTGTCCATCAGTAGATGAATGGATAAAGGAGAGCTGGTACACTTACGCAATGGAATACTACTCAGCCATAAGAAATAAACAAATCCTATCAATTGCAACAACATGGATGGAGATAGAGGGTATTATGCTCAGTGAAATAAGCCAGGCAGTGACAGACAAGTACCTAATGATTTCCCTCATTTGTGAAGTATAACAGCAAAGAAAAACTGAAGGAACAAAACAGCAGCAGTCACAGAACCTGCTGCCTGGGGCCCACATCCCACTAAACACACAGCCCACCTGCCTGCACCTCAGGGGTCCCCGCGCCCACGCCCCGCCTACCTTAAACCAGCGCCTGGAGCAAGTGTAGCTGGAGCGTCATGAGCGGCCACCACCTGCGCCGCCAGGCTGCGCTCAACTTTGGAGTCGGCCGCCCGCGGCAACACCCCACGTCCTGTCAGGGCTCTCGGGCACTGCGCGGACTCAGCAGCGCAGCCGCCACAGCTGCTTGGGGTGGGGAAGGGAGCCCCGTAGGCCATATTGAGGGGCTGCAACCTACCCATGGCTTAGGGCCCTCACGTGCTCGCAGAATGGCCCATTAATGGCGGGGTGTGTGTGTGTGCAGGCTTTGAAGGGCATGGCAGCGGCGGCGGCAGCAGCCAAATTGTCAGCATGGCAATTCCCGTCAGAATGCCTTCAGCGACCCTGCAGCAAGAGCACCCGGTCCATGCCACGCCTCGCGAGGAGTCTGACTGCAGCTGAGGAGACGCTGCTTTCGTTTTCCTCCTCTCCCGGTGCAGGGGAGAAAGTGCACCCCCACAGGTGCCCGCTGCAGCTGCTGATTGGCCAAAGGGAGGTGGCTCGTGGGCCCCGCGTGCCCCCCCCTCCCCGCCACCCTCATGTGTTTTCTAACTTGTCGAACTGCCTGCTTGGAATTTTGCACAGACCAGCAAGCCCAGGCGGCTTGCCGCATGGCTTGCCCCCTAAGGACATGCGGCAGGCCCTCCTGCCCTTAAACCTTTGGTAACCACATATCCAAAGCCTGGCATTGGCAGTAAGTATATATCTATCAATAATTACCCTAAATCTAAATGGACTGAATGCAACAACCAAAAGACAGAATTGCACAGTGGCTAAAAAAGCAAGACCCATCTATATGCTGCCTACAAGAGACTCACTTCAAACCCAAAGACATACAAAGACCCAAAGTGAAGGGATGGAAAAAGATATTTCATGCAAACAATAGGGAGAAAAACACAGGTGTTGCAGTACCTGTATCAGACAAAATAGACTTCAAAACAAAGAAAGTAACAAGAGACAAGGAAGGACAGGATATAATGATAAAGGGGTCAGTCCAAAGAGTGGATATAACCATTATAAATATCCATGCGTCCAACACAGGAGGGAGCACCAACATATGTGAAACAAGAACTAACAGAATTAAAGGGGGAAATAGAATGCAATGCGTTCATTTTAGGAGACTTCAACACACCACTCAAAGGACAGATCAACCAGACAGAAAATAAGGAAGGACACAGAAGCCCTGAACGACACCCTAGAACAGATGGACCTAACAGACATCTACAGAACTCTACACCCAAAATGGCAGGATACACATTCTTCTCAAGTGCACATGGAACATTTTCAAGAATAGATCATATACTAGGCCACAAAAAAAGCCTCAGTAAATTCAAAAAGATGGAAATTGTACCAACCAGCTCCTCAGACCACAAAGGTATGAAACAAGAAGTATATTATGCAAAGAAAATGAAAAAGCCCACAAACACATGGAGGCTTAACAACATGCTCCTAAAAAACCAATGGATCAATGACCAAGTAAAAACTGAGAACACGCAATTTATGGAAACACATGACAACAATAATTCAACACTGCAATATCTGTGGGATGCAGCAAAGGCCATGCTAAGAGGGAAGAATATTGCAATACAGGCCTACCTCAGGAGACAACAACAATCCCATATGAACAGTCTAAACTCACAATTAATGAAACTAGAAAAGAAGAAAACCTGAGGCCCAAAGTCAGAAGGAGGAGGGACATAATAAAGATTTGAGCAGAAAAAAATAAAACTGAGAAAAATAAAACAACAGAAATCAATGAAAGCAGGAGCTGGTTCATTGAGAAAATAAAATAAATAAACCCCTAGCCAGACTTATCAAGAAAAAGAGTGTCTACATGCATAAACAAAATCAGAAATGAGAAATGAAAAATCACTACAGATGCCACAGGAAAAAAAATTATTAGAGAATACTATGAAAAATGATATGCTGACAAACTGCATACCCTAGAAGAAATGGACAACTTTCTATAAAAATACAACCTAGCAAGGCTGACCCAGGGAGAAACAGAAAATCTGAACAGACCAATTACCAGCAACGAAATTTAATTTGTAATCAACAAACTACCTAAGAACAAAATCCCTGGACCACATGGCTTCAGTGCTGAATTTTATCAAACATTTAGTGAAGACCTAATACCCATCCCCCTTAAAGTTTTCCAAAACGTAGAAGAGGAGGGACTTACACTCATTCTATGAGGCCAGCATCACTTTAATGCCAAAACCAGGCAAAGACACCACAAAGAAGGAAAATCACAGTCCAACATCCCTGATGAGTATAGATGCAAACTACTCAACAAAATACTCCAAACCAAATACAAAAATACATCAGAAAGATCATCCATAATGATAAAGCAGGATTTATTCCAGGAATGCAAGGATGGTACAACATTTTAAAACCTATCATCATCATCCACCACATCAACAAAAAGGGTAAAAACCACATGATCATCTCCATAGATGCTGAAAAACTATTCAACAAAATTCAACATCCATTTGTGATAAAAATTCCCAACAAAATGGGTATGAGGGCAAGTACCTCAACATAATCAAGTCCATATATGACAAAGGCACAGCCAACATCATACTTAACAGAGAGAAGCTGAGAGCATTTCCTTTAAGATTGGGAATAAGAGAAGGATGCCCAATCTCCCTCCTTTTAGTCCACGTAGTTCTGGAGGTCCTAGCCACGGCAATCAGACAACACAAAGAAATAAAAGGCATCCAGATTGGTAACAAAGAATTGAAACTCTGACTGTTTGCAGATGATGCGATATAGTACATAAGAAAACAAGAAGAATCCACAACAAAACTATGAGATCTAATATTTGAATTCAGCAATGTTGAAGGAGACAAAATTAACACATAGAAATCTTGCATTCATATACAATAATGATGAATTAGGAGAAAGAAATCAAGAAATCAATTCCATTCACAATTGCATCTAAAAGAATAAAATACCTAGGAATAAACCTAACCAAGGAATTGAAAGACATATACCATGAAATTACAAGACACTCATTAGAGAAATTAAAGATACCAATAAATGGCTAGGAAGAATTAATATCATCAAAATGGCCATCCTGCCCAAAGCAGTATACAGATCCAATGCAATCCCTATCAAATTACCAACAGCATTCTTCAATGAACTGGAACAAATAGTTAAAAAATTCATATGGAACCGTCAAAGACCCCGAATAGCCAAAGCAATCCTGAGAATGAAGAATAAAGTGGGGGGGATCTCGCTCCCCAACTCCAAGCTCTACTACAAAGTCACAGTAATCAATACAATTTGGTACTGGTACAAGAACAGAGCCACAGACCAGTGGAAGAGAATGGAGACTCCAGACATTAACCCAAACGTATATGGTCAATTAATATATGATAACGGAGCCATGGACATACAATGGGGAAATGACAGTCTCTTCAACAGATGGTGCTGGCAAAACTGGACAGCTACATGTAAGAGAATGAAACTGGATCACTGTCTAACCCCATACACAAAAGTAAACTCCAAATGGATCAAAGACCTGAATGTAAGTCATGAAACCATGTAGAAAAAAACATAGGCAAAAATCTCATGGACATAAACATGAGTGACTTCTTCATGAACATATCTCCCCGGGCAAGGGAAACAAAGGCAAAAATGAACAAGTGGGACTATATCAAGCTAAAAAGCTTCTGTACAGCAAAGGACACCATCAATAGAACAAAAAGGTATCCTACAGTATGGGACAACATATTCATAAATGAAAGATCCGATAAAGGATTGACGTCCAAAATATATAAAGAGCTCACATGCCTCAACAAAAAAAACCCAAATAATCCAATTAAAAAATTGGCAGAGGAGCTGAATAGACAGTTCTCTAAAGAAGAAACCCAGAAGGCTAACAGGCACATGAAAAGATGCTCTACATCGCTAATCATCAGAGAAATGCAAATTAAAACCACAATGAGATATCACCTCACACCAGTAAGGATCGCCATCATTGAAAAGACAAACAACAACAAATGTTGGCGAGGTTGTGGAGAAAGGGGAACCCTCCTACACTGCTGGTGGGAATGTAAACTAGTTCAACCATTGTGGAAAGCAGTATGGAGGTTCCTCAGAATGCTCAAAATAGGAATACCATTTGACCCAGGAATTCCACTTCTAGGAATTTACCCTAAGAATGCAGCAGCCCAGTTTGAAAAAGACAGATGCACCCCTATGTTTATTGCGGCATGTTTACAATAGCCTAGATATGGAAGCAACCTAAGTGTCCATCAGTAGATGAATGGATAAAGGAGAGCTGGTACACTTACGCAATGGAATACTACTCAGCCATAAGAAATAAACAAATCCTATCAATTGCAACAACATGGATGGAGATAGAGGGTATTATGCTCAGTGAAATAAGCCAGGCAGTGACAGACAAGTACCTAATGATTTCCCTCATTTGTGAAGTATAACAGCAAAGAAAAACTGAAGGAACAAAACAGCAGCAGTCACAGAACCTGCTGCCTGGGGCCCACATCCCACTAAACACACAGCCCACCTGCCTGCACCTCAGGGGTCCCCGCGCCCACGCCCCGCCTACCTTAAACCAGCGCCTGGAGCAAGTGTAGCTGGAGCGTCATGAGCGGCCACCACCTGCGCCGCCAGGCTGCGCTCAACTTTGGAGTCGGCCGCCCGCGGCAACACCCCACGTCCTGTCAGGGCTCTCGGGCACTGCGCGGACTCAGCAGCGCAGCCGCCACAGCTGCTTGGGGTGGGGAAGGGAGCCCCGTAGGCCATATTGAGGGGCTGCAACCTACCCATGGCTTAGGGCCCTCACGTGCTCGCAGAATGGCCCATTAATGGCGGGGGGTGTGTGTGTGCAGGCTTTGAAGGGCATGGCAGCGGCGGCGGCAGCAGCCAAATTGTCAGCATGGCAATTCCCATCAGAATGCCTTCAGCGACCCTGCAGCAAGAGCACCCGGTCCATGCCACGCCTCGCGAGGAGTCTGACTGCAGCTGAGGAGACGCTGCTTTCGTTTTCCTCCTCTCCCGGTGCAGGGGAGAAAGTGCACCCCCACAGGTGCCCGCTGCAGCTGCTGATTGGCCAAAGGGAGGTGGCTCGTGGGCCCCGCGTGCCCCCCCCTCCCCGCCACCCTCATGTGTTTTCTAACTTGTCGAACTGCCTGCTTGGAATTTTGCACAGACCAGCAAGCCCAGGCGGCTTGCCGCATGGCTTGCCCCCTAAGGACATGCGGCAGGCCCTCCTGCCCTTAAACCTTTGGTAACCACATATCCAAAGCCTGGCATTGGCAGTAAGTATATATCTATCAATAATTACCCTAAATCTAAATGGACTGAATGCAACAACCAAAAGACAGAATTGCACAGTGGCTAAAAAAGCAAGACCCATCTATATGCTGCCTACAAGAGACTCACTTCAAACCCAAAGACATACAAAGACCCAAAGTGAAGGGATGGAAAAAGATATTTCATGCAAACAATAGGGAGAAAAACACAGGTGTTGCAGTACCTGTATCAGACAAAATAGACTTCAAAACAAAGAAAGTAACAAGAGACAAGGAAGGACAGGATATAATGATAAAGGGGTCAGTCCAAAGAGTGGATATAACCATTATAAATATCCATGCGTCCAACACAGGAGGGAGCACCAACATATGTGAAACAAGAACTAACAGAATTAAAGGGGGAAATAGAATGCAATGCGTTCATTTTAGGAGACTTCAACACACCACTCAAAGGACAGATCAACCAGACAGAAAATAAGGAAGGACACAGAAGCCCTGAACGACACCCTAGAACAGATGGACCTAACAGACATCTACAGAACTCTACACCCAAAATGGCAGGATACACATTCTTCTCAAGTGCACATGGAACATTTTCAAGAATAGATCATATACTAGGCCACAAAAAAAGCCTCAGTAAATTCAAAAAGATGGAAATTGTACCAACCAGCTCCTCAGACCACAAAGGTATGAAACAAGAAGTATATTATGCAAAGAAAATGAAAAAGCCCACAAACACATGGAGGCTTAACAACATGCTCCTAAAAAACCAATGGATCAATGACCAAGTAAAAACTGAGAACACGCAATTTATGGAAACACATGACAACAATAATTCAACACTGCAATATCTGTGGGATGCAGCAAAGGCCATGCTAAGAGGGAAGAATATTGCAATACAGGCCTACCTCAGGAGACAACAACAATCCCATATGAACAGTCTAAACTCACAATTAATGAAACTAGAAAAGAAGAAAACCTGAGGCCCAAAGTCAGAAGGAGGAGGGACATAATAAAGATTTGAGCAGAAAAAAATAAAACTGAGAAAAATAAAACAACAGAAATCAATGAAAGCAGGAGCTGGTTCATTGAGAAAATAAAATAAATAAACCCCTAGCCAGACTTATCAAGAAAAAGAGTGTCTACATGCATAAACAAAATCAGAAATGAGAAATGAAAAATCACTACAGATGCCACAGGAAAAAAAATTATTAGAGAATACTATGAAAAATGATATGCTGACAAACTGCATACCCTAGAAGAAATGGACAACTTTCTATAAAAATACAACCTAGCAAGGCTGACCCAGGGAGAAACAGAAAATCTGAACAGACCAATTACCAGCAACGAAATTTAATTTGTAATCAACAAACTACCTAAGAACAAAATCCCTGGACCACATGGCTTCAATGCTGAATTTTATCAAACATTTAGTGAAGACCTAATACCCATCCCCCTTAAAGTTTTCCAAAACGTAGAAGAGGAGGGACTTACACTCATTCTATGAGGCCAGCATCACTTTAATGCCAAAACCAGGCAAAGACACCACAAAGAAGGAAAATCACAGTCCAACATCCCTGATGAGTATAGATGCAAACTACTCAACAAAATACTCCAAACCAAATACAAAAATACATCAGAAAGATCATCCATAATGATAAAGCAGGATTTATTCCAGGAATGCAAGGATGGTACAACATTTTAAAACCTATCATCATCATCCACCACATCAACAAAAAGGGTAAAAACCACATGATCATCTCCATAGATGCTGAAAAACTATTCAACAAAATTCAACATCCATTTGTGATAAAAATTCCCAACAAAATGGGTATGAGGGCAAGTACCTCAACATAATCAAGTCCATATATGACAAAGGCACAGCCAACATCATACTTAACAGAGAGAAGCTGAGAGCATTTCCTTTAAGATTGGGAATAAGAGAAGGATGCCCAATCTCCCTCCTTTTAGTCCACGTAGTTCTGGAGGTCCTAGCCACGGCAATCAGACAACACAAAGAAATAAAAGGCATCCAGATTGGTAACAAAGAATTGAAACTCTGACTGTTTGCAGATGATGCGATATGGTACATAAGAAAACAAGAAGAATCCACAACAAAACTATGAGATCTAATATTTGAATTCAGCAATGTTGAAGGAGACAAAATTAACACATAGAAATCTTGCATTCATATACAATAATGATGAATTAGGA
The DNA here is from genome assembly GCF_030020395.1 of Manis pentadactyla. Classification (NCBI taxonomy): domain Eukaryota; kingdom Metazoa; phylum Chordata; class Mammalia; order Pholidota; family Manidae; genus Manis; species Manis pentadactyla. The sequence continues at coordinate 91,272,436 of NC_080024.1, read as the reverse complement.
GAAAGAAATCAAGAAATCAATTCCATTCACAATTGCATCTAAAAGAATAAAATACCTAGGAATAAACCTAACCAAGGAATTGAAAGACATATACCATGAAATTACAAGACACTCATTAGAGAAATTAAAGATACCAATAAATGGCTAGGAAGAATTAATATCATCAAAATGGCCATCCTGCCCAAAGCAGTATACAGATCCAATGCAATCCCTATCAAATTACCAACAGCATTCTTCAATGAACTGGAACAAATAGTTAAAAAATTCATATGGAACCGTCAAAGACCCCGAATAGCCAAAGCAATCCTGAGAATGAAGAATAAAGTGGGGGGGATCTCGCTCCCCAACTCCAAGCTCTACTACAAAGTCACAGTAATCAATACAATTTGGTACTGGTACAAGAACAGAGCCACAGACCAGTGGAAGAGAATGGAGACTCCAGACATTAACCCAAACGTATATGGTCAATTAATATATGATAACGGAGCCATGGACATACAATGGGGAAATGACAGTCTCTTCAACAGATGGTGCTGGCAAAACTGGACAGCTACATGTAAGAGAATGAAACTGGATCACTGTCTAACCCCATACACAAAAGTAAACTCCAAATGGATCAAAGACCTGAATGTAAGTCATGAAACCATGTAGAAAAAAACATAGGCAAAAATCTCATGGACATAAACATGAGTGACTTCTTCATGAACATATCTCCCCGGGCAAGGGAAACAAAGGCAAAAATGAACAAGTGGGACTATATCAAGCTAAAAAGCTTCTGTACAGCAAAGGACACCATCAATAGAACAAAAAGGTATCCTACAGTATGGGACAACATATTCATAAATGAAAGATCCGATAAAGGATTGACGTCCAAAATATATAAAGAGCTCACATGCCTCAACAAAAAAAAAGCAAATAATCCAATTAAAAAATTGGCAGAGGAGCTGAATAGACAGTTCTCTAAAGAAGAAACCCAGAAGGCTAACAGGCACATGAAAAGATGCTCTACATCGCTAATCATCAGAGAAATGCAAATTAAAACCACAATGAGATATCACCTCACACCAGTAAGGATCGCCATCATTGAAAAGACAAACAACAACAAATGTTGGCGAGGTTGTGGAGAAAGGGGAACCCTCCTACACTGCTGGTGGGAATGTAAACTAGTTCAACCATTGTGGAAAGCAGTATGGAGGTTCCTCAGAATGCTCAAAATAGGAATACCATTTGACCCAGGAATTCCACTTCTAGGAATTTACCCTAAGAATGCAGCAGCCCAGTTTGAAAAAGACAGATGCACCCCTATGTTTATTGCGGCATGTTTACAATAGCCTAGATATGGAAGCAACCTAAGTGTCCATCAGTAGATGAATGGATAAAGGAGAGCTGGTACACTTACGCAATGGAATACTACTCAGCCATAAGAAATAAACAAATCCTATCAATTGCAACAACATGGATGGAGATAGAGGGTATTATGCTCAGTGAAATAAGCCAGGCAGTGACAGACAAGTACCTAATGATTTCCCTCATTTGTGAAGTATAACAGCAAAGAAAAACTGAAGGAACAAAACAGCAGCAGTCACAGAACCTGCTGCCTGGGGCCCACATCCCACTAAACACACAGCCCACCTGCCTGCACCTCAGGGGTCCCCGCGCCCACGCCCCGCCTACCTTAAACCAGCGCCTGGAGCAAGTGTAGCTGGAGCGTCATGAGCGGCCACCACCTGCGCTGCCAGGCTGCCCTCAACTTTGGAGTCGGCCGCCCGCGGCAACACCCCACGTCCTGTCAGGGCTCTCGGGCACTGCGCGGACTCAGCAGCGCAGCCGCCACAGCTGCTTGGGGTGGGGAAGGGAGCCCCGTAGGCCATATTGAGGGGCTGCAACCTACCCATGGCTTAGGGCCCTCACGTGCTCGCAGAATGGCCCATTAATGGCGGGGTGTGTGTGTGTGCAGGCTTTGAAGGGCATGGCAGCGGCGGCGGCAGCAGCCAAATTGTCAGCATGGCAATTCCCGTCAGAATGCCTTCAGCGACCCTGCAGCAAGAGCACCCGGTCCATGCCACGCCTCGCGAGGAGTCTGACTGCAGCTGAGGAGACGCTGCTTTCGTTTTCCTCCTCTCCCGGTGCAGGGGAGAAAGTGCACCCCCACAGGTGCCCGCTGCAGCTGCTGATTGGCCAAAGGGAGGTGGCTCGTGGGCCCCGCGTGCCCCCCCCTCCCCGCCACCCTCATGTGTTTTCTAACTTGTCGAACTGCCTGCTTGGAATTTTGCACAGACCAGCAAGCCCAGGCGGCTTGCCGCATGGCTTGCCCCCTAAGGACATGCGGCAGGCCCTCCTGCCCTTAAACCTTTGGTAACCACATATCCAAAGCCTGGCATTGGCAGTAAGTATATATCTATCAATAATTACCCTAAATCTAAATGGACTGAATGCAACAACCAAAAGACAGAATTGCACAGTGGCTAAAAAAGCAAGACCCATCTATATGCTGCCTACAAGAGACTCACTTCAAACCCAAAGACATACAAAGACCCAAAGTGAAGGGATGGAAAAAGATATTTCATGCAAACAATAGGGAGAAAAACACAGGTGTTGCAGTACCTGTATCAGACAAAATAGACTTCAAAACAAAGAAAGTAACAAGAGACAAGGAAGGACAGGATATAATGATAAAGGGGTCAGTCCAAAGAGTGGATATAACCATTATAAATATCCATGCGTCCAACACAGGAGGGAGCACCAACATATGTGAAACAAGAACTAACAGAATTAAAGGGGGAAATAGAATGCAATGCGTTCATTTTAGGAGACTTCAACACACCACTCAAAGGACAGATCAACCAGACAGAAAATAAGGAAGGACACAGAAGCCCTGAACGACACCCTAGAACAGATGGACCTAACAGACATCTACAGAACTCTACACCCAAAATGGCAGGATACACATTCTTCTCAAGTGCACATGGAACATTTTCAAGAATAGATCATATACTAGGCCACAAAAAAAGCCTCAGTAAATTCAAAAAGATGGAAATTGTACCAACCAGCTCCTCAGACCACAAAGGTATGAAACAAGAAGTATATTATGCAAAGAAAATGAAAAAGCCCACAAACACATGGAGGCTTAACAACATGCTCCTAAAAAACCAATGGATCAATGACCAAGTAAAAACTGAGAACACGCAATTTATGGAAACACATGACAACAATAATTCAACACTGCAATATCTGTGGGATGCAGCAAAGGCCATGCTAAGAGGGAAGAATATTGCAATACAGGCCTACCTCAGGAGACAACAACAATCCCATATGAACAGTCTAAACTCACAATTAATGAAACTAGAAAAGAAGAAAACCTGAGGCCCAAAGTCAGAAGGAGGAGGGACATAATAAAGATTTGAGCAGAAAAAAATAAAACTGAGAAAAATAAAACAACAGAAATCAATGAAAGCAGGAGCTGGTTCATTGAGAAAATAAAATAAATAAACCCCTAGCCAGACTTATCAAGAAAAAGAGTGTCTACATGCATAAACAAAATCAGAAATGAGAAATGAAAAATCACTACAGATGCCACAGGAAAAAAAATTATTAGAGAATACTATGAAAAATGATATGCTGACAAACTGCATACCCTAGAAGAAATGGACAACTTTCTATAAAAATACGACCTAGCAAGGCTGACCCAGGGAGAAACAGAAAATCTGAACAGACCAATTACCAGCAACGAAATTTAATTTGTAATCAACAAACTACCTAAGAACAAAATCCCTGGACCACATGGCTTCAATGCTGAATTTTATCAAACATTTAGTGAAGACCTAATACCCATCCCCCTTAAAGTTTTCCAAAACGTAGAAGAGGAGGGACTTACACTCATTCTATGAGGCCAGCATCACTTTAATGCCAAAACCAGGCAAAGACACCACAAAGAAGGAAAATCACAGTCCAACATCCCTGATGAGTATAGATGCAAACTACTCAACAAAATACTCCAAACCAAATACAAAAATACATCAGAAAGATCATCCATAATGATAAAGCAGGATTTATTCCAGGAATGCAAGGATGGTACAACATTTTAAAACCTATCATCATCATCCACCACATCAACAAAAAGGGTAAAAACCACATGATCATCTCCATAGATGCTGAAAAACTATTCAACAAAATTCAACATCCATTTGTGATAAAAATTCCCAACAAAATGGGTATGAGGGCAAGTACCTCAACATAATCAAGTCCATATATGACAAAGGCACAGCCAACATCATACTTAACAGAGAGAAGCTGAGAGCATTTCCTTTAAGATTGGGAATAAGAGAAGGATGCCCAATCTCCCTCCTTTTAGTCCACGTAGTTCTGGAGGTCCTAGCCACGGCAATCAGACAACACAAAGAAATAAAAGGCATCCAGATTGGTAACGAAGAATTGAAACTCTGACTGTTTGCAGATGATGCGATATGGTACATAAGAAAACAAGAAGAATCCACAACAAAACTATGAGATCTAATATTTGAATTCAGCAATGTTGAAGGAGACAAAATTAACACATAGAAATCTTGCATTCATATACAATAATGATGAATTAGGAGAAAGAAATCAAGAAATCAATTCCATTCACAATTGCATCTAAAAGAATAAAATACCTAGGAATAAACCTAACCAAGGAATTGAAAGACATATACCATGAAATTACAAGACACTCATTAGAGAAATTAAAGATACCAATAAATGGCTAGGAAGAATTAATATCATCAAAATGGCCATCCTGCCCAAAGCAGTATACAGATCCAATGCAATCCCTATCAAATTACCAACAGCATTCTTCAATGAACTGGAACAAATAGTTAAAAAATTCATATGGAACCGTCAAAGACCCCGAATAGCCAAAGCAATCCTGAGAATGAAGAATAAAGTGGGGGGGGGATCTCGCTCCCCAACTCCAAGCTCTACTACAAAGTCACAGTAATCAATACAATTTGGTACTGGTACAAGAACAGAGCCACAGACCAGTGGAAGAGAATGGAGACTCCAGACATTAACCCAAACGTATATGGTCAATTAATATATGATAACGGAGCCATGGACATACAATGGGGAAATGACAGTCTCTTCAACAGATGGTGCTGGCAAAACTGGACAGCTACATGTAAGAGAATGAAACTGGATCACTGTCTAACCCCATACACAAAAGTAAACTCCAAATGGATCAAAGACCTGAATGTAAGTCATGAAACCATGTAGAAAAAAACATAGGCAAAAATCTCATGGACATAAACATGAGTGACTTCTTCATGAACATATCTCCCCGGGCAAGGGAAACAAAGGCAAAAATGAACAAGTGGGACTATATCAAGCTAAAAAGCTTCTGTACAGCAAAGGACACCATCAATAGAACAAAAAGGTATCCCACAGTATGGGACAACATATTCATAAATGAAAGATCCGATAAAGGATTGACGTCCAAAATATATAAAGAGCTCACATGCCTCAACAAAAAAAAAGCAAATAATCCAATTAAAAAATTGGCAGAGGAGCTGAATAGACAGTTCTCTAAAGAAGAAACCCAGAAGGCTAACAGGCACATGAAAAGATGCTCTACATCGCTAATCATCAGAGAAATGCAAATTAAAACCACAATGAGATATCACCTCACACCAGTAAGGATCGCCATCATTGAAAAGACAAACAACAACAAATGTTGGCGAGGTTGTGGAGAAAGGGGAACCCTCCTACACTGCTGGTGGGAATGTAAACTAGTTCAACCATTGTGGAAAGCAGTATGGAGGTTCCTCAGAATGCTCAAAATAGGAATACCATTTGACCCAGGAATTCCACTTCTAGGAATTTACCCTAAGAATGCAGCAGCCCAGTTTGAAAAAGACAGATGCACCCCTATGTTTATTGCGGCATGTTTACAATAGCCTAGATATGGAAGCAACCTAAGTGTCCATCAGTAGATGAATGGATAAAGGAGAGCTGGTACACTTACGCAATGGAATACTACTCAGCCATAAGAAATAAACAAATCCTATCAATTGCAACAACATGGATGGAGATAGAGGGTATTATGCTCAGTGAAATAAGCCAGGCAGTGACAGACAAGTACCTAATGATTTCCGTCATTTGTGAAGTATAACAGCAAAGAAAAACTGAAGGAACAAAACAGCAGCAGTCACAGAACCTGCTGCCTGGGGCCCACATCCCACTAAACACACAGCCCACCTGCCTGCACCTCAGGGGTCCCCGCGCCCACGCCCCGCCTACCTTAAACCAGCGCCTGGAGCAAGTGTAGCTGGAGCGTCATGAGCGGCCACCACCTGCGCCGCCAGGCTGCCCTCAACTTTGGAGTCGGCCGCCCGCGGCAACACCCCACGTCCTGTCAGGGCTCTCGGGCACTGCGCGGACTCAGCAGCGCAGCCGCCACAGCTGCTTGGGGTGGGGAAGGGAGCCCCGTAGGCCATATTGAGGGGCTGCAACCTACCCATGGCTTAGGGCCCTCACGTGCTCGCAGAATGGCCCATTAATGGCGGGGGGTGTGTGTGTGCAGGCTTTGAAGGGCATGGCAGCGGCGGCGGCAGCAGCCAAATTGTCAGCATGGCAATTCCCGTCAGAATGCCTTCAGCGACCCTGCAGCAAGAGCACCCGGTCCATGCCACGCCTCGCGAGGAGTCTGACTGCAGCTGAGGAGACGCTGCTTTCGTTTTCCTCCTCCCCCGGTGCAGGGGAGAAAGTGCACCCCCACAGGTGCCCGCTGCAGCTGCTGATTGGCCAAAGGGAGGTGGCTCGTGGGCCCCGCGTGCCCCCCCCTCCCCGCCACCCTCATGTGTTTTCTAACTTGTCGAACTGCCTGCTTGGAATTTTGCACAGACCAACAAGCCCAGGCGGCTTGCCGCATGGCTTGCCCCCTAAGGACATGCGGCAGGCCCTCCTGCCCTTAAACCTTTGGTAACCACATATCCAAAGCCTGGCATTGGCAGTAAGTATATATCTATCAATAATTACCCTAAATCTAAATGGACTGAATGCAACAACCAAAAGACAGAATTGCATAGTGGCTAAAAAAGCAAGACCCATCTATATGCTGCCTACAAGAGACTCACTTCAAACCCAAAGACATACAAAGACCCAAAGTGAAGGGATGGAAAAAGATATTTCATGCAAACAATAGGGAGAAAAACACAGGTGTTGCAGTACCTGTATCAGACAAAATAGACTTCAAAACAAAGAAAGTAACAAGAGACAAGGAAGGACAGGATATAATGATAAAGGGGTCAGTCCAAAGAGTGGATATAACCATTATAAATATCCATGCATCCAACACAGGAGGGAGCACCAACATATGTGAAACAAGAACTAACAGAATTAAAGGGGGAAATAGAATGCAATGCGTTCATTTTAGGAGACTTCAACACACCACTCAAAGGACAGATCAACCAGACAGAAAATAAGGAAGGACACAGAAGCCCTGAACGACACCCTAGAACAGATGGACCTAACAGACATCTACAGAACTCTACACCCAAAATGGCAGGATACACATTCTTCTCAAGTGCACATGGAACATTTTCAAGAATAGATCATATACTAGGCCACAAAAAAAGCCTCAGTAAATTCAAAAAGATGGAAATTGTACCAACCAGCTCCTCAGACCACAAAGGTATGAAACAAGAAGTATATTATGCAAAGAAAATGAAAAAGCCCACAAACACATGGAGGCTTAACAACATGCTCCTAAAAAACCAATGGATCAATGACCAAGTAAAAACTGAGAACACGCAATTTATGGAAACACATGACAACAATAATTCAACACTGCAATATCTGTGGGATGCAGCAAAGGCCATGCTAAGAGGGAAGAATATTGCAATACAGGCCTACCTCAGGAGACAACAACAATCCCATATGAACAGTCTAAACTCACAATTAATGAAACTAGAAAAGAAGAAAACCTGAGGCCCAAAGTCAGAAGGAGGAGGGACATAATAAAGATTTGAGCAGAAAAAAATAAAACTGAGAAAAATAAAACAACAGAAATCAATGAAAGCAGGAGCTGGTTCATTGAGAAAATAAAATAAATAAACCCCTAGCCAGACTTATCAAGAAAAAGAGTGTCTACATGCATAAACAAAATCAGAAATGAGAAATGAAAAATCACTACAGATGCCACAGGAAAAAAAATTATTAGAGAATACTATGAAAAATGATATGCTGACAAACTGCATACCCTAGAAGAAATGGACAACTTTCTATAAAAATACAACCTAGCAAGGCTGACCCAGGGAGAAACAGAAAATCTGAACAGACCAATTACCAGCAACGAAATTTAATTTGTAATCAACAAACTACCTAAGAACAAAATCCCTGGACCACATGGCTTCAATGCTGAATTTTATCAAACATTTAGTGAAGACCTAATACCCATCCCCCTTAAAGTTTTCCAAAACGTAGAAGAGGAGGGACTTACACTCATTCTATGAGGCCAGCATCACTTTAATGCCAAAACCAGGCAAAGACACCACAAAGAAGGAAAATCACAGTCCAACATCCCTGATGAGTATAGATGCAAACTACTCAACAAAATACTCCAAACCAAATACAAAAATACATCAGAAAGATCATCCATAATGATAAAGCAGGATTTATTCCAGGAATGCAAGGATGGTACAACATTTTAAAACCTATCATCATCATCCACCACATCAACAAAAAGGGTAAAAACCACATGATCATCTCCATAGATGCTGAAAAACTATTCAACAAAATTCAACATCCATTTGTGATAAAAATTCCCAACAAAATGGGTATGAGGGCAAGTACCTCAACATAATCAAGTCCATATATGACAAAGGCACAGCCAACATCATACTTAACAGAGAGAAGCTGAGAGCATTTCCTTTAAGATTGGGAATAAGAGAAGGATGCCCAATCTCCCTCCTTTTAGTCCACGTAGTTCTGGAGGTCCTAGCCACGGCAATCAGACAACACAAAGAAATAAAAGGCATCCAGATTGGTAACAAAGAATTGAAACTCTGACTGTTTGCAGATGATGCGATATGGTACATAAGAAAACAAGAAGAATCCACAACAAAACTATGAGATCTAATATTTGAATTCAGCAATGTTGAAGGAGACAAAATTAACACATAGAAATCTTGCATTCATATACAATAATGATGAATTAGGAGAAAGAAATCAAGAAATCAATTCCATTCACAATTGCATCTAAAAGAATAAAATACCTAGGAATAAACCTAACCAAGGAATTGAAAGACATATACCATGAAATTACAAGACACTCATTAGAGAAATTAAAGATACCAATAAATGGCTAGGAAGAATTAATATCATCAAAATGGCCATCCTGCCCAAAGCAGTATACAGATCCAATGCAATCCCTATCAAATTACCAACAGCATTCTTCAATGAACTGGAACAAATAGTTAAAAAATTCATATGGAACCGTCAAAGACCCCGAATAGCCAAAGCAATCCTGAGAATGAAGAATAAAGTGGGGGGGATCTCGCTCCCCAACTCCAAGCTCTACTACAAAGTCACAGTAATCAATACAATTTGGTACTGGTACAAGAACAGAGCCACAGACCAGTGGAAGAGAATGGAGACTCCAGACATTAACCCAAACGTATATGGTCAATTAATATATGATAACGGAGCCATGGACATACAATGGGGAAATGACAGTCTCTTCAACAGATGGTGCTGGCAAAACTGGACAGCTACATGTAAGAGAATGAAACTGGATCACTGTCTAACCCCATACACAAAAGTAAACTCCAAATGGATCAAAGACCTGAATGTAAGTCATGAAACCATGTAGAAAAAAACATAGGCAAAAATCTCATGGACATAAACATGAGTGACTTCTTCATGAACATATCTCCCCGGGCAAGGGAAACAAAGGCAAAAATGAACAAGTGGGACTATATCAAGCTAAAAAGCTTCTGTACAGCAAAGGACACCATCAATAGAACAAAAAGGTATCCTACAGTATGGGACAACATATTCATAAATGAAAGATCCGATAAAGGATTGACGTCCAAAATATATAAAGAGCTCACATGCCTCAACAAAAAAAAAGCAAATAATCCAATTAAAAAATTGGCAGAGGAGCTGAATAGACAGTTCTCTAAAGAAGAAACCCAGAAGGCTAACAGGCACATGAAAAGATGCTCTACATCGCTAATCATCAGAGAAATGCAAATTAAAACCACAATGAGATATCACCTCACACCAGTAAGGATCGCCATCATTGAAAAGACAAACAACAACAAATGTTGGCGAGGTTGTGGAGAAAGGGGAACCCTCCTACACTGCTGGTGGGAATGTAAACTAGTTCAACCATTGTGGAAAGCAGTATGGAGGTTCCTCAGAATGCTCAAAATAGGAATACCATTTGACCCAGGAATTCCACTTCTAGGAATTTACCCTAAGAATGCAGCAGCCCAGTTTGAAAAAGACAGATGCACCCCTATGTTTATTGCGGCATGTTTACAATAGCCTAGATATGGAAGCAACCTAAGTGTCCATCAGTAGATGAATGGATAAAGGAGAGCTGGTACACTTACGCAATGGAATACTACTCAGCCATAAGAAATAAACAAATCCTATCAATTGCAACAACATGGATGGAGATAGAGGGTATTATGCTCAGTGAAATAAGCCAGGCAGTGACAGACAAGTACCTAATGATTTCCCTCATTTGTGAAGTATAACAGCAAAGAAAAACTGAAGGAACAAAACAGCAGCAGTCACAGAACCTGCTGCCTGGGGCCCACATCCCACTAAACACACAGCCCACCTGCCTGCACCTCAGGGGTCCCCGCGCCCACGCCCCGCCTACCTTAAACCAGCGCCTGGAGCAAGTGTAGCTGGAGCGTCATGAGCGGCCACCACCTGCGCTGCCAGGCTGCCCTCAACTTTGGAGTCGGCCGCCCGCGGCAACACCCCACGTCCTGTCAGGGCTCTCGGGCACTGCGCGGACTCAGCAGCGCAGCCGCCACAGCTGCTTGGGGTGGGGAAGGGAGCCCCGTAGGCCATATTGAGGGGCTGCAACCTACCCATGGCTTAGGGCCCTCACGTGCTCGCAGAATGGCCCATTAATGGCGGGGGGTGTGTGTGTGCAGGCTTTGAAGGGCATGGCAGCGGCGGCGGCAGCAGCCAAATTGTCAGCATGGCAATTCCCGTCAGAATGCCTTCAGCGACCCTGCAGCAAGAGCACCCGGTCCATGCCACGCCTCGCGAGGAGTCTGACTGCAGCTGAGGAGACGCTGCTTTCGTTTTCCTCCTCTCCCGGTGCAGGGGAGAAAGTGCACCCCCACAGGTGCCCGCTGCAGCTGCTGATTGGCCAAAGGGAGGTGGCTCGTGGGCCCCGCGTGCCCCCCCCTCCCCGCCACCCTCATGTGTTTTCTAACTTGTCGAACTGCCTGCTTGGAACTTTGCACAGACCAGCAAGCCCAGGCGGCTTGCCGCATGGCTTGCCCCCTAAGGACATGCGGCAGGCCCTCCTGCCCTTAAACCTTTGGTAACCACATATCCAAAGCCTGGCATTGGCAGTAAGTATATATCTATCAATAATTACCCTAAATCTAAATGGACTGAATGCAACAACCAAAAGACAGAATTGCACAGTGGCTAAAAAAGCAAGACCCATCTATATGCTGCCTACAAGAGACTCACTTCAAACCCAAAGACATACAAAGACCCAAAGTGAAGGGATGGAAAAAGATATTTCATGCAAACAATAGGGAGAAAAACACAGGTGTTGCAGTACCTGTATCAGACAAAATAGACTTCAAAACAAAGAAAGTAACAAGAGACAAGGAAGGACAGGATATAATGATAAAGGGGTCAGTCCAAAGAGTGGATATAACCATTATAAATATCCATGCGTCCAACACAGGAGGGAGCACCAACATATGTGAAACAAGAACTAACAGAATTAAAGGGGGAAATAGAATGCAATGCGTTCATTTTAGGAGACTTCAACACACCACTCAAAGGACAGATCAACCAGACAGAAAATAAGGAAGGACACAGAAGCCCTGAACGACACCCTAGAACAGATGGACCTAACAGACATCTACAGAACTCTACACCCAAAATGGCAGGATACACATTCTTCTCAAGTGCACATGGAACATTTTCAAGAATAGATCATATACTAGGCCACAAAAAAAGCCTCAGTAAATTCAAAAAGATGGAAATTGTACCAACCAGCTCCTCAGACCACAAAGGTATGAAACAAGAAGTATATTATGCAAAGAAAATGAAAAAGCCCACAAACACATGGAGGCTTAACAACATGCTCCTAAAAAACCAATGGATCAATGACCAAGTAAAAACTGAGAACACGCAATTTATGGAAACACATGACAACAATAATTCAACACTGCAATATCTGTGGGATGCAGCAAAGGCCATGCTAAGAGGGAAGAATATTGCAATACAGGCCTACCTCAGGAGACAACAACAATCCCATATGAACAGTCTAAACTCACAATTAATGAAACTAGAAAAGAAGAAAACCTGAGGCCCAAAGTCAGAAGGAGGAGGGACATAATAAAGATTTGAGCAGAAAAAAATAAAACTGAGAAAAATAAAACAACAGAAATCAATGAAAGCAGGAGCTGGTTCATTGAGAAAATAAAATAAATAAACCCCTAGCCAGACTTATCAAGAAAAAGAGTGTCTACATGCATAAACAAAATCAGAAATGAGAAATGAAAAATCACTACAGATGCCACAGGAAAAAAAATTATTAGAGAATACTATGAAAAATGATATGCTGACAAACTGCATACCCTAGAAGAAATGGACAACTTTCTATAAAAATACAACCTAGCAAGGCTGACCCAGGGAGAAACAGAAAATCTGAACAGACCAATTACCAGCAACGAAATTTAATTTGTAATCAACAAACTACCTAAGAACAAAATCCCTGGACCACATGGCTTCAATGCTGAATTTTATCAAACATTTAGTGAAGACCTAATACCCATCCCCCTTAAAGTTTTCCAAAACGTAGAAGAGGAGGGACTTACACTCATTCTATGAGGCCAGCATCACTTTAATGCCAAAACCAGGCAAAGACACCACAAAGAAGGAAAATCACAGTCCAACATCCCTGATGAGTATAGATGCAAACTACTCAACAAAATACTCCAAACCAAATACAAAAATACATCAGAAAGATCATCCATAATGATAAAGCAGGATTTATTCCAGGAATGCAAGGATGGTACAACATTTTAAAACCTATCATCATCATCCACCACATCAACAAAAAGGGTAAAAACCACATGATCATCTCCATAGATGCTGAAAAACTATTCAACAAAATTCAACATCCATTTGTGATAAAAATTCCCAACAAAATGGGTATGAGGGCAAGTACCTCAACATAATCAAGTCCATATATGACAAAGGCACAGCCAACATCATACTTAACAGAGAGAAGCTGAGAGCATTTCCTTTAAGATTGGGAATAAGAGAAGGATGCCCAATCTCCCTCCTTTTAGTCCACGTAGTTCTGGAGGTCCTAGCCACGGCAATCAGACAACACAAAGAAATAAAAGGCATCCAGATTGGTAACAAAGAATTGAAACTCTGACTGTTTGCAGATGATGCGATATGGTACATAAGAAAACAAGAAGAATCCACAACAAAACTATGAGATCTAATATTTGAATTCAGCAATGTTGAAGGAGACAAAATTAACACATAGAAATCTTGCATTCATATACAATAATGATGAATTAGGAGAAAGAAATCAAGAAATCAATTCCATTCACAATTGCATCTAAAAGAATAAAATACCTAGGAATAAACCTAACCAAGGAATTGAAAGACATATACCATGAAATTACAAGACACTCATTAGAGAAATTAAAGATACCAATAAATGGCTAGGAAGAATTAATATCATCAAAATGGCCATCCTGCCCAAAGCAGTATACAGATCCAATGCAATCCCTATCAAATTACCAACAGCATTCTTCAATGAACTGGAACAAATAGTTAAAAAATTCATATGGAACCGTCAAAGACCCCGAATAGCCAAAGCAATCCTGAGAATGAAGAATAAAGTGGGGGGGGATCTCGCTCCCCAACTACAAGCTCTACTACAAAGTCACAGTAATCAATACAATTTGGTACTGGTACAAGAACAGAGCCACAGACCAGTGGAAGAGAATAGAGACTCCAGACATTAACCCAAACGTATATGGTCAATTAATATATGATAACGGAGCCATGGACATACAATGGGGAAATGACAGTCTCTTCAACAGATGGTGCTGGCAAAACTGGACAGCTACATGTAAGAGAATGAAACTGGATCACTGTCTAACCCCATACACAAAAGTAAACTCCAAATGGATCAAAGACCTGAATGTAAGTCATGAAACCATGTAGAAAAAAACATAGGCAAAAATCTCATGGACATAAACATGAGTGACTTCTTCATGAACATATCTCCCCGGGCAAGGGAAACAAAGGCAAAAATGAACAAGTGGGACTATATCAAGCTAAAAAGCTTCTGTACAGCAAAGGACACCATCAATAGAACAAAAAGGTATCCTACAGTATGGGACAACATATTCATAAATGAAAGATCCGATAAAGGATTGACGTCCAAAATATATAAAGAGCTCACATGCCTCAACAAAAAAAAAGCAAATAATCCAATTAAAAAATTGGCAGAGGAGCTGAATAGACAGTTCTCTAAAGAAGAAACCCAGAAGGCTAACAGGCACATGAAAAGATGCTCTACATCGCTAATCATCAGAGAAATGCAAATTAAAACCACAATGAGATATCACCTCACACCAGTAAGGATCGCCATCATTGAAAAGACAAACAACAACAAATGTTGGCGAGGTTGTGGAGAAAGGGGAACCCTCCTACACTGCTGGTGGGAATGTAAACTAGTTCAACCATTGTGGAAAGCAGTATGGAGGTTCCTCAGAATGCTCAAAATAGGAATACCATTTGACCCAGGAATTCCACTTCTAGGAATTTACCCTAAGAATGCAGCAGCCCAGTTTGAAAAAGACAGATGCACCCCTATGTTTATTGCGGCATGTTTACAATAGCCTAGATATGGAAGCAACCTAAGTGTCCATCAGTAGATGAATGGATAAAGGAGAGCTGGTACACTTACGCAATGGAATACTACTCAGCCATAAGAAATAAACAAATCCTATCAATTGCAACAACATGGATGGAGATAGAGGGTATTATGCTCAGTGAAATAAGCCAGGCAGTGACAGACAAGTACCTAATGATTTCCCTCATTTGTGAAGTATAACAGCAAAGAAAAACTGAAGGAACAAAACAGCAGCAGTCACAGAACCTGCTGCCTGGGGCCCACATCCCACTAAACACACAGCCCACCTGCCTGCACCTCAGGGGTCCCCGCGCCCACGCCCCGCCTACCTTAAACCAGCGCCTGGAGCAAGTGTAGCTGGAGCGTCATGAGCGGCCACCACCTGCGCCGCCAGGCTGCCCTCAACTTTGGAGTCGGCCGCCCGCGGCAACACCCCACGTCCTGTCAGGGCTCTCGGGCACTGCGCGGACTCAGCAGCGCAGCCGCCACAGCTGCTTGGGGTGGGGAAGGGAGCCCCGTAGGCCATATTGAGGGGCTGCAACCTACCCATGGCTTAGGGCCCTCACGTGCTCGCAGAATGGCCCATTAATGGCGGGGGGTGTGTGTGTGCAGGCTTTGAAGGGCATGGCAGCGGCGGCGGCAGCAGCCAAATTGTCAGCATGGCAATTCCCGTCAGAATGCCTTCAGCGACCCTGCAGCAAGAGCACCCGGTCCATGCCACGCCTCGCGAGGAGTCTGACTGCAGCTGAGGAGACGCTGCTTTCGTTTTCCTCCTCTCCCGGTGCAGGGGAGAAAGTGCACCCCCACAGGTGCCCGCTGCAGCTGCTGATTGGCCGAAGGGAGGTGGCTCGTGGGCCCCGCGTGCCCCCCCTCCCCGCCACCCTCATGTGTTTTCTAACTTGTCGAACTGCCTGCTTGGAATTTTGCACAGACCAGCAAGCCCAGGCGGCTTGCCACATGGCTTGCCCCCTAAGGACATGCGGCAGGCCCTCCTGCCCTTAAACCTTTGGTAACCACATATCCAAAGCCTGGCATTGGCAGTAAGTATATATCTATCAATAATTACCCTAAATCTAAATGGACTGAATGCAACAACCAAAAGACAGAATTGCACAGTGGCTAAAAAAGCAAGACCCATCTATATGCTGCCTACAAGAGACTCACTTCAAACCCAAAGACATACAAAGACCCAAAGTGAAGGGATGGAAAAAGATATTTCATGCAAACAATAGGGAGAAAAACACAGGTGTTGCAGTACCTGTATCAGACAAAATAGACTTCAAAACAAAGAAAGTAACAAGAGACAAGGAAGGACAGGATATAATGATAAAGGGGTCAGTCCAAAGAGTGGATATAACCATTATAAATATCCATGCATCCAACACAGGAGGGAGCACCAACATATGTGAAACAAGAACTAACAGAATTAAAGGGGGAAATAGAATGCAATGCGTTCATTTTAGGAGACTTCAACACACCACTCAAAGGACAGATCAACCAGACAGAAAATAAGGAAGGACACAGAAGCCCTGAACGACACCCTAGAACAGATGGACCTAACAGACATCTACAGAACTCTACACCCAAAATGGCAGGATACACATTCTTCTCAAGTGCACATGGAACATTTTCAAGAATAGATCATATACTAGGCCACAAAAAAAGCCTCAGTAAATTCAAAAAGATGGAAATTGTACCAACCAGCTCCTCAGACCACAAAGGTATGAAACAAGAAGTATATTATGCAAAGAAAATGAAAAAGCCCACAAACACATGGAGGCTTAACAACATGCTCCTAAAAAACCAATGGATCAATGACCAAGTAAAAACTGAGAACACGCAATTTATGGAAACACATGACAACAATAATTCAACACTGCAATATCTGTGGGATGCAGCAAAGGCCATGCTAAGAGGGAAGAATATTGCAATACAGGCCTACCTCAGGAGACAACAACAATCCCATATGAACAGTCTAAACTCACAATTAATGAAACTAGAAAAGAAGAAAACCTGAGGCCCAAAGTCAGAAGGAGGAGGGACATAATAAAGATTTGAGCAGAAAAAAATAAAACTGAGAAAAATAAAACAACAGAAATCAATGAAAGCAGGAGCTGGTTCATTGAGAAAATAAAATAAATAAACCCCTAGCCAGACTTATCAAGAAAAAGAGTGTCTACATGCATAAACAAAATCAGAAATGAGAAATGAAAAATCACTACAGATGCCACAGGAAAAAAAATTATTAGAGAATACTATGAAAAATGATATGCTGACAAACTGCATACCCTAGAAGAAATGGACAACTTTCTATAAAAATACAACCTAGCAAGGCTGACCCAGGGAGAAACAGAAAATCTGAACAGACCAATTACCAGCAACGAAATTTAATTTGTAATCAACAAACTACCTAAGAACAAAATCCCTGGACCACATGGCTTCAATGCTGAATTTTATCAAACATTTAGTGAAGACCTAATACCCATCCCCCTTAAAGTTTTCCAAAACGTAGAAGAGGAGGGACTTACACTCATTCTATGAGGCCAGCATCACTTTAATGCCAAAACCAGGCAAAGACACCACAAAGAAGGAAAATCACAGTCCAACATCCCTGATGAGTATAGATGCAAACTACTCAACAAAATACTCCAAACCAAATACAAAAATACATCAGAAAGATCATCCATAATGATAAAGCAGGATTTATTCCAGGAATGCAAGGATGGTACAACATTTTAAAACCTATCATCATCATCCACCACATCAACAAAAAGGGTAAAAACCACATGATCATCTCCATAGATGCTGAAAAACTATTCAACAAAATTCAACATCCATTTGTGATAAAAATTCCCAACAAAATGGGTATGAGGGCAAGTACCTCAACATAATCAAGTCCATATATGACAAAGGCACAGCCAACATCATACTTAACAGAGAGAAGCTGAGAGCATTTCCTTTAAGATTGGGAATAAGAGAAGGATGCCCAATCTCCCTCCTTTTAGTCCACGTAGTTCTGGAGGTCCTAGCCACGGCAATCAGACAACACAAAGAAATAAAAGGCATCCAGATTGGTAACAAAGAATTGAAACTCTGACTGTTTGCAGATGATGCGATATGGTACATAAGAAAACAAGAAGAATCCACAACAAAACTATGAGATCTAATATTTGAATTCAGCAATGTTGAAGGAGACAAAATTAACACATAGAAATCTTGCATTCATATACAATAATGATGAATTAGGAGAAAGAAATCAAGAAATCAATTCCATTCACAATTGCATCTAAAAGAATAAAATACCTAGGAATAAACCTAACCAAGGAATTGAAAGACATATACCATGAAATTACAAGACACTCATTAGAGAAATTAAAGATACCAATAAATGGCTAGGAAGAATTAATATCATCAAAATGGCCATCCTGCCCAAAGCAGTATACAGATCCAATGCAATCCCTATCAAATTACCAACAGCATTCTTCAATGAACTGGAACAAATAGTTAAAAAATTCATATGGAACCGTCAAAGACCCCGAATAGCCAAAGCAATCCTGAGAATGAAGAATAAAGTGGGGGGGATCTCGCTCCCCAACTCCAAGCTCTACTACAAAGTCACAGTAATCAATACAATTTGGTACTGGTACAAGAACAGAGCCACAGACCAGTGGAAGAGAATGGAGACTCCAGACATTAACCCAAACGTATATGGTCAATTAATATATGATAACGGAGCCATGGACATACAATGGGGAAATGACAGTCTCTTCAACAGATGGTGCTGGCAAAACTGGACAGCTACATGTAAGAGAATGAAACTGGATCACTGTCTAACCCCATACACAAAAGTAAACTCCAAATGGATCAAAGACCTGAATGTAAGTCATGAAACCATGTAGAAAAAAACATAGGCAAAAATCTCATGGACATAAACATGAGTGACTTCTTCATGAACATATCTCCCCGGGCAAGGGAAACAAAGGCAAAAATGAACAAGTGGGACTATATCAAGCTAAAAAGCTTCTGTACAGCAAAGGACACCATCAATAGAACAAAAAGGTATCCTACAGTATGGGACAACATATTCATAAATGAAGATCCGATAAAGGATTGACGTCCAAAATATATAAAGAGCTCACATGCCTCAACAAAAAAAAAGCAAATAATCCAATTAAAAAATTGGCAGAGGAGCTGAATAGACAGTTCTCTAAAGAAGAAACCCAGAAGGCTAACAGGCACATGAAAAGATGCTCTACATCGCTAATCATCAGAGAAATGCAAATTAAAACCACAATGAGATATCACCTCACACCAGTAAGGATCGCCATCATTGAAAAGACAAACAACAACAAATGTTGGCGAGGTTGTGGAGAAAGGGGAACCCTCCTACACTGCTGGTGGGAATGTAAACTAGTTCAACCATTGTGGAAAGCAGTATGGAGGTTCCTCAGAATGCTCAAAATAGGAATACCATTTGACCCAGGAATTCTACTTCTAGGAATTTACCCTAAGAATGCAGCAGCCCAGTTTGAAAAAGACAGATGCACCCCTATGTTTATTGCGGCATGTTTACAATAGCCTAGATATGGAAGCAACCTAAGTGTCCATCAGTAGATGAATGGATAAAGGAGAGCTGGTACACTTACGCAATGGAATACTACTCAGCCATAAGAAATAAACAAATCCTATCAATTGCAACAACATGGATGGAGATAGAGGGTATTATGCTCAGTGAAATAAGCCAGGCAGTGACAGACAAGTACCTAATGATTTCCCTCATTTGTGAAGTATAACAGCAAAGAAAAACTGAAGGAACAAAACAGCAGCAGTCACAGAACCTGCTGCCTGGGGCCCACATCCCACTAAACACACAGCCCACCTGCCTGCACCTCAGGGGTCCCCGCGCCCACGCCCCGCCTACCTTAAACCAGCGCCTGGAGCAAGTGTAGCTGGAGCGTCATGAGCGGCCACCACCTGCGCCGCCAGGCTGCCCTCAACTTTGGAGTCGGCCGCCCGCGGCAACACCCCACGTCCTGTCAGGGCTCTCGGGCACTGCGCGGACTCAGCAGCGCAGCCGCCACAGCTGCTTGGGGTGGGGAAGGGAGCCCCGTAGGCCATATTGAGGGGCTGCAACCTACCCATGGCTTAGGGCCCTCACGTGCTCGCAGAATGGCCCATTAATGGCGGGGGGTGTGTGTGTGCAGGCTTTGAAGGGCATGGCAGCGGCGGCGGCAGCAGCCAAATTGTCAGCATGGCAATTCCCGTCAGAATGCCTTCAGCGACCCTGCAGCAAGAGCACCCGGTCCATGCCACGCCTCGCGAGGAGTCTGACTGCAGCTGAGGAGACGCTGCTTTCGTTTTCCTCCTCTCCCGGTGCAGGGGAGAAAGTGCACCCCCACAGGTGCCCGCTGCAGCTGCTGATTGGCCGAAGGGAGGTGGCTCGTGGGCCCCGCGTGCCCCCCCCTCCCCGCCACCCTCATGTGTTTTCTAACTTGTCGAACTGCCTGCTTGGAATTTTGCACAGACCAGCAAGCCCAGGCGGCTTGCCGCATGGCTTGCCCCCTAAGGACATGCGGCAGGCCCTCCTGCCCTTAAACCTTTGGTAACCACATATCCAAAGCCTGGCATTGGCAGTAAGTATATATCTATCAATAATTACCCTAAATCTAAATGGACTGAATGCAACAACCAAAAGACAGAATTGCACAGTGGCTAAAAAAGCAAGACCCATCTATATGCTGCCTACAAGAGACTCACTTCAAACCCAAAGACATACAAAGACCCAAAGTGAAGGGATGGAAAAAGATATTTCATGCAAACAATAGGGAGAAAAACACAGGTGTTGCAGTACCTGTATCAGACAAAATAGACTTCAAAACAAAGAAAGTAACAAGAGACAAGGAAGGACAGGATATAATGATAAAGGGGTCAGTCCAAAGAGTGGATATAACCATTATAAATATCCATGCATCCAACACAGGAGGGAGCACCAACATATGTGAAACAAGAACTAACAGAATTAAAGGGGGAAATAGAATGCAATGCGTTCATTTTAGGAGACTTCAACACACCACTCAAAGGACAGATCAACCAGACAGAAAATAAGGAAGGACACAGAAGCCCTGAACGACACCCTAGAACAGATGGACCTAACAGACATCTACAGAACTCTACACCCAAAATGGCAGGATACACATTCTTCTCAAGTGCACATGGAACATTTTCAAGAATAGATCATATACTAGGCCACAAAAAAAGCCTCAGTAAATTCAAAAAGATGGAAATTGTACCAACCAGCTCCTCAGACCACAAAGGTATGAAACAAGAAGTATATTATGCAAAGAAAATGAAAAAGCCCACAAACACATGGAGGCTTAACAACATGCTCCTAAAAA
Source organism: Manis pentadactyla (assembly GCF_030020395.1). Classification (NCBI taxonomy): domain Eukaryota; kingdom Metazoa; phylum Chordata; class Mammalia; order Pholidota; family Manidae; genus Manis; species Manis pentadactyla. The sequence continues at coordinate 91,250,911 of NC_080024.1, read as the reverse complement.
ACCAATGGATCAATGACCAAGTAAAAACTGAGAACACGCAATTTATGGAAACACATGACAACAATAATTCAACACTGCAATATCTGTGGGATGCAGCAAAGGCCATGCTAAGAGGGAAGAATATTGCAATACAGGCCTACCTCAGGAGACAACAACAATCCCATATGAACAGTCTAAACTCACAATTAATGAAACTAGAAAAGAAGAAAACCTGAGGCCCAAAGTCAGAAGGAGGAGGGACATAATAAAGATTTGAGCAGAAAAAAATAAAACTGAGAAAAATAAAACAACAGAAATCAATGAAAGCAGGAGCTGGTTCATTGAGAAAATAAAATAAATAAACCCCTAGCCAGACTTATCAAGAAAAAGAGTGTCTACATGCATAAACAAAATCAGAAATGAGAAATGAAAAATCACTACAGATGCCACAGGAAAAAAAATTATTAGAGAATACTATGAAAAATGATATGCTGACAAACTGCATACCCTAGAAGAAATGGACAACTTTCTATAAAAATACAACCTAGCAAGGCTGACCCAGGGAGAAACAGAAAATCTGAACAGACCAATTACCAGCAACGAAATTTAATTTGTAATCAACAAACTACCTAAGAACAAAATCCCTGGACCACATGGCTTCAATGCTGAATTTTATCAAACATTTAGTGAAGACCTAATACCCATCCCCCTTAAAGTTTTCCAAAACGTAGAAGAGGAGGGACTTACACTCATTCTATGAGGCCAGCATCACTTTAATGCCAAAACCAGGCAAAGACACCACAAAGAAGGAAAATCACAGTCCAACATCCCTGATGAGTATAGATGCAAACTACTCAACAAAATACTCCAAACCAAATACAAAAATACATCAGAAAGATCATCCATAATGATAAAGCAGGATTTATTCCAGGAATGCAAGGATGGTACAACATTTTAAAACCTATCATCATCATCCACCACATCAACAAAAAGGGTAAAAACCACATGATCATCTCCATAGATGCTGAAAAACTATTCAACAAAATTCAACATCCATTTGTGATAAAAATTCCCAACAAAATGGGTATGAGGGCAAGTACCTCAACATAATCAAGTCCATATATGACAAAGGCACAGCCAACATCATACTTAACAGAGAGAAGCTGAGAGCATTTCCTTTAAGATTGGGAATAAGAGAAGGATGCCCAATCTCCCTCCTTTTAGTCCACGTAGTTCTGGAGGTCCTAGCCACGGCAATCAGACAACACAAAGAAATAAAAGGCATCCAGATTGGTAACAAAGAATTGAAACTCTGACTGTTTGCAGATGATGCGATATGGTACATAAGAAAACAAGAAGAATCCACAACAAAACTACGAGATCTAATATTTGAATTCAGCAATGTTGAAGGAGACAAAATTAACACATAGAAATCTTGCATTCATATACAATAATGATGAATTAGGAGAAAGAAATCAAGAAATCAATTCCATTCACAATTGCATCTAAAAGAATAAAATACCTAGGAATAAACCTAACCAAGGAATTGAAAGACATATACCATGAAATTACAAGACACTCATTAGAGAAATTAAAGATACCAATAAATGGCTAGGAAGAATTAATATCATCAAAATGGCCATCCTGCCCAAAGCAGTATACAGATCCAATGCAATCCCTATCAAATTACCAACAGCATTCTTCAATGAACTGGAACAAATAGTTAAAAAATTCATATGGAACCGTCAAAGACCCCGAATAGCCAAAGCAATCCTGAGAATGAAGAATAAAGTGGGGGGGATCTCGCTCCCCAACTCCAAGCTCTACTACAAAGTCACAGTAATCAATACAATTTGGTACTGGTACAAGAACAGAGCCACAGACCAGTGGAAGAGAATGGAGACTCCAGACATTAACCCAAACGTATATGGTCAATTAATATATGATAACGGAGCCATGGACATACAATGGGGAAATGACAGTCTCTTCAACAGATGGTGCTGGCAAAACTGGACAGCTACATGTAAGAGAATGAAACTGGATCACTGTCTAACCCCATACACAAAAGTAAACTCCAAATGGATCAAAGACCTGAATGTAAGTCATGAAACCATGTAGAAAAAAACATAGGCAAAAATCTCATGGACATAAACATGAGTGACTTCTTCATGAACATATCTCCCCGGGCAAGGGAAACAAAGGCAAAAATGAACAAGTGGGACTATATCAAGCTAAAAAGCTTCTGTACAGCAAAGGACACCATCAATAGAACAAAAAGGTATCCTACAGTATGGGACAACATATTCATAAATGAAGATCCGATAAAGGATTGACGTCCAAAATATATAAAGAGCTCACATGCCTCAACAAAAAAAAAGCAAATAATCCAATTAAAAAATTGGCAGAGGAGCTGAATAGACAGTTCTCTAAAGAAGAAACCCAGAAGGCTAACAGGCACATGAAAAGATGCTCTACATCGCTAATCATCAGAGAAATGCAAATTAAAACCACAATGAGATATCACCTCACACCAGTAAGGATCGCCATCATTGAAAAGACAAACAACAACAAATGTTGGCGAGGTTGTGGAGAAAGGGGAACCCTCCTACACTGCTGGTGGGAATGTAAACTAGTTCAACCATTGTGGAAAGCAGTATGGAGGTTCCTCAGAATGCTCAAAATAGGAATACCATTTGACCCAGGAATTCCACTTCTAGGAATTTACCCTAAGAATGCAGCAGCCCAGTTTGAAAAAGACAGATGCACCCCTATGTTTATTGCGGCATGTTTACAATAGCCTAGATATGGAAGCAACCTAAGTGTCCATCAGTAGATGAATGGATAAAGGAGAGCTGGTACACTTACGCAATGGAATACTACTCAGCCATAAGAAATAAACAAATCCTATCAATTGCAACAACATGGATGGAGATAGAGGGTATTATGCTCAGTGAAATAAGCCAGGCAGTGACAGACAAGTACCTAATGATTTCCCTCATTTGTGAAGTATAACAGCAAAGAAAAACTGAAGGAACAAAACAGCAGCAGTCACAGAACCTGCTGCCTGGGGCCCACATCCCACTAAACACACAGCCCACCTGCCTGCACCTCAGGGGTCCCCGCGCCCACGCCCCGCCTACCTTAAACCAGCGCCTGGAGCAAGTGTAGCTGGAGCGTCATGAGCGGCCACCACCTGCGCCGCCAGGCTGCCCTCAACTTTGGAGTCGGCCGCCCGCGGCAACACCCCACGTCCTGTCAGGGCTCTCGGGCACTGCGCGGACTCAGCAGCGCAGCCGCCACAGCTGCTTGGGGTGGGGAAGGGAGCCCCGTAGGCCATATTGAGGGGCTGCAACCTACCCATGGCTTAGGGCCCTCACGTGCTCGCAGAATGGCCCATTAATGGCGGGGGGTGTGTGTGTGCAGGCTTTGAAGGGCATGGCAGCGGCGGCGGCAGCAGCCAAATTGTCAGCATGGCAATTCCCGTCAGAATGCCTTCAGCGACCCTGCAGCAAGAGCACCCGGTCCATGCCACGCCTCGCGAGGAGTCTGACTGCAGCTGAGGAGACGCTGCTTTCGTTTTCCTCCTCTCCCGGTGCAGGGGAGAAAGTGCACCCCCACAGGTGCCCGCTGCAGCTGCTGATTGGCCGAAGGGAGGTGGCTCGTGGGCCCCGCGTGCCCCCCCCTCCCCGCCACCCTCATGTGTTTTCTAACTTGTCGAACTGCCTGCTTGGAATTTTGCACAGACCAGCAAGCCCAGGCGGCTTGCCGCATGGCTTGCCCCCTAAGGACATGCGGCAGGCCCTCCTGCCCTTAAACCTTTGGTAACCACATATCCAAAGCCTGGCATTGGCAGTAAGTATATATCTATCAATAATTACCCTAAATCTAAATGGACTGAATGCAACAACCAAAAGACAGAATTGCACAGTGGCTAAAAAAGCAAGACCCATCTATATGCTGCCTACAAGAGACTCACTTCAAACCCAAAGACATACAAAGACCCAAAGTGAAGGGATGGAAAAAGATATTTCATGCAAACAATAGGGAGAAAAACACAGGTGTTGCAGTACCTGTATCAGACAAAATAGACTTCAAAACAAAGAAAGTAACAAGAGACAAGGAAGGACAGGATATAATGATAAAGGGGTCAGTCCAAAGAGTGGATATAACCATTATAAATATCCATGCATCCAACACAGGAGGGAGCACCAACATATGTGAAACAAGAACTAACAGAATTAAAGGGGGAAATAGAATGCAATGCGTTCATTTTAGGAGACTTCAACACACCACTCAAAGGACAGATCAACCAGACAGAAAATAAGGAAGGACACAGAAGCCCTGAACGACACCCTAGAACAGATGGACCTAACAGACATCTACAGAACTCTACACCCAAAATGGCAGGATACACATTCTTCTCAAGTGCACATGGAACATTTTCAAGAATAGATCATATACTAGGCCACAAAAAAAGCCTCAGTAAATTCAAAAAGATGGAAATTGTACCAACCAGCTCCTCAGACCACAAAGGTATGAAACAAGAAGTATATTATGCAAAGAAAATGAAAAAGCCCACAAACACATGGAGGCTTAACAACATGCTCCTAAAAAACCAATGGATCAATGACCAAGTAAAAACTGAGAACACGCAATTTATGGAAACACATGACAACAATAATTCAACACTGCAATATCTGTGGGATGCAGCAAAGGCCATGCTAAGAGGGAAGAATATTGCAATACAGGCCTACCTCAGGAGACAACAACAATCCCATATGAACAGTCTAAACTCACAATTAATGAAACTAGAAAAGAAGAAAACCTGAGGCCCAAAGTCAGAAGGAGGAGGGACATAATAAAGATTTGAGCAGAAAAAAATAAAACTGAGAAAAATAAAACAACAGAAATCAATGAAAGCAGGAGCTGGTTCATTGAGAAAATAAAATAAATAAACCCCTAGCCAGACTTATCAAGAAAAAGAGTGTCTACATGCATAAACAAAATCAGAAATGAGAAATGAAAAATCACTACAGATGCCACAGGAAAAAAAATTATTAGAGAATACTATGAAAAATGATATGCTGACAAACTGCATACCCTAGAAGAAATGGACAACTTTCTATAAAAATACAACCTAGCAAGGCTGACCCAGGGAGAAACAGAAAATCTGAACAGACCAATTACCAGCAACGAAATTTAATTTGTAATCAACAAACTACCTAAGAACAAAATCCCTGGACCACATGGCTTCAATGCTGAATTTTATCAAACATTTAGTGAAGACCTAATACCCATCCCCCTTAAAGTTTTCCAAAACGTAGAAGAGGAGGGACTTACACTCATTCTATGAGGCCAGCATCACTTTAATGCCAAAACCAGGCAAAGACACCACAAAGAAGGAAAATCACAGTCCAACATCCCTGATGAGTATAGATGCAAACTACTCAACAAAATACTCCAAACCAAATACAAAAATACATCAGAAAGATCATCCATAATGATAAAGCAGGATTTATTCCAGGAATGCAAGGATGGTACAACATTTTAAAACCTATCATCATCATCCACCACATCAACAAAAAGGGTAAAAACCACATGATCATCTCCATAGATGCTGAAAAACTATTCAACAAAATTCAACATCCATTTGTGATAAAAATTCCCAACAAAATGGGTATGAGGGCAAGTACCTCAACATAATCAAGTCCATATATGACAAAGGCACAGCCAACATCATACTTAACAGAGAGAAGCTGAGAGCATTTCCTTTAAGATTGGGAATAAGAGAAGGATGCCCAATCTCCCTCCTTTTAGTCCACGTAGTTCTGGAGGTCCTAGCCACGGCAATCAGACAACACAAAGAAATAAAAGGCATCCAGATTGGTAACAAAGAATTGAAACTCTGACTGTTTGCAGATGATGCGATATGGTACATAAGAAAACAAGAAGAATCCACAACAAAACTATGAGATCTAATATTTGAATTCAGCAATGTTGAAGGAGACAAAATTAACACATAGAAATCTTGCATTCATATACAATAATGATGAATTAGGAGAAAGAAATCAAGAAATCAATTCCATTCACAATTGCATCTAAAAGAATAAAATACCTAGGAATAAACCTAACCAAGGAATTGAAAGACATATACCATGAAATTACAAGACACTCATTAGAGAAATTAAAGATACCAATAAATGGCTAGGAAGAATTAATATCATCAAAATGGCCATCCTGCCCAAAGCAGTATACAGATCCAATGCAATCCCTATCAAATTACCAACAGCATTCTTCAATGAACTGGAACAAATAGTTAAAAAATTCATATGGAACCGTCAAAGACCCCGAATAGCCAAAGCAATCCTGAGAATGAAGAATAAAGTGGGGGGGATCTCGCTCCCCAACTCCAAGCTCTACTACAAAGTCACAGTAATCAATACAATTTGGTACTGGTACAAGAACAGAGCCACAGACCAGTGGAAGAGAATGGAGACTCCAGACATTAACCCAAACGTATATGGTCAATTAATATATGATAACGGAGCCATGGACATACAATGGGGAAATGACAGTCTCTTCAACAGATGGTGCTGGCAAAACTGGACAGCTACATGTAAGAGAATGAAACTGGATCACTGTCTAACCCCATACACAAAAGTAAACTCCAAATGGATCAAAGACCTGAATGTAAGTCATGAAACCATGTAGAAAAAAACATAGGCAAAAATCTCATGGACATAAACATGAGTGACTTCTTCATGAACATATCTCCCCGGGCAAGGGAAACAAAGGCAAAAATGAACAAGTGGGACTATATCAAGCTAAAAAGCTTCTGTACAGCAAAGGACACCATCAATAGAACAAAAAGGTATCCTACAGTATGGGACAACATATTCATAAATGAAGATCCGATAAAGGATTGACGTCCAAAATATATAAAGAGCTCACATGCCTCAACAAAAAAAAAGCAAATAATCCAATTAAAAAATTGGCAGAGGAGCTGAATAGACAGTTCTCTAAAGAAGAAACCCAGAAGGCTAACAGGCACATGAAAAGATGCTCTACATCGCTAATCATCAGAGAAATGCAAATTAAAACCACAATGAGATATCACCTCACACCAGTAAGGATCGCCATCATTGAAAAGACAAACAACAACAAATGTTGGCGAGGTTGTGGAGAAAGGGGAACCCTCCTACACTGCTGGTGGGAATGTAAACTAGTTCAACCATTGTGGAAAGCAGTATGGAGGTTCCTCAGAATGCTCAAAATAGGAATACCATTTGACCCAGGAATTCTACCTCTAGGAATTTACCCTAAGAATGCAGCAGCCCAGTTTGAAAAAGACAGATGCACCCCTATGTTTATTGCGGCATGTTTACAATAGCCTAGATATGGAAGCAACCTAAGTGTCCATCAGTAGATGAATGGATAAAGGAGAGCTGGTACACTTACGCAATGGAATACTACTCAGCCATAAGAAATAAACAAATCCTATCAATTGCAACAACATGGATGGAGATAGAGGGTATTATGCTCAGTGAAATAAGCCAGGCAGTGACAGACAAGTACCTAATGATTTCCCTCATTTGTGAAGTATAACAGCAAAGAAAAACTGAAGGAACAAAACAGCAGCAGTCACAGAACCTGCTGCCTGGGGCCCACATCCCACTAAACACACAGCCCACCTGCCTGCACCTCAGGGGTCCCCGCGCCCACGCCCCGCCTACCTTAAACCAGCGCCTGGAGCAAGTGTAGCTGGAGCGTCATGAGCGGCCACCACCTGCGCCGCCAGGCTGCCCTCAACTTTGGAGTCGGCCGCCCGCGGCAACACCCCACGTCCTGTCAGGGCTCTCGGGCACTGCGCGGACTCAGCAGCGCAGCCGCCACAGCTGCTTGGGGTGGGGAAGGGAGCCCCGTAGGCCATATTGAGGGGCTGCAACCTACCCATGGCTTAGGGCCCTCACGTGCTCGCAGAATGGCCCATTAATGGCGGGGGGTGTGTGTGTGCAGGCTTTGAAGGGCATGGCAGCGGCGGCGGCAGCAGCCAAATTGTCAGCATGGCAATTCCCGTCAGAATGCCTTCAGCGACCCTGCAGCAAGAGCACCCGGTCCATGCCACGCCTCGCGAGGAGTCTGACTGCAGCTGAGGAGACGCTGCTTTCGTTTTCCTCCTCTCCCGGTGCAGGGGAGAAAGTGCACCCCCACAGGTGCCCGCTGCAGCTGCTGATTGGCCGAAGGGAGGTGGCTCGTGGGCCCCGCGTGCCCCCCCCTCCCCGCCACCCTCATGTGTTTTCTAACTTGTCGAACTGCCTGCTTGGAATTTTGCACAGACCAGCAAGCCCAGGCGGCTTGCCGCATGGCTTGCCCCCTAAGGACATGCGGCAGGCCCTCCTGCCCTTAAACCTTTGGTAACCACATATCCAAAGCCTGGCATTGGCAGTAAGTATATATCTATCAATAATTACCCTAAATCTAAATGGACTGAATGCAACAACCAAAAGACAGAATTGCACAGTGGCTAAAAAAGCAAGACCCATCTATATGCTGCCTACAAGAGACTCACTTCAAACCCAAAGACATACAAAGACCCAAAGTGAAGGGATGGAAAAAGATATTTCATGCAAACAATAGGGAGAAAAACACAGGTGTTGCAGTACCTGTATCAGACAAAATAGACTTCAAAACAAAGAAAGTAACAAGAGACAAGGAAGGACAGGATATAATGATAAAGGGGTCAGTCCAAAGAGTGGATATAACCATTATAAATATCCATGCATCCAACACAGGAGGGAGCACCAACATATGTGAAACAAGAACTAACAGAATTAAAGGGGGAAATAGAATGCAATGCGTTCATTTTAGGAGACTTCAACACACCACTCAAAGGACAGATCAACCAGACAGAAAATAAGGAAGGACACAGAAGCCCTGAACGACACCCTAGAACAGATGGACCTAACAGACATCTACAGAACTCTACACCCAAAATGGCAGGATACACATTCTTCTCAAGTGCACATGGAACATTTTCAAGAATAGATCATATACTAGGCCACAAAAAAAGCCTCAGTAAATTCAAAAAGATGGAAATTGTACCAACCAGCTCCTCAGACCACAAAGGTATGAAACAAGAAGTATATTATGCAAAGAAAATGAAAAAGCCCACAAACACATGGAGGCTTAACAACATGCTCCTAAAAAACCAATGGATCAATGACCAAGTAAAAACTGAGAACACGCAATTTATGGAAACACATGACAACAATAATTCAACACTGCAATATCTGTGGGATGCAGCAAAGGCCATGCTAAGAGGGAAGAATATTGCAATACAGGCCTACCTCAGGAGACAACAACAATCCCATATGAACAGTCTAAACTCACAATTAATGAAACTAGAAAAGAAGAAAACCTGAGGCCCAAAGTCAGAAGGAGGAGGGACATAATAAAGATTTGAGCAGAAAAAAATAAAACTGAGAAAAATAAAACAACAGAAATCAATGAAAGCAGGAGCTGGTTCATTGAGAAAATAAAATAAATAAACCCCTAGCCAGACTTATCAAGAAAAAGAGTGTCTACATGCATAAACAAAATCAGAAATGAGAAATGAAAAATCACTACAGATGCCACAGGAAAAAAAATTATTAGAGAATACTATGAAAAATGATATGCTGACAAACTGCATACCCTAGAAGAAATGGACAACTTTCTATAAAAATACAACCTAGCAAGGCTGACCCAGGGAGAAACAGAAAATCTGAACAGACCAATTACCAGCAACGAAATTTAATTTGTAATCAACAAACTACCTAAGAACAAAATCCCTGGACCACATGGCTTCAATGCTGAATTTTATCAAACATTTAGTGAAGACCTAATACCCATCCCCCTTAAAGTTTTCCAAAACGTAGAAGAGGAGGGACTTACACTCATTCTATGAGGCCAGCATCACTTTAATGCCAAAACCAGGCAAAGACACCACAAAGAAGGAAAATCACAGTCCAACATCCCTGATGAGTATAGATGCAAACTACTCAACAAAATACTCCAAACCAAATACAAAAATACATCAGAAAGATCATCCATAATGATAAAGCAGGATTTATTCCAGGAATGCAAGGATGGTACAACATTTTAAAACCTATCATCATCATCCACCACATCAACAAAAAGGGTAAAAACCACATGATCATCTCCATAGATGCTGAAAAACTATTCAACAAAATTCAACATCCATTTGTGATAAAAATTCCCAACAAAATGGGTATGAGGGCAAGTACCTCAACATAATCAAGTCCATATATGACAAAGGCACAGCCAACATCATACTTAACAGAGAGAAGCTGAGAGCATTTCCTTTAAGATTGGGAATAAGAGAAGGATGCCCAATCTCCCTCCTTTTAGTCCACGTAGTTCTGGAGGTCCTAGCCACGGCAATCAGACAACACAAAGAAATAAAAGGCATCCAGATTGGTAACAAAGAATTGAAACTCTGACTGTTTGCAGATGATGCGATATGGTACATAAGAAAACAAGAAGAATCCACAACAAAACTACGAGATCTAATATTTGAATTCAGCAATGTTGAAGGAGACAAAATTAACACATAGAAATCTTGCATTCATATACAATAATGATGAATTAGGAGAAAGAAATCAAGAAATCAATTCCATTCACAATTGCATCTAAAAGAATAAAATACCTAGGAATAAACCTAACCAAGGAATTGAAAGACATATACCATGAAATTACAAGACACTCATTAGAGAAATTAAAGATACCAATAAATGGCTAGGAAGAATTAATATCATCAAAATGGCCATCCTGCCCAAAGCAGTATACAGATCCAATGCAATCCCTATCAAATTACCAACAGCATTCTTCAATGAACTGGAACAAATAGTTAAAAAATTCATATGGAACCGTCAAAGACCCCGAATAGCCAAAGCAATCCTGAGAATGAAGAATAAAGTGGGGGGGATCTCGCTCCCCAACTCCAAGCTCTACTACAAAGTCACAGTAATCAATACAATTTGGTACTGGTACAAGAACAGAGCCACAGACCAGTGGAAGAGAATGGAGACTCCAGACATTAACCCAAACGTATATGGTCAATTAATATATGATAACGGAGCCATGGACATACAATGGGGAAATGACAGTCTCTTCAACAGATGGTGCTGGCAAAACTGGACAGCTACATGTAAGAGAATGAAACTGGATCACTGTCTAACCCCATACACAAAAGTAAACTCCAAATGGATCAAAGACCTGAATGTAAGTCATGAAACCATGTAGAAAAAAACATAGGCAAAAATCTCATGGACATAAACATGAGTGACTTCTTCATGAACATATCTCCCCGGGCAAGGGAAACAAAGGCAAAAATGAACAAGTGGGACTATATCAAGCTAAAAAGCTTCTGTACAGCAAAGGACACCATCAATAGAACAAAAAGGTATCCTACAGTATGGGACAACATATTCATAAATGAAGATCCGATAAAGGATTGACGTCCAAAATATATAAAGAGCTCACATGCCTCAACAAAAAAAAAGCAAATAATCCAATTAAAAAATTGGCAGAGGAGCTGAATAGACAGTTCTCTAAAGAAGAAACCCAGAAGGCTAACAGGCACATGAAAAGATGCTCTACATCGCTAATCATCAGAGAAATGCAAATTAAAACCACAATGAGATATCACCTCACACCAGTAAGGATCGCCATCATTGAAAAGACAAACAACAACAAATGTTGGCGAGGTTGTGGAGAAAGGGGAACCCTCCTACACTGCTGGTGGGAATGTAAACTAGTTCAACCATTGTGGAAAGCAGTATGGAGGTTCCTCAGAATGCTCAAAATAGGAATACCATTTGACCCAGGAATTCTACTTCTAGGAATTTACCCTAAGAATGCAGCAGCCCAGTTTGAAAAAGACAGATGCACCCCTATGTTTATTGCGGCATGTTTACAATAGCCTAGATATGGAAGCAACCTAAGTGTCCATCAGTAGATGAATGGATAAAGGAGAGCTGGTACACTTACGCAATGGAATACTACTCAGCCATAAGAAATAAACAAATCCTATCAATTGCAACAACATGGATGGAGATAGAGGGTATTATGCTCAGTGAAATAAGCCAGGCAGTGACAGACAAGTACCTAATGATTTCCCTCATTTGTGAAGTATAACAGCAAAGAAAAACTGAAGGAACAAAACAGCAGCAGTCACAGAACCTGCTGCCTGGGGCCCACATCCCACTAAACACACAGCCCACCTGCCTGCACCTCAGGGGTCCCCGCGCCCACGCCCCGCCTACCTTAAACCAGCGCCTGGAGCAAGTGTAGCTGGAGCGTCATGAGCGGCCACCACCTGCGCCGCCAGGCTGCCCTCAACTTTGGAGTCGGCCGCCCGCGGCAACACCCCACGTCCTGTCAGGGCTCTCGGGCACTGCGCGGACTCAGCAGCGCAGCCGCCACAGCTGCTTGGGGTGGGGAAGGGAGCCCCGTAGGCCATATTGAGGGGCTGCAACCTACCCATGGCTTAGGGCCCTCACGTGCTCGCAGAATGGCCCATTAATGGCGGGGGGTGTGTGTGTGCAGGCTTTGAAGGGCATGGCAGCGGCGGCGGCAGCAGCCAAATTGTCAGCATGGCAATTCCCGTCAGAATGCCTTCAGCGACCCTGCAGCAAGAGCACCCGGTCCATGCCACGCCTCGCGAGGAGTCTGACTGCAGCTGAGGAGACGCTGCTTTCGTTTTCCTCCTCTCCCGGTGCAGGGGAGAAAGTGCACCCCCACAGGTGCCCGCTGCAGCTGCTGATTGGCCGAAGGGAGGTGGCTCGTGGGCCCCGCGTGCCCCCCCCTCCCCGCCACCCTCATGTGTTTTCTAACTTGTCGAACTGCCTGCTTGGAATTTTGCACAGACCAGCAAGCCCAGGCGGCTTGCCGCATGGCTTGCCCCCTAAGGACATGCGGCAGGCCCTCCTGCCCTTAAACCTTTGGTAACCACATATCCAAAGCCTGGCATTGGCAGTAAGTATATATCTATCAATAATTACCCTAAATCTAAATGGACTGAATGCAACAACCAAAAGACAGAATTGCACAGTGGCTAAAAAAGCAAGACCCATCTATATGCTGCCTACAAGAGACTCACTTCAAACCCAAAGACATACAAAGACCCAAAGTGAAGGGATGGAAAAAGATATTTCATGCAAACAATAGGGAGAAAAACACAGGTGTTGCAGTACCTGTATCAGACAAAATAGACTTCAAAACAAAGAAAGTAACAAGAGACAAGGAAGGACAGGATATAATGATAAAGGGGTCAGTCCAAAGAGTGGATATAACCATTATAAATATCCATGCATCCAACACAGGAGGGAGCACCAACATATGTGAAACAAGAACTAACAGAATTAAAGGGGGAAATAGAATGCAATGCGTTCATTTTAGGAGACTTCAACACACCACTCAAAGGACAGATCAACCAGACAGAAAATAAGGAAGGACACAGAAGCCCTGAACGACACCCTAGAACAGATGGACCTAACAGACATCTACAGAACTCTACACCCAAAATGGCAGGATACACATTCTTCTCAAGTGCACATGGAACATTTTCAAGAATAGATCATATACTAGGCCACAAAAAAAGCCTCAGTAAATTCAAAAAGATGGAAATTGTACCAACCAGCTCCTCAGACCACAAAGGTATGAAACAAGAAGTATATTATGCAAAGAAAATGAAAAAGCCCACAAACACATGGAGGCTTAACAACATGCTCCTAAAAAACCAATGGATCAATGACCAAGTAAAAACTGAGAACACGCAATTTATGGAAACACATGACAACAATAATTCAACACTGCAATATCTGTGGGATGCAGCAAAGGCCATGCTAAGAGGGAAGAATATTGCAATACAGGCCTACCTCAGGAGACAACAACAATCCCATATGAACAGTCTAAACTCACAATTAATGAAACTAGAAAAGAAGAAAACCTGAGGCCCAAAGTCAGAAGGAGGAGGGACATAATAAAGATTTGAGCAGAAAAAAATAAAACTGAGAAAAATAAAACAACAGAAATCAATGAAAGCAGGAGCTGGTTCATTGAGAAAATAAAATAAATAAACCCCTAGCCAGACTTATCAAGAAAAAGAGTGTCTACATGCATAAACAAAATCAGAAATGAGAAATGAAAAATCACTACAGATGCCACAGGAAAAAAAATTATTAGAGAATACTATGAAAAATGATATGCTGACAAACTGCATACCCTAGAAGAAATGGACAACTTTCTATAAAAATACAACCTAGCAAGGCTGACCCAGGGAGAAACAGAAAATCTGAACAGACCAATTACCAGCAACGAAATTTAATTTGTAATCAACAAACTACCTAAGAACAAAATCCCTGGACCACATGGCTTCAATGCTGAATTTTATCAAACATTTAGTGAAGACCTAATACCCATCCCCCTTAAAGTTTTCCAAAACGTAGAAGAGGAGGGACTTACACTCATTCTATGAGGCCAGCATCACTTTAATGCCAAAACCAGGCAAAGACACCACAAAGAAGGAAAATCACAGTCCAACATCCCTGATGAGTATAGATGCAAACTACTCAACAAAATACTCCAAACCAAATACAAAAATACATCAGAAAGATCATCCATAATGATAAAGCAGGATTTATTCCAGGAATGCAAGGATGGTACAACATTTTAAAACCTATCATCATCATCCACCACATCAACAAAAAGGGTAAAAACCACATGATCATCTCCATAGATGCTGAAAAACTATTCAACAAAATTCAACATCCATTTGTGATAAAAATTCCCAACAAAATGGGTATGAGGGCAAGTACCTCAACATAATCAAGTCCATATATGACAAAGGCACAGCCAACATCATACTTAACAGAGAGAAGCTGAGAGCATTTCCTTTAAGATTGGGAATAAGAGAAGGATGCCCAATCTCCCTCCTTTTAGTCCACGTAGTTCTGGAGGTCCTAGCCACGGCAATCAGACAACACAAAGAAATAAAAGGCATCCAGATTGGTAACAAAGAATTGAAACTCTGACTGTTTGCAGATGATGCGATATGGTACATAAGAAAACAAGAAGAATCCACAACAAAACTACGAGATCTAATATTTGAATTCAGCAATGTTGAAGGAGACAAAATTAACACATAGAAATCTTGCATTCATATACAATAATGATGAATTAGGAGAAAGAAATCAAGAAATCAATTCCATTCACAATTGCATCTAAAAGAATAAAATACCTAGGAATAAACCTAACCAAGGAATTGAAAGACATATACCATGAAATTACAAGACACTCATTAGAGAAATTAAAGATACCAATAAATGGCTAGGAAGAATTAATATCATCAAAATGGCCATCCTGCCCAAAGCAGTATACAGATCCAATGCAATCCCTATCAAATTACCAACAGCATTCTTCAATGAACTGGAACAAATAGTTAAAAAATTCATATGGAACCGTCAAAGACCCCGAATAGCCAAAGCAATCCTGAGAATGAAGAATAAAGTGGGGGGGATCTCGCTCCCCAACTCCAAGCTCTACTACAAAGTCACAGTAATCAATACAATTTGGTACTGGTACAAGAACAGAGCCACAGACCAGTGGAAGAGAATGGAGACTCCAGACATTAACCCAAACGTATATGGTCAATTAATATATGATAACGGAGCCATGGACATACAATGGGGAAATGACAGTCTCTTCAACAGATGGTGCTGGCAAAACTGGACAGCTACATGTAAGAGAATGAAACTGGATCACTGTCTAACCCCATACACAAAAGTAAACTCCAAATGGATCAAAGACCTGAATGTAAGTCATGAAACCATGTAGAAAAAAACATAGGCAAAAATCTCATGGACATAAACATGAGTGACTTCTTCATGAACATATCTCCCCGGGCAAGGGAAACAAAGGCAAAAATGAACAAGTGGGACTATATCAAGCTAAAAAGCTTCTGTACAGCAAAGGACACCATCAATAGAACAAAAAGGTATCCTACAGTATGGGACAACATATTCATAAATGAAGATCCGATAAAGGATTGACGTCCAAAATATATAAAGAGCTCACATGCCTCAACAAAAAAAAAGCAAATAATCCAATTAAAAAATTGGCAGAGGAGCTGAATAGACAGTTCTCTAAAGAAGAAACCCAGAAGGCTAACAGGCACATGAAAAGATGCTCTACATCGCTAATCATCAGAGAAATGCAAATTAAAACCACAATGAGATATCACCTCACACCAGTAAGGATCGCCATCATTGAAAAGACAAACAACAACAAATGTTGGCGAGGTTGTGGAGAAAGGGGAACCCTCCTACACTGCTGGTGGGAATGTAAACTAGTTCAACCATTGTGGAAAGCAGTATGGAGGTTCCTCAGAATGCTCAAAATAGGAATACCATTTGACCCAGGAATTCCACTTCTAGGAATTTACCCTAAGAATGCAGCAGCCCAGTTTGAAAAAGACAGATGCACCCCTATGTTTATTGCGGCATGTTTACAATAGCCTAGATATGGAAGCAACCTAAGTGTCCATCAGTAGATGAATGGATAAAGGAGAGCTGGTACACTTACGCAATGGAATACTACTCAGCCATAAGAAATAAACAAATCCTATCAATTGCAACAACATGGATGGAGATAGAGGGTATTATGCTCAGTGAAATAAGCCAGGCAGTGACAGACAAGTACCTAATGATTTCCCTCATTTGTGAAGTATAACAGCAAAGAAAAACTGAAGGAACAAAACAGCAGCAGTCACAGAACCTGCTGCCTGGGGCCCACATCCCACTAAACACACAGCCCACCTGCCTGCACCTCAGGGGTCCCCGCGCCCACGCCCCGCCTACCTTAAACCAGCGCCTGGAGCAAGTGTAGCTGGAGCGTCATGAGCGGCCACCACCTGCGCCGCCAGGCTGCCCTCAACTTTGGAGTCGGCCGCCCGCGGCAACACCCCACGTCCTGTCAGGGCTCTCGGGCACTGCGCGGACTCAGCAGCGCAGCCGCCACAGCTGCTTGGGGTGGGGAAGGGAGCCCCGTAGGCCATATTGAGGGGCTGCAACCTACCCATGGCTTAGGGCCCTCACGTGCTCGCAGAATGGCCCATTAATGGCGGGGGGTGTGTGTGTGCAGGCTTTGAAGGGCATGGCAGCGGCGGCGGCAGCAGCCAAATTGTCAGCATGGCAATTCCCGTCAGAATGCCTTCAGCGACCCTGCAGCAAGAGCACCCGGTCCATGCCACGCCTCGCGAGGAGTCTGACTGCAGCTGAGGAGACGCTGCTTTCGTTTTCCTCCTCTCCCGGTGCAGGGGAGAAAGTGCACCCCCACAGGTGCCCGCTGCAGCTGCTGATTGGCCGAAGGGAGGTGGCTCGTGGGCCCCGCGTGCCCCCCCCTCCCCGCCACCCTCATGTGTTTTCTAACTTGTCGAACTGCCTGCTTGGAATTTTGCACAGACCAGCAAGCCCAGGCGGCTTGCCGCATGGCTTGCCCCCTAAGGACATGCGGCAGGCCCTCCTGCCCTTAAACCTTTGGTAACCACATATCCAAAGCCTGGCATTGGCAGTAAGTATATATCTATCAATAATTACCCTAAATCTAAATGGACTGAATGCAACAACCAAAAGACAGAATTGCACAGTGGCTAAAAAAGCAAGACCCATCTATATGCTGCCTACAAGAGACTCACTTCAAACCCAAAGACATACAAAGACCCAAAGTGAAGGGATGGAAAAAGATATTTCATGCAAACAATAGGGAGAAAAACACAGGTGTTGCAGTACCTGTATCAGACAAAATAGACTTCAAAACAAAGAAAGTAACAAGAGACAAGGAAGGACAGGATATAATGATAAAGGGGTCAGTCCAAAGAGTGGATATAACCATTATAAATATCCATGCATCCAACACAGGAGGGAGCACCAACATATGTGAAACAAGAACTAACAGAATTAAAGGGGGAAATAGAATGCAATGCGTTCATTTTAGGAGACTTCAACACACCACTCAAAGGACAGATCAACCAGACAGAAAATAAGGAAGGACACAGAAGCCCTGAACGACACCCTAGAACAGATGGACCTAACAGACATCTACAGAACTCTACACCCAAAATGGCAGGATACACATTCTTCTCAAGTGCACATGGAACATTTTCAAGAATAGATCATATACTAGGCCACAAAAAAAGCCTCAGTAAATTCAAAAAGATGGAAATTGTACCAACCAGCTCCTCAGACCACAAAGGTATGAAACAAGAAGTATATTATGCAAAGAAAATGAAAAAGCCCACAAACACATGGAGGCTTAACAACATGCTCCTAAAAAACCAATGGATCAATGACCAAGTAAAAACTGAGAACACGCAATTTATGGAAACACATGACAACAATAATTCAACACTGCAATATCTGTGGGATGCAGCAAAGGCCATGCTAAGAGGGAAGAATATTGCAATACAGGCCTACCTCAGGAGACAACAACAATCCCATATGAACAGTCTAAACTCACAATTAATGAAACTAGAAAAGAAGAAAACCTGAGGCCCAAAGTCAGAAGGAGGAGGGACATAATAAAGATTTGAGCAGAAAAAAATAAAACTGAGAAAAATAAAACAACAGAAATCAATGAAAGCAGGAGCTGGTTCATTGAGAAAATAAAATAAATAAACCCCTAGCCAGACTTATCAAGAAAAAGAGTGTCTACATGCATAAACAAAATCAGAAATGAGAAATGAAAAATCACTACAGATGCCACAGGAAAAAAAATTATTAGAGAATACTATGAAAAATGATATGCTGACAAACTGCATACCCTAGAAGAAATGGACAACTTTCTATAAAAATACAACCTAGCAAGGCTGACCCAGGGAGAAACAGAAAATCTGAACAGACCAATTACCAGCAACGAAATTTAATTTGTAATCAACAAACTACCTAAGAACAAAATCCCTGGACCACATGGCTTCAATGCTGAATTTTATCAAACATTTAGTGAAGACCTAATACCCATCCCCCTTAAAGTTTTCCAAAACGTAGAAGAGGAGGGACTTACACTCATTCTATGAGGCCAGCATCACTTTAATGCCAAAACCAGGCAAAGACACCACAAAGAAGGAAAATCACAGTCCAACATCCCTGATGAGTATAGATGCAAACTACTCAACAAAATACTCCAAACCAAATACAAAAATACATCAGAAAGATCATCCATAATGATAAAGCAGGATTTATTCCAGGAATGCAAGGATGGTACAACATTTTAAAACCTATCATCATCATCCACCACATCAACAAAAAGGGTAAAAACCACATGATCATCTCCATAGATGCTGAAAAACTATTCAACAAAATTCAACATCCATTTGTGATAAAAATTCCCAACAAAATGGGTA
Source organism: Manis pentadactyla (assembly GCF_030020395.1). Lineage (NCBI taxonomy): Eukaryota > Metazoa > Chordata > Mammalia > Pholidota > Manidae > Manis > Manis pentadactyla. Next base: position 91,231,473 of record NC_080024.1, on the reverse strand, counting down.
TGAGGGCAAGTACCTCAACATAATCAAGTCCATATATGACAAAGGCACAGCCAACATCATACTTAACAGAGAGAAGCTGAGAGCATTTCCTTTAAGATTGGGAATAAGAGAAGGATGCCCAATCTCCCTCCTTTTAGTCCACGTAGTTCTGGAGGTCCTAGCCACGGCAATCAGACAACACAAAGAAATAAAAGGCATCCAGATTGGTAACAAAGAATTGAAACTCTGACTGTTTGCAGATGATGCGATATGGTACATAAGAAAACAAGAAGAATCCACAACAAAACTACGAGATCTAATATTTGAATTCAGCAATGTTGAAGGAGACAAAATTAACACATAGAAATCTTGCATTCATATACAATAATGATGAATTAGGAGAAAGAAATCAAGAAATCAATTCCATTCACAATTGCATCTAAAAGAATAAAATACCTAGGAATAAACCTAACCAAGGAATTGAAAGACATATACCATGAAATTACAAGACACTCATTAGAGAAATTAAAGATACCAATAAATGGCTAGGAAGAATTAATATCATCAAAATGGCCATCCTGCCCAAAGCAGTATACAGATCCAATGCAATCCCTATCAAATTACCAACAGCATTCTTCAATGAACTGGAACAAATAGTTAAAAAATTCATATGGAACCGTCAAAGACCCCGAATAGCCAAAGCAATCCTGAGAATGAAGAATAAAGTGGGGGGGATCTCGCTCCCCAACTCCAAGCTCTACTACAAAGTCACAGTAATCAATACAATTTGGTACTGGTACAAGAACAGAGCCACAGACCAGTGGAAGAGAATGGAGACTCCAGACATTAACCCAAACGTATATGGTCAATTAATATATGATAACGGAGCCATGGACATACAATGGGGAAATGACAGTCTCTTCAACAGATGGTGCTGGCAAAACTGGACAGCTACATGTAAGAGAATGAAACTGGATCACTGTCTAACCCCATACACAAAAGTAAACTCCAAATGGATCAAAGACCTGAATGTAAGTCATGAAACCATGTAGAAAAAAACATAGGCAAAAATCTCATGGACATAAACATGAGTGACTTCTTCATGAACATATCTCCCCGGGCAAGGGAAACAAAGGCAAAAATGAACAAGTGGGACTATATCAAGCTAAAAAGCTTCTGTACAGCAAAGGACACCATCAATAGAACAAAAAGGTATCCTACAGTATGGGACAACATATTCATAAATGAAGATCCGATAAAGGATTGACGTCCAAAATATATAAAGAGCTCACATGCCTCAACAAAAAAAAAGCAAATAATCCAATTAAAAAATTGGCAGAGGAGCTGAATAGACAGTTCTCTAAAGAAGAAACCCAGAAGGCTAACAGGCACATGAAAAGATGCTCTACATCGCTAATCATCAGAGAAATGCAAATTAAAACCACAATGAGATATCACCTCACACCAGTAAGGATCGCCATCATTGAAAAGACAAACAACAACAAATGTTGGCGAGGTTGTGGAGAAAGGGGAACCCTCCTACACTGCTGGTGGGAATGTAAACTAGTTCAACCATTGTGGAAAGCAGTATGGAGGTTCCTCAGAATGCTCAAAATAGGAATACCATTTGACCCAGGAATTCTACTTCTAGGAATTTACCCTAAGAATGCAGCAGCCCAGTTTGAAAAAGACAGATGCACCCCTATGTTTATTGCGGCATGTTTACAATAGCCTAGATATGGAAGCAACCTAAGTGTCCATCAGTAGATGAATGGATAAAGGAGAGCTGGTACACTTACGCAATGGAATACTACTCAGCCATAAGAAATAAACAAATCCTATCAATTGCAACAACATGGATGGAGATAGAGGGTATTATGCTCAGTGAAATAAGCCAGGCAGTGACAGACAAGTACCTAATGATTTCCCTCATTTGTGAAGTATAACAGCAAAGAAAAACTGAAGGAACAAAACAGCAGCAGTCACAGAACCTGCTGCCTGGGGCCCACATCCCACTAAACACACAGCCCACCTGCCTGCACCTCAGGGGTCCCCGCGCCCACGCCCCGCCTACCTTAAACCAGCGCCTGGAGCAAGTGTAGCTGGAGCGTCATGAGCGGCCACCACCTGCGCCGCCAGGCTGCCCTCAACTTTGGAGTCGGCCGCCCGCGGCAACACCCCACGTCCTGTCAGGGCTCTCGGGCACTGCGCGGACTCAGCAGCGCAGCCGCCACAGCTGCTTGGGGTGGGGAAGGGAGCCCCGTAGGCCATATTGAGGGGCTGCAACCTACCCATGGCTTAGGGCCCTCACGTGCTCGCAGAATGGCCCATTAATGGCGGGGGGTGTGTGTGTGCAGGCTTTGAAGGGCATGGCAGCGGCGGCGGCAGCAGCCAAATTGTCAGCATGGCAATTCCCGTCAGAATGCCTTCAGCGACCCTGCAGCAAGAGCACCCGGTCCATGCCACGCCTCGCGAGGAGTCTGACTGCAGCTGAGGAGACGCTGCTTTCGTTTTCCTCCTCTCCCGGTGCAGGGGAGAAAGTGCACCCCCACAGGTGCCCGCTGCAGCTGCTGATTGGCCGAAGGGAGGTGGCTCGTGGGCCCCGCGTGCCCCCCCCTCCCCGCCACCCTCATGTGTTTTCTAACTTGTCGAACTGCCTGCTTGGAATTTTGCACAGACCAGCAAGCCCAGGCGGCTTGCCGCATGGCTTGCCCCCTAAGGACATGCGGCAGGCCCTCCTGCCCTTAAACCTTTGGTAACCACATATCCAAAGCCTGGCATTGGCAGTAAGTATATATCTATCAATAATTACCCTAAATCTAAATGGACTGAATGCAACAACCAAAAGACAGAATTGCACAGTGGCTAAAAAAGCAAGACCCATCTATATGCTGCCTACAAGAGACTCACTTCAAACCCAAAGACATACAAAGACCCAAAGTGAAGGGATGGAAAAAGATATTTCATGCAAACAATAGGGAGAAAAACACAGGTGTTGCAGTACCTGTATCAGACAAAATAGACTTCAAAACAAAGAAAGTAACAAGAGACAAGGAAGGACAGGATATAATGATAAAGGGGTCAGTCCAAAGAGTGGATATAACCATTATAAATATCCATGCATCCAACACAGGAGGGAGCACCAACATATGTGAAACAAGAACTAACAGAATTAAAGGGGGAAATAGAATGCAATGCGTTCATTTTAGGAGACTTCAACACACCACTCAAAGGACAGATCAACCAGACAGAAAATAAGGAAGGACACAGAAGCCCTGAACGACACCCTAGAACAGATGGACCTAACAGACATCTACAGAACTCTACACCCAAAATGGCAGGATACACATTCTTCTCAAGTGCACATGGAACATTTTCAAGAATAGATCATATACTAGGCCACAAAAAAAGCCTCAGTAAATTCAAAAAGATGGAAATTGTACCAACCAGCTCCTCAGACCACAAAGGTATGAAACAAGAAGTATATTATGCAAAGAAAATGAAAAAGCCCACAAACACATGGAGGCTTAACAACATGCTCCTAAAAAACCAATGGATCAATGACCAAGTAAAAACTGAGAACACGCAATTTATGGAAACACATGACAACAATAATTCAACACTGCAATATCTGTGGGATGCAGCAAAGGCCATGCTAAGAGGGAAGAATATTGCAATACAGGCCTACCTCAGGAGACAACAACAATCCCATATGAACAGTCTAAACTCACAATTAATGAAACTAGAAAAGAAGAAAACCTGAGGCCCAAAGTCAGAAGGAGGAGGGACATAATAAAGATTTGAGCAGAAAAAAATAAAACTGAGAAAAATAAAACAACAGAAATCAATGAAAGCAGGAGCTGGTTCATTGAGAAAATAAAATAAATAAACCCCTAGCCAGACTTATCAAGAAAAAGAGTGTCTACATGCATAAACAAAATCAGAAATGAGAAATGAAAAATCACTACAGATGCCACAGGAAAAAAAATTATTAGAGAATACTATGAAAAATGATATGCTGACAAACTGCATACCCTAGAAGAAATGGACAACTTTCTATAAAAATACAACCTAGCAAGGCTGACCCAGGGAGAAACAGAAAATCTGAACAGACCAATTACCAGCAACGAAATTTAATTTGTAATCAACAAACTACCTAAGAACAAAATCCCTGGACCACATGGCTTCAATGCTGAATTTTATCAAACATTTAGTGAAGACCTAATACCCATCCCCCTTAAAGTTTTCCAAAACGTAGAAGAGGAGGGACTTACACTCATTCTATGAGGCCAGCATCACTTTAATGCCAAAACCAGGCAAAGACACCACAAAGAAGGAAAATCACAGTCCAACATCCCTGATGAGTATAGATGCAAACTACTCAACAAAATACTCCAAACCAAATACAAAAATACATCAGAAAGATCATCCATAATGATAAAGCAGGATTTATTCCAGGAATGCAAGGATGGTACAACATTTTAAAACCTATCATCATCATCCACCACATCAACAAAAAGGGTAAAAACCACATGATCATCTCCATAGATGCTGAAAAACTATTCAACAAAATTCAACATCCATTTGTGATAAAAATTCCCAACAAAATGGGTATGAGGGCAAGTACCTCAACATAATCAAGTCCATATATGACAAAGGCACAGCCAACATCATACTTAACAGAGAGAAGCTGAGAGCATTTCCTTTAAGATTGGGAATAAGAGAAGGATGCCCAATCTCCCTCCTTTTAGTCCACGTAGTTCTGGAGGTCCTAGCCACGGCAATCAGACAACACAAAGAAATAAAAGGCATCCAGATTGGTAACAAAGAATTGAAACTCTGACTGTTTGCAGATGATGCGATATGGTACATAAGAAAACAAGAAGAATCCACAACAAAACTATGAGATCTAATATTTGAATTCAGCAATGTTGAAGGAGACAAAATTAACACATAGAAATCTTGCATTCATATACAATAATGATGAATTAGGAGAAAGAAATCAAGAAATCAATTCCATTCACAATTGCATCTAAAAGAATAAAATACCTAGGAATAAACCTAACCAAGGAATTGAAAGACATATACCATGAAATTACAAGACACTCATTAGAGAAATTAAAGATACCAATAAATGGCTAGGAAGAATTAATATCATCAAAATGGCCATCCTGCCCAAAGCAGTATACAGATCCAATGCAATCCCTATCAAATTACCAACAGCATTCTTCAATGAACTGGAACAAATAGTTAAAAAATTCATATGGAACCGTCAAAGACCCCGA